>NC_050453.1:54528184-54871934 GCF_903995425.1 Onychomys torridus | reverse complement strand
TCTTAACTATGGATGCCATGTGATAATCTCCTTCAAGTGCCATGACGGGCTGTAACCTGAACTGTGAACTAAGTGATCCTCTGTCCTTTAAGCTGCTTTCGTCAGAGAACTTTCATCATTGAACCAGAAAAGGGGCTAAGACAGCAAGCCATCCGGATCCGTTTCCTGTTTCTTATAAAAGAGGAGGAGCATCCACCTCAGAGAACTGCACGTGGGTGAGCAGATGAACACAAAGCACCTAGGGCAAAAGCCAGCATCTCACAAGGGCTCGGGATCATGTGAGATGCTCCCTTCCCCAAGAGAGTGAGCCATGAGCAGACTGCAGCACCTCCCTCTCCTGGCTGTGTGTTCCCAGGTCCTCAGGCACTGCTGTTGCCAAGGCAGCCATGATTCTTCAGTCTCTACCTTGACTTTCTGTTCTATCTGTCTTTATCTAGGCCACAAGTGGAGACTGTTGCTGTCCTCCACATATGCCAGTGGCATACTCCAGAGGTGTTCTGAGTATCTCCCAATTCTGTGCTGGCTCTAACAATTGGGATATTCATTACCATGGGGATCATCCTCCTGACTGATGAATGAAAAGAGCGAATCCCCTCAGTTACGAGACTACCTAGGCGGCGGCACAGCACATGGAACTGTCATCATTCTACCAGAAATTCTTTTAACACTTGCTGTGATGAAACTTTTAATACAGAAAAATGTATAAAATCTTTGGTGACAGTTTATATGGTTGGAATATGCTTATAACAGAAATCACAGGCTCAATAACAGAATGTGGGTCATGACAGAGTGTAACACTGCATGTTCTCCATGACAAATGACTGAGAAGATGTCAGAAGTTCAGCTTATAGGGTCCATCTAAAACTTCTAAAATGGACTTCAGGTCCTATGGAGTATTTGCAATCATTCATTTTTGGAAGAAACCTTAAAATACAACTAACATTATTTAACATCCATTCAACATCCACGACTCCTTAATTAATGGACAAAATGAAACCTGATTTTGGAAGCACTTGAGAATATTATTTTTATTGTAAATTATTAATTTTAGACAGTGTGGAGGGGTACTCAGAGGCAATCCTCTGAAAGAATTCTTAGATCTCAAAAACTCATATTCAAAAACATATATGGCAACTAAGAAATTAGACTCAAATGAATGAAGCTGTTAACATGCTCAGAGTTCTTGTGAAGGCGTGTCTCACTGACCTGAAGAACTCATTTAATAATGTTATGAATTACAGTAATTATGATGATCTTTCTCTACTCAAGCTGTGTTTCCGTCACATGAATACTTTTCAGTTTTAAAATAAAATGTATTCTGTATGATACTGGCTCTTACTTAAATAATTTATTATTTCCTAGGATTAAATTAATTTCTCTAATTTTCTTTAAAATTTGAAGGCAAGGACATGTACTGAGCAATAGATGTTTCAGGCAACATTATAAAGATCATTCTCTATGGAGAAATTAGAAGAGCCACAGCACTAGGTCCCCAGAGAGAAAATTATGTCCTGATATTCCTTGAGGTATTAGCAATGATCTACTATACAAGCCAGTACTAATTGCAATATTTAACACCATTAATAAGGTTTTTATCATTATTGCAAACTGTTCTTATTGATTTCCACTTTACTACTTGCTTAAAGCAATGAATCGGTTTATATTTTTTATTAATGCTGTCAAATACCTCCTAAGCTGAAAACTAACCAAACACTGAAAGTCCGTTAATTTTCCTTTTGCTGTGATATTTATGATCTTTTTGTTTTTGAAGCACACTGCTCACCTCCAAACCACACAAGTAAGAACCCTACCTCCAACATATCTAACGTAATTCTAATATATAGTTCCTACAGCTCTCACTAGAAGCCAGAAGGGAAAAAACAAAATGCCATGCATACCATCAATGCCTATCTGTGTTTCTTCTCATTTGAAAAAATATCACCCTAAAATGTCTTTATTTAAAAAGCAAACCATCCCCAAAGCCCTCTAAGTACAATAGACAACATCTGTTTTTAAAAATGTGCCATTTGTCACTCTTGAGTAGATTTTGTAATTTAAAGGAGGAAACTGACCATAGAGCAGGAAAATGAGTGATAAACACACAATATGCAACAATATTATGAGATCTGGTATTTGATCATTAATAGTTGTATTACCCATTACAACAATTACTACATCTAAAGGACTGAATGAAAAATACCGCATCTCTCCTAAATTACCATGAGCAAGACAAAGCCAAAGGCACTCCCATGTCCCCCTTTACCAGCTACTTCTGATAAAACAGAACACAGAAGAAAACGCCTGTAATACAAAAAACTTCAGAGCCAGATTGTCTTTAGGACTGTTCATCCATCCCACCAATACTGATGTGGAGAGTTGAACAATAAAGAACCATGTAATACTATGACAATAAAAAGACAACACATATATGTGGCAGTATTTGGTATTTACTCTACATTTACACACGATATAAAGAAATAACCTAGGTTCATAGAGCTGACAATGAGTCACAGTTATTTTAGATTATATGATGGAGGTATGACCTTGGTGAACATAAAACATTTAAACTGAGTTTAAAAGACAAAAAGGAGTCTAGAGGTGGAATGCAGTGGCAAAATACTGGTTTAGCATGTGCTTAGACCTGGGTTTGATCCTGAGCACTGGAAAACAAAAACAAAACAAAACAAAATAAAAAGAGGAAATTTGAGGTATTCAAGAAACGGCAAACAGAACACCAGAACTAGAGTAAGATGAGCATTTTTGGGGAACTGTGTTAAGAAATAAGGTTAAAAAGACAACCATTGATGAAATCCCCCTGAATTCTGTCTGACTGGAGTGAGGGATGTGGGCTTTAATCATGAGAGCACTGTTCTGTGTTCTGGGACACACTGTGCATACTCCTCAGGATGCTGTGTGAGAAAGGACCTGGGGAGGGGGATGAGTAGAGTATGGGCAGACAGACACAGGGTATACCTGGGAGCTACACCAACATGAAGAGGAGGTGGAATCATGAAGGGCCAACAGATCTGCCAGTGCAGATGAGAACTGAGGAGCAAAGAGACAGCAAGCATCACTGACTTTGAGCTTGAGCACAATATGGACAGTAATCTCGTTTAATGACATAAGCTAGACTAAATGAGAAAGTTTATACAGATAATAAAAATGTAATAAAGGAAAATGTTTGATATAGCAAAACAAACAAACAAATGACAGAGGTCTGTGGGCCAAGACAGTTAATGGCATCAAATGTGGTGGCACATGCCTACTATCCCAGCATGTGGACAGTGAGATGGGAAGTAGAAGCAAGGTGACCAGCTTCAGCTACGTAGCAAGTTTGAGGACAATTTTTTTAAGATGTATTTTTATTTGTGCTATATGCATCAGCATTTTGCCTACAGGCCTGTACATGCACTATATGGGTGTCTGGTGCCCATGGAAGCCAAAAGAGGACACTGGATCCCCTAGAATTGGCATTACAGATTAGCTGAGCCACCATGTGAGTGATCCAAACTGAACTGGGTCATCTACAAGAACAGCAAGTAGTTTTGGAGTCATCTCTCTAGCTCCAAGAAGAAAATGATTGCCACCATGCTGTCACGGTCATTGCCATCAATGCTAACATTTAGCAAAGGTTAACCATTGCCAAGCAATATACAAAAAGAATGCTGCAGGTCAACTTTGATTTTATTGACAGGAAAACAGAGGATGGTACAGAGTAAGTATATTGCCCTCTATAGCAAGTCAAAGAACCACGACCTAATCCCAGACAATTTTACATCAGAACTCACACCACATACCCATAGTGAACATTCTCTGTTTCCTTCCAGTTTCTAAATACAAAATCACACCAATCATATCTGGGGGAGATGCAGAAAGATCAACCCCAGGACCTTTTATCATTGACAGTTTGAAAAGGAATCCTTCTTTAGAGCTCTAGCTGCCCTTAAATTCACCATGGATTGAGAGGTCAAGTTCAGCTTCAGCCTCCTGTGATTATATACACATGTACCACCAAGTCCAGCACTACTGACTTCTAGCAAGCCAACCTACACATTGAATGTTATTCTTTGGAATATCTACCACAGGGGGATTAGTCTTATTCTAGAAAAGTCTCAAGTACTGAAGAGAAATCTGAAGTCCAACTTGAGCACTGCAGAGAGCTAATTAGTGAATTTCATAAAAATTATAGGTCTTAACTAAAACTGTATCTGACTTTGTTGGGAAAAAATAACTTTATTAAGTAAATACATAGCTCTAACAAATTCTGGGCTATTCTTAATTATCAAAGTCATCCTCAAAGGTGCAGATATTTCATTGTTGGGATTCCTAAAATCATGCTTCTGAACTCAGCTGGGAAGCCAGTCTGATGACTACAGGCTTCATCCTTACCCACATGTCTCTGAATGACTTCAAACTGCAAGAGGGCAGACAAGAGAATCTCAGCCTTAAACTCTCCCACCCCCACACTTCTCAAAGCATGTCCTTTGAAATATGAGGAATGTTCACTCCTATGTAAACATAAATAATCAATCTAAAATCCAAGAGAGCTCAATCATATTTTAAATATGTTGAAATCATTTCTTATTCTTAGTACTGTATAACTGAATAAAATTAAGCAACTGAAATTCACATAATATAACATAATCCACTTTGATCCATGTTGAGATCGAAGAGGTTAAAATGAAACTTTCCATTAGAGATAATTACTCACTCAACAAGCATTTGTTAATTATGTATCATCTATCATTCATTAATATAAAATATGATATATAAAAATGAGAACAAACCAGGCCTTACCAAACCTGTAATTCCAGCTATGTGGCAGGCCGAGGCAGGAGATTTTTCAAATTCAAAGCATGCTTGTACTATAGAGTGAGGTGAAGGCCAACCTGGGTTGGTTAGTGGATGCCTATCTCTGAATAAAAAATACACAAAGGGCTGGCCCTATAACCCAGTAACACAGTGTTCGCCTTGCATGTGCAAGGCCCTTGATTATAGCACAAGGGTGGGGCTTACGAGATAGGAAGAGAAGAGAAGAAATATATAAAATATGCATATGTGTGTGACTGTCTGTCCGTCTGTCTCTGTGTGTGTCTGTAACAAAAATAATAGTGTAAGGAGTCACCCATAATCATTATTTTTCACAGGATGACCTTTTTAATTGTCTTCTAAATTATCTACTTCCTCTATTATAATAATGTATATCCCCTAAAGCCTCAATCATAATACCATAATTTCACAGTAATCTACAACATAAGAAACAAAGCTCCCTGGGTCCCATCAGTGACCACATACTCTTGACAACCACCAAAGACTTTACACTGGAGAAGAACAAAAACATGTGGGGTTTCAAGAGATGACTGAACCAGAGTCCACAGCTGGCAATGTCAGAGGGTCACTGGAGTTGTAAAAGGTGAATAGATGGTGCAGATCTTTAAAGTCATATACAAACATAGCACTCCCCCCAAACTGTGAAAGTCAGAAGGAATAAGGAAAGGAATGTAACACAGTGTGCAGTTTTAAAAACTGATTTTTACTGCAGTGGAAAGAAGTAACCTGAAATTGTGAAGAGACTACAGTCTAGATTGGTCATGATAGATAGATAGATAGATAGATAGATAGATAGATAGATAGATAGATAGATGGATGGATGGATGGATGGATGGATGGATGGATGGATGGATGGATGGATAAATGGAGAATGTGAGAAGTTGTATATATAATGCAGGAAATTCTGAAGATACTTATATGTATTATATATACATATGAACATTATTTAAAAGGCAATACTAGAAAGGAAAAAAGATGGGCTGATTTGAAACCAAGCTTGTAATTATTCAAACATATTTATTGAATGGCTACTGCTGTGTATAAGTCAGACTAGTGACAGAGTTTACAGTCTAAAACAAAAAAGACAATGAGCAGACTTAAACCAATAGATTTCATGGAAAACTATGCCAACCAAGGTGTATTATGTGGTTAGGAAAGTTCAGTTTTCACTTAGTGCTTAAAGAAGATCACACACACAGACACCACTTCAAGTATATATAAACATATACTGGAAAATGGTAAATGGGCAAATTAGAAACCATTCAAAAGTCCGAAACAAGCAGAGTTTGACTACAATTTTATAATGTTTACTGAATGCTATGCTGGACGAGATGGAAGGGGAGAGGGGAAGGCCTCCACAAGATCAGTGAGGAAGCTATTACAACACAGCAGAAGCCTCTGGCCTGGCGGGGGAGGAGAAAGGGAAGGAGCAAGACATCTCCCAGTTCTAAAACATTTTAAATGTAGACCTGTTGGTGCCTGATAAACCAAACATAATGAGAGGAGGGGGCGGGGGAAGCCATGGGTGTTCCAGTGTCAGTTGCAAGAAAGATGAACTGACCAGTAACGGGGATTAGAAGGTGAGGGGTAGGATAGGTAGGAGGCAAACACTTAGAGATCAGCTTGAGACCACTGTGGTTCTGATGGACAATTCAGTATCAGGAAGGCTGCTGGGCATATGAGTTTGGGAGAAGCAGAATTCTAAGCTGAGATGACTCTGAGAGCCACGAGCATGAAATTGCAAGAATAGAAAAGAGCCCAGGTAAGGAATACAAATGGGCAAAAAAGAGATGTAAGTCCTAAGCCTTAGGGGAATTCGTTATTAAGATGTTCTGCAGGTGAGCAGACACAGGGCAAAGGGAGGCCTGTAAAACAAGCAGGGGGGAAAGGTATCTGGAAGCCAGGAGAAGGAAAGATTTCAAGGAGTAGCGTATTTTCAATTATTTTACAATGCAGTTGGTAAGATAAGGTCTGAGTAGCTCAGATGGCGAGAAGGGGTGAAGCTTACACAGGGTGATTTAAGAGGAAGAAGAAACAGAGACTTGAATATAATAAACACCACTTTCTAAAGAAATCTAAGTGTTGTAGGGGATAGTATAGTACCCAGCTCTACTGGGAATTCTGGCAAGTGGGGGCAGGGCGGTAGGCTCACCCCATCACTAGAGGCAGATCCCCTTGGCACAAACCTCAGCTGGAAAGGGGGTGACCTGCAGGACGTGTCAGCTGAGGGAGAGGTCAGAGGATTTGAGGTTGGAGGAAAAGTAGAAGGCAGGAGAGTTTGAAGAGGCAGGGGGAAGCCTGGAGACTGGGGATGTGACTACTGAGGAGCCTTGGACTTCTGAACAATCAGGCCATGAAGCTCAATTACAACAAAGCTGTCTTTCCTCACAGCTGCTGATGCCATCCACCGCCCCGTGCCTACATCCACACAATCTGCCTTCAGTGAACGCTTATGAGGACACTACATCCCCTAAATTACTACAAAAAGACTTCCCAAAGAAGAAGCTCTATTCAATGCCTTATGACAAACACCTTCACAGCCCAAATTCATCAACACAAGCAAAATGAGCCTCCCTAGAGGCTCAGGAAATAACTCTGGAAGGTAAACTAGAGAGAGAAGGCAGCAACACAGTGATCAGGACCAAGCCCTTATCCATGCTGGGGGCCACCAGGGGGCTACCTTCCTCCTGCCACAGTCAATACTTGTTATACCCTCAACATGCGACGAGGTACACTTGACCTTGCTCACTTCACACATCCAAAATCCTAAGTGAATGCTAGCTTGTGCTGCCAGGAAGCTTAAAAGAATGGCTACCTCTCCTTGCGGTCAAGGAAGCGGACTCTAAAACAGTGTCCTCATACTCTGCAAACTGTAAATGTATGGGCTGCTTTCTACATGCAGTTCTGGTATATATTTTCTGTCACAAACAGCCCAAATATTATAATATTTCAAATAATAAAATGAAAGCAGAGACACCCCCCCAGAACTCAAACCTGTGATCATTATCATAATTAATCTTTGTAGAAATTCTTAGAATTGCACTCTGATAACGTTATATAATTCATTTTAGAATTATAAAGTAGATATGCAACATAACCCTCCTCACTTAAAAACTAAAAATGAGGACAGTCAATATTGTCATAAACCTCTACTGAAAAGTAAATATAAAATTTCATTGTTTAAAATTAGTCTTCCTGTGCTGTTCCACTTTTACCACCCCCACCATGCACTAAAGGAGGGAGAGGGAAATCTACTGACGTTCCAGTATAGGTTTGAGGGATGAAACACGGAAGAATGTGCGTGCACCGCTCTCTAGACGGTCGTGCGTGGTATCAAGGGAGAGAGAAAAGAACAAGGCGCTAATAGAAATATTGGCCCTAACTTCATGGAGGAGCAGTGATACAAAAACATATAAATAAATAAACTCCACATTCTAACCCTGAACCACAAAGGGAGTCATACGGCACTGAACATGAGACCATACGTTATAGGTTTGTCGGCTCATCTCAACAAGGGAAAGGAGAGCCAGGCCATGAAGATACACTGTTCATCACTTCATCAGAGTCGGTGTCTGACTTCTTTAGGTTTCTGTTTACGTCCACACTTCCATTAGCATGACAAAAGCCAAGAAGTCGCTGGGCTAACCATATGTTGCCATATCACCCCCATTATTCAGGCCAATGGTGTGGAACAAAACAAAGAAGGTTGTCAACCCCGGGCGGAGGCTGCCCTTCCCAGTCTTTGAAAATGCCACTGAGAACAGGACCGTTTCTCAAAGACTTAATAAGCAATAACGCCTATAAGCTCTTGTGAGGCGATCTTTCTTTCACTGTCTCACACCATCAGTCTGCAGGCAGGGAAGAGGAAAAAGGAAAGCTCTCCCTTCCCCCACATGCCACAAGGCAGCCAGAGCCTAGTATGACACTTGCCTATCTCCAGCAGGGAAAGCCCTCCAACCACCCGGGAGCAGCAGCAGGGGGCAGAAAGGGAAGGAACAGTGTGAAAAGAAATGCAGAACCGTTCCTATGATTTTGAAATTTAAACTGTGTGGCAGCCTAGCGTCTCATAAGAAAACAATTACTTTCATTTCTGCCTCCTACTGCCGCCCCGACCTTTCTTGGTTGGTGAGTCAGTAGGAGGCCAAAAAAAAGTGATTTTTTTTTTCGTTCTTTGAAGCACAGGACCGGTCAAAACTGTGAACTTCAAAATCACAACATGAACTGCCTAATTTTTAGAGGTGTTCTTTTATTATCTTTGCTAGGAACGGTATAATATGAAACAATGGTGTCTCACCAGAGATTTGAGATGGCATTGGGCTAGGTGTATCTACTACAGTTTACTAAAACAATCTTGATCATGTAACTTAAGGCCATTACAAAGTTACCGATAGACTGGATAAAGCCAATCCTAAAAGCAAATGCATCCTTCCTCTAAATGGCTTTTCTCCATACAGAAAATACAAGAACATAGAACAGAACAATGCAATGTGAAAGTATATTAAGAACTGATTTTAAACAGGGTCCTTCAAAGGACATTCTGCTGGGTTTCCACTCTGTATCTAACTGAGCCTGGCCGGCTACATGTAAAAATTCCACAGAGTGTCCAAAGTAATGTAACCTTTCCCACAAGACTTTAGCTTAATAAGGAGAGAGAAGGAAAATGCCCAAAGAAGAAAAGGAAATGAAATAACAAAGATGCAGGAAACACAGAAGAAAGAGTAGGAACAACCATCAAGTTTCCAGAAGACCAGAAGATCTGACAGCCCTATGGCAGCCCTAGTGCTTTAGACGGCACTGGAAGTGTGGGCCTGGTTTTAAACACCAGAGAGCAGGAAGGAGGGTTGAAA
Source organism: Onychomys torridus (assembly GCF_903995425.1). NCBI lineage: Eukaryota > Metazoa > Chordata > Mammalia > Rodentia > Cricetidae > Onychomys > Onychomys torridus. The sequence continues at coordinate 54,862,257 of NC_050453.1, read as the reverse complement.
CTGAGTGACCTCACAGCAGCAGAAAGACAGTCTTCTGTATTCTGTAGGTGGTATTTCTGAGCTATGCTCCTGGGAGAAGTCAACTGATGCAGTAAAACAAATGGAAAGCAGATTCAGCAAGTTTGGAGACCAATACGGGCACCACACTACTTACTGGCTTTGAGATTCAGGGCACACTGCACAGAGAAGTCTGAGGAGACAAGGCCACAGGTGCCTCCGTGGCACTAGCCCAAACCCACTCCACTACAGAGTTCACTTGAAAGAACTCCTACTGAATCCTCAACGCTGAGCTTAACCTCAGAGCAACGCCAGCGGAGCACATGTAAGGTCTGTTGTAGAAGACCTCTCAAATACCAGGCTGAGAAATAGCCCAAGTGAAAAGTAATAATGATAACGAGGTGCTGCTTCCAAAAGCGAAGCTCGTTATTTTAACCATGCTGTAGAATATTGGGTTCTGCAGGACACCATAACAAATGCGGGGGGGGGGGGGGGGGGGACCACACGACCCACTGGAAATTGAATTTCAATAGTATGCTAGCATCGTTTCTACTTCATTTTACGTGACAAGAAATAAGGAGTAACATAACAAGAGAAACATTTCCAGAGACAGAGACAGACAAGGAAGTCAAGTGAGGACAAAATGCAGAGATTCCCAAACCTGCCTCTTCCTCTCTCCCTGGCAGTAACCCTCAAAGCTAAGAAGTCACTGAGATGAAATCATAAGCAAGGGCTGGTCTCCTATCCGTCCTACATGAAAACTAAGCATTATAAAACACTTGGAAGCCAGTCATTTTGACTATAACTTGGAAGTTGGAGAGGAACATTTTGCAGCTACTTTATTGTGGCTGTAAACTTACTCACACATATTTAACAAGGAGATAAACTTATCCCACTTCGTTACATTACCTGTGGCTGGAACTGAGGAACAGGTGGCCCTTGCATTCCTTGTGGTTGTTCATCCATTGTCTGACTCAACAGAGACTTCAGAATCCTGCAAAATGTAAAGTTGAAATTTAAATAATGCAGTTCTTACCAATTCACCCCACTTCCACAGGCCTGACACATGCATCCATATAGGATAGATCTGCATGATGCTTCAGAACAATTAAGATACACTCCACCTGCCTCTATTTCTGACACTTGCTAAATCCAAACTCTGTTTAGTCCACATAATCATACACTATCTCACCATTTCCGCTTCTCCAAGAAGTACCATAGGCATAGGAAATCCTACCCTTGAGATGCCTTCTTTTTGTAGTATCTCTGATGAATGCCTCATAAACTACCTATGAATCAGTTCCCTACCATTAAGTTCCCATTACAGTATTTTCTAATGTCAGGTTTATGGTTTAGCCTTCTGCATTTAGACTGCTAACTGTCTGGGATTATACTTATATAATGCAAAAAAAAAAAAAAAAAAAAAAATGCTTTTCCTTCTGGATACCCAATTGCACTCTTTTCAAAGACAGCCCTTCACCACACCACCACACTCCTTCTCATCCTTGTCTTGTGTCAAGTGACTCCATAGACATAGACACACAATCAGCACTCTGTATTCACAGGGCTACGTCTGTTCAGAACACATAGAGGTATTGCTTGGCTGGCATAATTCCTTGAATATGGTCCTTTACAGAACCTTCACACTTCCTTTGGTGTAAGTGCTCTGTAAATGACTAAGAGTATTATAAGAGAATAATGTGTGGGTTATATGAAGCTGCACAATGGTTTGAAGTACATATGCCATAATTTATATAAAGTTTATCAGAGTACCATCTTATTTTGGCAAAGCAGAGGCTCCTGGAATCAATTACCTGCCAGTACCACGGGAGCTTGTATCTGCTTCAGCTTAGCCTTCCTTTCTGTTCAGAGACCCATCTGTCTATGCTTGACCCTGCTGTCACTAAGCACCTAACATACCTGTACTGCAGGGTACTATGTGCATAGCTACTGACATATAGAATACAAAACTACAGTATTAACTAACAATGCTTTATTATAAAAGAATTTGGGGGTTTGAGACAGGACCTCTCTACATAGCTTTGGCTGTTCTAGAACTTGCTATGTAGACCAGGGTGGCCTCAAACTCAGAGACCTGCCTGCCTCTGCCTCCAGAATTCTGGGATCAAAGGTGTGTGCCATCATACCTGGCTTACTACAAAATCTGGAGAATTGGTTGTGGTGGTGCCTACCTATGAATCCTAGGACTTGAGAAGTTGAGGCAGGGGGATCAATATAAGTTCCAGGCCAGACTGAGCTACACAGTAAGAACTGGTCTCAAAACACATGTCAAAATAAAAGTATTTATCCTGATTAATTACATATCTAACTTTAATATTAATTTCAGAATCTGTCTGATTCCACTTTTAAAAGTGTTTTTGATTGAGATACAATAATTCTGTAGTTGAATTTAAGAATAACAATAATTAAACCTTCAAATTTGTGAACATGAAATATGTAATTTCTTGCAAAACTGGTTTTCAGTTTCAACACACTGGTTTTTAACACCTTTCTCTAGATTATCTCCTAAGTAATTTATATTTTGACTACATTGTAAAAGTTGAATATATTCATTCAGTACTCTGAATTTATACTGTACACCAAAAAATAACTGTACTGAATAAAACCATACAAAGGTGTAACCCCTTACTTAGTCTAAATGGTTTTTAAAATAGATTCTTGTTTTATTGCAATGGCCACACCCTATAGAATAATAAACATAAATGCAGGCAGATCTTTTTCATCTTAGGGGGAAAATATTAATAGTTTCAATAATGTCTGACCATTAAGTAAAACATTAGCTGTTTTACTTTAAGTTTTCTTTTCTATGTATGGATATTTGGCATGGACATATATAAGTACCAAATGTGTCCAGTGCCCATGGAAGCCAGAAGAAGGTATCAGATCCCCTGGGATTGGAGTTATAGGTGGAAGGAGTTGCTATGTGGGTGCTGAGAATTGAACCCTGGTCCTCTGGAAGAGCAGCCAGTGCTCTTAAACACTGGGCCATCTCCCTAGCCCAAAGCTGTTCATTCTTATTATGTGCCTTGATCTACTCAGTTCATGCAGTTGGCATTGGTTTTACATATTATTGGATTTGAGGAGGCAAAAAAGAAGAAAGTAAAGATGAAACCCAACACTGAAATCAGCATTTCACATTTGGTGTCCACAGACGGTTTCTTAATACATGCCACAAAGAAACACTTCTCTGTCAAAGCTCTCTATAAAACACTGTTTGTTATTTTAAATTCTCTCTGAGAGTCATAGTAAATATTAGCAAACTAAAGAACCCTAACAGCATTTTTTTTTAAATTTGAAGTTATTTTATACTGAAAAGTATTATGTAATCTTTTTTTTTATCATCGCACAGCTCAGTTGATGCAGGAATACACTGAAAAATCCTGTTAAGTTACAATAAACTGTTGTTACCATACACACTGATGCATGACAACAACATCTACCTAAACACAAGGAGGAGAGAAGGAAGCCAAGGCTTAGGAACTCAGAACTCTGAGAAACCGAATGTGACCTAATCGAATAATCTGCCTACAAACAACAGATTGTCTGAACATAAAAATCTATATGATATATTAAGCTTCAGCACCCAAGCAAAAAGAACAAAAAGCAATGCAATTTTCTTCCCTCAGATATAACGTAGTTCACTGTGTGACTAGGTGTTTTATGTTCCTTGGGTATGTGTATGCATGCTCCTGTCTATGCACCTGGGTTTATGTGTACCACATCAAGCCTACAGAGATCAGACGACAACCTTGGGTGTAGGTCTCCCAAAGTCTATCTTGTTAGCTAGCCAACGATTCTCCCATCTACTCCCCTCTCTTGCTGTGAGACCTCCTGGATTATCTGAACTCTGGGGCTCGCTTGTGTGGCGAGTGCCTTACCCAATTAGTCAGCTCCCCAGCTACTGTGCATTTTTACTAATCCTGCATAACTGAAGCAAAGCACATTCTAATGTGTGAAATATATTTAACATACATTTGACCTTCTAGGTTACAGAGTCCATGTTTCAGGTGCCTATGTTATCTATACTGCATTCCTAATGCTTGGTTCAATGTCTGGCAAAAATAGGTAGCTGAATGGAAGCATAATGAATGAATATACATGTGCTTGTCACAAAGACATCCAGTGATTATTTATAATAGTTAAGTATAAAGTTAATGATGAAAAAAATCATCAAATTCAACTAACTTGCAGGTAATCTTTAAACCAAAAATAAAATTGCTGTTAATAGAAGATGCTCAATGAGTTACATTTTAGATGATGAGCAGGAAAAATTAACAAGGTTTAAATGAGAGCCAGAGAAGGAAAATAATGCATCAAAATACAAAACAAACAAGCAATAAATGCAGCACATCCTGTATGTAATTTCAAAATAACATTGGTGGGTGATGGAGGATTACTATCAGAACAAAGGATTGCTGAGAGAAGAAAGAACTTCACTATCAAGCCAGGGTGTGGGAGTGCAGGCCTTTAATCTCAGCACTCTGGAGACAGAGGCAGGAAGACTCTACATAGTGAGTTCCTAATCAGCCAAGGCTACACAGTGAGACTCTGTTTCCAAAAAATAAGCAGAAGTTCACTATGTTTGAAAGATAATGTAACAAGCCAGAAGTCCAGTTCACAAACTACTGCAAACCCACATAAAGGGCAGGATGACCTTCAGCAAGACAAGACCCTCACTATTTTTAACAGCAATGCACACTACTGACCAAGTAGTGTGCACTCCACCAAGCCTTCATGACCTCAAACCTTCTCCCCTCTTCTCCTATGACTTTTCCAGAGCTACCATTACTCTCGACCATTAAACATTGGATTATTCCAAAACTGGAAACTTCTGTTAAAACTACACTTTCTCCTCAAGTCAGCCATGGCTTTGGTTTTATTTCTTTGTTTAATAAAGCATAAAGGAATGGTCACAGTTTGGAAGACGTCAGTAAATCCGTAAACTCTGAATACTACCCAAATGTGATCACTGTCAAATCTGTATCTTCACAATGACGTCTTTCCTAAGCTCTGAGCTACTAATGCCTATAGCCAGCGGCCCACCTTGGCATGTCCACCAGAACAGAGGACTCCATGTTTCATGTCCCTACATCGCTGTCTTCACATGTGCTACGACCTACTCACTCCAGCCCTACAATTTTTTAAACATTTGTGTCTCTGGACCTCATTATGTGAGGATCCTTAAATCGATCTGCTTATGCAGATTACATCTGTTTGTATTCTACATACTGAAATTTTAAAAAATTAAATATATTGTAATTTATTTACAAACTATTCTATTTATATATAACACACTCCATGTTTATAGGTGAAACATTTTTATGAAAAACTGCTACGTTTTTCAAAAACTTAGTCACAAGACCAGCCTACTTTACACTGTGCAAAGGTCTTTGATGCCCATACTCATAGATGTAACTTCTGCACTGCATCTGCTGATGTGCTGTCTATCCAGACAGTATGTAAAACTTAAATGATGTACACAGCTGGCCTTCTATACATGTGGAGTTTTAATAGTCATTTCCTATCGGTCTGGGTACTCATCTTTGCTACAACATCACACCTAAAAAAAAGATGATAAACTCAGGGTTAACTACAACATGGATTCTGCACTCTAATCAGGTAACTTTTATTCTTTGGAAATCCAGTTGTCCAGCTGGCCCTCAAGCAGATATTTAAGTCATTGATTTTTGTAATCTTGTAACATCTGGAAATTTTTAATTCACTGAGCTAACTGAGAGCCTTTAAATGACAAACATTCCTTTATGCTTTATTTGTTAAAGTCTTACTGTATCACCACTAATTTTACAAAAAAAGTTTCATCTTTAAATACCAGAAAAATATTACACAGTGATGAACACAAGTTTTCCAAAATTCTCCCTTTAAAAACTTGAATTTTGGCTGGGCATGGTGGCTCACATATTTAATCCCAACACTGGGGAGGCAGAGGTAGGTGGATCTCTATGAGTATGGAAACAACCTGTTCTACAAAGCAAGTTCTAGGACAGCCAGAGCTTGGTAGAGAGACCATGTTTCAGAATAACTAAATTATAAAGTTTGAATGTTATTATTGACACAAATTATGTTAATAGTTTGCCTTCATAATCAACTTCCAAGAAAATATCTATAAAATTTTCATAGAATAAACACAACCTGTCAATCACCCTTAACATTAAAATGATACTCCAAAAAAGGTGGCTGTCCCACATGACTGTAATTTACTCAAGTGATATTTAAAGCTATGTCTCATCTCATCACACATCATTTTCAAAGACATGTCATCAAAGCTTGATATCTGATAATATACTCACTTTCCTTCATCTCAGTCCATTTGTGTTAAGTCTCCAACCCAGGACAAATGGCTGAGGTGCCTATTTAGCACATCAAAACTGACCAGGCTCCCAGCATCCCTCAGTCTCTACTCATTACAGAGTATTATGGCAGGCATACCCTGCACCCAGGGGCTGGGCAGCTCTTCCTCCAGCTGCCCTTCCCTACATAAGCCAGTCATTTTGGTTACCTGGCCCTTTTTTGTCTACCCTTTACTCTCCTGGCTCTCCTTTCTCACCTCCCCTCTCTCCTCACATGCCTCAGTCTGACTCTGGACTCTCCCAGCTGTCCCTGCCTTTGACTTGCTCTCCCTCATACCTACAATAAACCTTCTCCTCCACCATACCTCGGTACAGTCATATATTCCTTTTTACTTCTTTTTTTATTCAGTTTGGAGGAGTGGGCTCAGGCTGGTAAGCAAGTGCTCCACTACTGAGACACACATCATCAGCCCCAATCAAGAACATTGTAAAGCAAAGCTTACATTTAAAAAAAATGAAACTTACAGCCATATTGCAGATAAAGGATACAAAGAGCAGTACATTTTGCCACTGTGCTGATAATGTAATAACCATAAAATCCATTTGATCGTGGCAACCATGTAAGAGGATCTTAACAGCCTGGACACATCTCCTATGCTTCCGTCCAGACTGGGCCTTCAACAGTTTGACAAGAGCCACTTTGGTTAAAAATCTAAAATCTAATCTAAAATCTAGAGAGATGGCTCAGTGGTTACACAATCCCGATGACCAGCATTCAGATTCCAGCACCTTTATAAGCCCAGTGTCTCTTGCACGGCTGAACTCTAGCTCCAAGACAGGAAAAGACAAAAGAATCTTTGGGGATTGCTGGTTTCCATCCTAGTTAGGAAAATGCCAGCCCTACATTCACATAGAGACCCTGCCTCAAAGAAAGAGGTGGTGTGGTGATATTGTGTTCCCCAATATACTGTACACCCTAATAAACTTCTCTGGGGTCAGAGAAAAGAACAGCCACTAGATTATAGAGGCCAGAAAATAGTGGCACACACGCCTTTAATCTTAGCATTCCAAAGGCAGAGATCCATCTGGATCTCTGTGAGTTCAAAGCCACACTGGAAACAGCCAGGCATGGTGACACATGCCTTTAATCCCAGGAAGTGATGGCAGGAAGCAGAAAGGTACATAAGGCATGAAAACCAGGAGTCTGTTTAAGCTTTTAGGCTTTTGAGCAGCAGTTCAGCTGAGATCCATTCGGGTGAGAACACAGAGGCTTCCAGTTTGACGAAACAAGATCAGCTGAGGAATTGGCAAGGTGAAGTTAGCTGTGGCTAGTTCTGTTTCTCTGATCTTTCAGCTTTCCACCCAGCTGTGGCTCTGGGTTTATTTTTATTAATAAGACCTTCTAACAATTCATGCTACAAGGTGGAAAGATAGAGAAGAGAATACCTGATGCCCCTTTCTGACCTCTATGCATATGCAAAAGTACACACACACACACACACACACACACACACACACACACACACACACACAAAACCCTATTTTAAAACCTGAAATCTATCCTGTTATTTCCCTCATTACTTTATCCTGTTCCTCCTTGTTCTGAAGCTATCTATGATGGATGATAATTTTATCTCTGGGATGCATCTCTGCCTGCCCCTCTCACAATAACTTAGGCCCATCCTTCCTGCTACTTTGCAGGAGCACTGAAATCCCTTCTGTTCTGAACCCTGCTAAGCACTCTCTGGCCTCACAGCCTGCTGCTTGCTACCCTCGGGATCCAGAATCCCCAAATAGCAGCTGGCTCAACACCAAGCCTACCCTAACCAGGGTTCTGTAGTATCCCACCCTCTCCCTGTGGATCTTTTACATATCACTCTCCTGTTCCTGCACAGCACTTGTAATTCACACTGCCATGTTTTTTTTGTTTTCCGTTTGGTTTTTGTTGTTGTTTGGTTTTTGTTTGTTTGTTTGTTTTTTACTGCGGATCACTTCTATTCTACTGCAAACACCTCAAGGACAAGAGCCCTGCCACTTGTTCCTTACTTTATTTCTCGGCCATTACTTGACATAAAGTGAGCATGGCAGCATCCAGTGACTGAATGAACGCTGAATGGGAATTGGGCATGAGAGGGAAGATTTTAGTCTTGCTTCTAAGCTTATCGTTACATATTCGGGACTTGGGAATGATTAGAGTTGGCTGGAAATAGAAAAGGAAAGTTACAATTGATTGTAAGATTTCTTTTTCTAGAAGGAAACAGCATATGGTGGTACCACCAACCAAGTAACAGATGGGAAATGGAAGCAGGGCGGGCATCAGAAGAGCAAGGAGGAGGATGAGACCAATGCAGAAAGACCTCACTGTGAATGATTAGGAGAAAGCCCATGCACACAAAGCCTTGCATAGAATCTTTAGAGATGTACAGATCAATATATTTGTCTTGCAGTCTTCAGAGGATTGCTGTTTATTACTAGCTAAAACTTTTTCATGTGGTTGAAAACAACCCTTTTCTGCATACTGAAGCTCCCTGAAAAAGCCATACCTATGCATAAGATTACACGGTCAAATTAGAACTTCCTGGTTGCCCAAAGCTGGAAGGTTGCAGATGAGAGCCGCTCCACTCACTTCTGTCTCTAGCCTAACACACCTTTTGTCTACCAGGTAAAACCTATGAAATGTATCCTTAGCAAAGCTACCTTCCACCCAGCCAAAAGGTGGCTGTCCTGAGTGAGTAGAGAAAGCCTATAACGGAGTTTCTCCTGCTTTGTTTCAATCCACCTACCACCTGTCTCCACCAATGTACAGGTGGCGAATGCACTGACTTATGACTGTCATTATTCTGTGACTGTAGAAGTGTATGTACCATTTTCCCATTTTCACCATGTTCCAAGCCAATGTCACTCATCCCTCATTAGAGGGAAAAAGTGTAAAGAATTCAGGTCTGCCAGGGAGCTGACTCTAAACATGACCTTAATGACATTATTAAATAAAACATAATAAACACATTATGAAGCAATATAGTTTACTTCACTGGCAATGTAACCATCTTATTTTCGATACTAAAATATTAGCATTGTTCCTCAAATAAAATATTTCCTTGTACCCATATTTAACCAATTTATCAAATGTATACAAACTAAATCCTGAGACCATTATTAGCAAACGAAATCTCAATGGGACAACCATTATCACTACACTCACTTTGGCAGAACTCTTAAGGATCCCATACACACACACACACACACACACACACCTACTGAATCCAAAGTGAATGTCATGTGTTAAAAGTCTACATTGTACAAAGAAAATAAATCAGTATGTTTCCAACCTTCTGCACAGAATTCTTAAACAATTACAAAATACAAATTTAAAGCTTAAGTTATAGAAATTTTGTTAAAAGAAGAAACTTTTAAAAGAAACTTTCAAAAAAGATAGTTTAAGCCAGGCAGCAGTGGTGCACGCCTTTAATCCCAGCACTCAGGAGGCAGAGGCAGGAGGATCTCTGTGAGTTCGAGGCCAGTCTGGTCTCCAAAGAGAGTTCCAGGAAAGGCGCAAAGCTACATAGAGAAACCCTGTCTCGAAAAAAAAAAAAATAATAATAATAATAACAACAACAACAACAAAGATTGTTTAATAAATTTTACTTGCAACAATGATTTTTGTCTAAAAGCAAGTTGCAACTTGCCTTTTGATCGACCCTTTAACACTAGCAGTGTTTGGGTAAATGGACATATTTCCTTCACTACTTACTAGCGAAGGAAAATATTAAAACTAGTCAATCTCAAAGTTGTTCTAATTCATCTTCACTTTAGTTCACACTGAAAATAAATCAGTTTTAACAACAAAAGTTACCTGTGGAGTCCATTTCCAAATACACATTTTTATGATCCCACCACATAGCCACAACTTCCCAGAGCAGCGTAAGGTGCTCAGAGAGAATGCATGGGGGTCCAAATAGAGCTTACAGACAATCAATTACAGGCTGCTTTTATCTTTTATTTATTTATTTATTTATTTATTTATTTATTTATTTATTCATTCATTCATTTATTTATTTATTTATTTATTTATTTTTGGTTTTTCAGAATTCTAATGGGTTGCACATGCATGGGAAGTACATGATTCAAATGTAAGTTTCCTTTTCTGAAATGAACTTTGCCCTTCGATCTTTATGGTAATAAAATGTTGAGTATCCCTTCACAATGCCCATTATGCTTACATATCCAAATATTCCATAAGAACATTAAAAAGTCATGTTTTATTAAACAAGACAGCTCTCACTTAAGAGGAATGAAATATGGAACAAAATAGGAACAACTATGCTGAAAAATAGAAGCATGCTTCCCCCACCCAAAGGACAAGTATTGATCTAGCTGTATAAGTACACACACACACACACACACACACACACACACACACACACTCACATAAATGTCAAGGGACATAATGGAAAGTTTAAGGTGACTGATACTTGGCAGAGTCTAAACACTTAAATCCAGCTCTAAATATTTTTCTTGGCCCCGAGTCACCATTCAACAGGAATATTCCTGACCTCACCCTCTTGTCTCCATTGAAGTGACTGAGTCATCTAGTATTTCCCATAATGAAGCAAGTGACGCATCTATATCAGCCCAGGCAAAGAGAGTAAGTACTCAGAGTCAATACTCCATTCATACATCTCTGTGGTATAAGTAAGTAAGTCTTGAAGGGGTACTAGGATGATTATTGGGTCTTTGAAGAGAATGACGGGTGTTCCTAGTCCAGCCCAGTCTCAAGATCTATAGTTAAGAATGATAATTTCTCAACAAACTTGGCTTGAGAAGCCGTTCCCCATTTAAAGGAATTGGTGCTCTGGGGAAAGAATGGGCGGCTCCAGAGCGAGGGCTGGGAAAGTACAAGCTGAGCCTGAAACCTGCTGTACCAAACAACAAAGTTGTGCTCAGAGAACAATGGGGACATGTCAAAAAAAATATGTTAGTCAGCTTTCAGGGAAGTGGACAGATCCCGCTGACCACATTCAGACATCTAAGTAGCACATGGTGGCCCACTTAGTGAAACCATAAGAACATATAAACATTGGAGAGGCAAAGGCCATTCTTGACAACAGATCACCTTTGAAGTAATAATGGATAAAAGTCATTTGCTGGTGTGGAACGAATGAGGGTCAGCAGGGAGCTGGATTCCTCTCCTTAGCTAGAAGCACCATTTCGACAGGAACCGTTCCTATTTAAGAAATGAGTGTGTTTAAAGCTCTGGGACGGAGACTATTTCAACGACCTTGTTATTTCTCTTGCACTTTGCAGCTCATGCTAAATTCACTTCCTAAAAAATGCTATATCCACAAGTCCAGGTGCTATGGAGCACTCTACAAAGGAAGAGGCTTGAAAAGTAAGCATATGTGCACACACACCCCAAACCAGAATGTCTACTTAGAACAGCCCCAAAGACCGAGGTTGAAAACTGCAGGATCTGTGAGAGTAACTGCTGGGCAGGAGGCTGTGATCACACTGTCGTTCTGATTCTGCTTTAGTGAGAACAGCCATTGTTCTACAATACTGACTCTGGTACCTTCTGCTATTCATTGCAGAAGTCTTTTGTTGTACACACTCAACAGAGGACTGAGTTACACGTGTTCACCCAAGTGGAAGACAATAATATCACAGCACAGAAAAGTCATGGATTTCAGAACACATGACACTTGTCGAACTAAAAACCCATGACTTTTTTTCATAAAACAGTATGCCATTCCAATTTACTTTCAACCTAATTGACACAAATATATACATATACATATATATATATATATATATATATATATATACATACACACACAGAGAGAGAACAAATAAACCAAATAAACATAAAATATACTATCTCTAATAGAAAATACAAATTTAAGTAATGATGAAAATATATTGATATGTTGATGTGAATTGGCATGTTACAAAAATCACAGGAAAGATATATACATCAGTGTATCACCTTTCAAAATGAAATGTATGTATTTTTAAAATTCGGTGTACTACTACTGAGTACTCTTAATCCCTCAATTCTGCTCTAAGAAAGTAGATCAACTGAATTTCAAGTGAATATTACAAAAGTGTTTATAATAAAGAAAAACTGGTAGGAATAACATCAAGGTAGGCTAAAAATGGAAAGAGGGGGGAGGGTCTCACAAGACGGCTTAGCGGAAACGGCTCTTTCAGCCAAGCCTGACAGCCTGAGTGAGCTAGATCCCCAGGATCTACAAGGTAGAAGAGAACCAAGTTCCAAAAGTTGTCCTCTGACCTCCATAACACACACACACACACACACACACACACACACACACACACACACACACACTTTTTAAATTAATAAAATAACTTTAAAATTCACAGAGAAAATGAAAAACTGGACTGAAAATGTTTATTTAAAGCTTAAGTGACTTTAAATGTCACCAGTATAATGTGCAGTGATAAATCAAGACCCAAGAGGAAAAAGTTCATTATGTACAGACTTGAAGGATACTATTTACATCAAACTTCAGCCAATCCCTTAATTGGACAGCTTATACTATTTGCACTGCCAATATATAAGCCAAAGAGGAGCAGGAAATTGCCTATCTTATCTTGCAGAAATAAAGGCCAAATAAGGTTAGGATAGTGTGTTTTACATAACTGCTTTGCCCATAGTGCCTGGCATAGAGCTAAATGTTACAAATTAGTATTTGTTAATGTATCTTATGTGAATATATTAAATAGACCTAAAGGTACCATAACATGTAACCGTATTAACCAAAACTACCCCTTGCACTGATATATAAAATTACTGTAACATTGTCTCGTATGTGTGCATGAGTACAGGAACATTCTATCTCCATGACAAAAATGATCAGATTAAAGCTCTGAGGACAATTAGTTGGACTGCTTGTGAATGTGACTGCAACATGACACAGAAAAACATCAGAGCACAAAGCTCTGGGGGAGGACAGGGAACCAAGGAAAGCAAGTCCAGCATCCAGGCATGTTTTCCATTAAGTGTGGTGTTGACAGTCCAGAGACAGCTGAGGCGCTAAGAGGAGGCATGGTTTGCTTTGGGAACAGAAGGCTGTGGTGAGCGAGGGCTATGGTGAGCGAGTGCTCTGGTGCTTGGATGGAGACCTTGAAAGCCTGAACTCTAATAGCAGTCTCAGCATTCAATCACTTCAGATCTAGACTGAGGGCTCTCCTGGAACCACTGCCCTCAGACACCTGGCAGAAACAGATGAGAACACTCGCTCGAGGAGGAACATCCATAGCTCCATTGTATTTCTAGAAATGATTTCCCACACATAGTATCCAACACATGATAAAACATAAGCACATAATTATGCAATTAAGAACCTATGAACAAAACTAACAGATGAAATACACAAAAACAAAAATGTTCTCAAATGGAAAGCAAAGCCAGGAAGCTAAATACTGCATGTTCTAGTTGGCTTACTGTTGCTGTGGTAAACATTGACCAAAAGCAACCTGGGGATGAAAGGGTTTATCTCAGTGTACATTTTACAGTCCATGAAGGGAAGCCAGGGCAGTAACAGAAGCAGACACCATAGTGGAACTCTACTTATTGGCTTGCTCTTTGCTTGCTCAACTATAATCCTAATACAGCCCAGGTCCACCTACCCAGGGATGTCACTGCCCAAAGATGGGCTGGTCCCTAGTATAACAATTAGCAAAAGAAAAGGCCCTACAGACATGTCCACAGACCAATCTGATGAGGCAGTTTTTCAACGGATGGTCCTTCTTCAGGTGACTCCGCTTTGTGTCAAGCTGACAAAAACAAGCAAGCAAAGCATGTGATGGAGAAATTTTAATTAAATGTTATTGACATGAAAACAATGGGACATAATGATTATAGAACTGGAACTACACCTGAAATTAAAATACCCAAACAGTTTATAAACAGAAGAAGACAAATGAAGTAGTATTCTAGGTTTCCTATTTAAATGTGTACAAAAACAAAAAGTAAAAATCAGCATATTTATTTCATTTTTAATGATATACTTTTTACACATCTGGCAAAGAGCAACACCAACATCAGATTCAAAGTACCAAAGAGCCGTTCTCATCCCATTTCCCTTCACACTCCCCTCCTCCCTGGTCCCTGGATACTACTCATCTGTATTTGTATAAACACAGCCTCTTTAATACAGTCCCTCCACTTAGCATGATGCATCTGAGGTTCATCTCACCGCTGCAAATAGGTTATTCATTCTAATTGCTCAATACACCACCATGGCATGGATGGGCATATCAGTGTTTACCTAACCCCTAAATGAGGGGCATCTGCAGTGTTTCCAGTTATGGAGAACCATGGATAACGTTGTTACAAACATTCCTATCTAGGACAATTTTAATCCACTTGGGTAAATAGCCAGAGACTAGTACTAGATTTCTTAATGATACATAGAAAATTAACAACTTTGTTATATGAAATAAAATAAAAATGCTTCTAACTGCCCTGCCTTATCACATACCTTCTGTGGCCTCAAGCAATATTCTGCTCACTCATTCTTTTCATTCTTCAAGGTCATACCAAAAGATTGAGTAATATGTCTGTCTCTAAGATGTATTCTGGTCAATTCATCCGATGAAGAAGAAATACGAAGGATAAGACTATATAATAATTAGAATGGCTATTTATTTAGCTAGAATGGCAAAAGAAAGTGACTATTTATAAGATATAAATAATATATTCTATTGTAAAGTTAAGCTCCCTGCATGGTTATGAATTCTTACAGTCTGACAAATTGCATGTGGCTCTTCACTAATCAGTAACAGATAAATACTTGAAAGTGTAGTAAACAGCTAACCAGGAAAATATTAAACAGCTAAACATAAGGTCTTCGGCTATGGACTCATTTATATGTGTATTGTTTCAGCACAGTGAAATACAGAAGACCTTCCCATGCTTAGCAAACATCTCTCCTTTGAACTTGATCTTTGCAGAGTGACTGCTCTACTTCAGAAAGGCTTTCCAAAAGCATCGGCTCATTTCCCACTATGTTGCCTACTGAGGAAGGCTTCTACATTAAATGCCAGCTAGGGCTCCCGACAACACTGACACCATTGTAAGGCTGCTCTGGGCTGAAGCACCATTGAAATAAAATTAAATGATGATCCTGCTAAGACTGACGGTTTTACGTTTCCTGCTGACACCTGCTGGTTCAACTTCATCTTCCTCGTAATACACGTCAGAATTTTGAGAGACTTCCACAAACAGCTTCTAATACAGCAACCCTTAGGTTGATTAATTAAGGAGCCACTGACCCGAAAACGAAATGAGCGCACATCAATCTACCACACACTTCCCAGGCCGGCTGGCTTTTCCTGGAACATGTTACCGTGATGACCACCACTCACTTCCCCGTGTCTTCCCCAACACAAACACATTACTCTCCATTTCAATTGTCTCACTTAACCATGAGACTTCATTCTGAAACAAAAGTTACATTTCTTAATTTAAACTGCAAAAGTCAGTATGTTATACTAACAGAACTAGAAAAAAAAAAAACTTTAAAGAAAAAGCTGGGTTCTTAAAATATTATACAATAGGACTTTTAAATGTGTTTTAGTACCACAGAGTAGTAAGCTCTGAAAGAAGATGAGAGGGTCCTACTAAGTGCTCCAAGTTTTACTCCAACTTTCCATTCTCCTTCATCTCAACATATTAAAACACGGCATGAAAGGAATGCACTGTCATCTTTTTAGAGGTTTCCAGTTCACATTCCAAATGTAAATGTCATTTTAAACAACACCTTTCTAAGTGTTGGGAGCTAGTGGCTGCCTTGAACCACCTTCCACTGTCTTTCTCTAGCTTCACAAACCCAAGGGAAGCAAGTGAGTCACTTCCACCAGATGAGAGAAAGGATTAACTCAAGTGTCACATTAGACCTTTGGACCTAAAGATATGTAAGGGGAAGCAGAGTTAAATAAGTAAATATGCAACCATGGCATAAGTAAATATGTGCCCTCCACTTATTAACTACAGTCTCCTCACAGAAATGAATACAGTTATTTAATAATCAATCATTCTGAGCAAAAACAGTACTGAATACATAGTATATCAGGAGATCTAAAGCTGGCTAGCTTTCAAATCACCTATAAAACTTTGTTGTTGTTGTTGTTTCTTTTTATTTTCTTTTTTAATATAGATCATCTTGGTCCACTCACTCCCATCCCTACATTGAGTAAGTGTGAAGCAGAACATCTATTTCTCTATTTTACAATGAACACATCACAAGACACGTGTGCTTAGGCACCAGGTTCAAGATCTACACAGTGAGTTAATTTAATAGGTCACAGGTTGGGTCTATTTTAAGCTTGGTTCTTGGTGTCCAGATGCAGTATCACAGCTGATGGGTACTTGGCAGCGGCTGCTGAAACTGCCCCTTGTGTTTGGCCCCACTAATAAAGCTGTTTCAGACGCGGGCCAGGAACATGAAGGTGGCAGCTCATGCCCAGGACCTTTCTGAATCTAACTTGGATCCACCTCAAAATAAGCAACTGACACTGCGGAATGATGTAGCGGAAGACAGGCAAGAGGAAACCAGGCCGGAGGCAGGCAGGAGCCTGGGCTGTCCTCGGGACATCATGTGGTTGCTGTTAACGTTCGTTGTTTCATTTTAAAAGAAGGAGAATTGGGAAGAACACACACATCTCTTTCATAGGCACACAAATGCCTCGTGAACTACCTCTTCACTCTGTTTTATAATAGTGAGAGTCAACCACTAGTTCAAATCCATATAAAATCTGATTTAGTCCCCAAAGTGCAATATTTGGACTTGGCATTTTTGATCCTGTCTATAAATGAAATGTCTGGATCTGGATTCGACTTCCAAATAACAAACCCGCCCATTTAAGCTACTGAACTTTTAAAAATAAAATCGAGCACGTTGGCCAGCTTAAGAGATGTGACGTGCACACAGGATCAGAGTTCAGCAAAAGACAGGACTGTGCATGTTCCCATGCTTAGACCTATCCCTCATGTCACCAAACTATCCAAACACTGCTTTCCAGAACAGGGCCTCACAGGAGAAAATAAGAACGCTGAAGGCAATCACAGAGAGCCCAAAGACGTCAGCATCCGGCCTTCTCCACAACAGGCCAAACTGACGTCTTAGAATTTCTGAGTCCCAAGTATTAGGAAGGCCCTGTTTGGACTAGCTTTTTCTCCTGTCATTTCTGTGGGCTCTGTCGTATGCTTCCCAACCTACTTCTTTACTGGTTAAGGAGTGTCCACTTAATGTCACAAGTGTATGTGACATTACTTATTCCTCACAATCCCTATTAAACAAACGGGCATGAGCCACGAGCCCTAAATAGCATGTGTCAAGACAGAGTCACCTTCTCTTCTTTGGTAAAGGTAACATTATTTCTCCTAGATCTGAGATCGTAAGTATTTTTACAATGTACTGATCCTCAAACTTTACTAAGAGTAGTAAAGATAAAGCTTATTCCTGGAACCTGGGGCATGAATCTTAAAGCATTTACACTGTAAACAATCTGTTCAACTTCTTGAAAGTGAGAGAGTGAGAGAGTGAGAGAGAGAGAGAGAGAGAGAGAGAGAGAGAGAGAAAGTGTGTGTGTGTGTGTGCATACACACGCACATGTGCTCATGCATGCACACATGCACACACACACACACTATTGTACATGAAGGCAAGACTAGGTCAGGTGTCATTCCTCAGATCCTATCCAACTTGGTTTGGGGGCTTTTCTTTGAGACTGGGTCTCTCCTTATTATGTATACAGTATTCTGTCTGCAGGCCAGAAAAGGGCACCAGATCTCATTACAGATGGTTGTGAGCCTTCATGTGATTGCTGGGAATTGAACTCAGGACCTCTGGAAGAATAGCCAGTGCTCTCAACAGCTGAGCCATCTCTCCAGTCCCCTTGCTTGTTTTACTGATAACCGAACACAAGTCCTCATGCTTGCACAGCAAGGACTTTAGTGATTCACTCAGTGACTTCATTTTCTTCATTGTACAACATGTTTTTCTAAAAGCAAACAAGTTCAAGGAAACACTTCAGTATTGCTGAAGATTCGCCGAGGAAGACAGTTTGGAGGAACAGGCTTGAGAGACTACTTTAAGCAAAAATACCTGTAATAAGGTATTGACAAGTGAAGCACAGTGTTTCAGAAGCTAAAAAGAGTTTGGTTATCTTCTCTCTCAGCCTCCTATAATGCCTACCAATCCAATCCAATCAACAAAGACTAATAGACTTTAGGAATTACTGGCAAATGAGAGGAATGGTTACAAATGCCACGTGAGAATTCAGGAAAATGTATTAAAGATCTGATCTCACTCTAAAGAACCAGTCATTCAAATGTCAAATCCAGCTTCTAAAAAGACGCATCAACGAGGCCTTTTCCCAACAAAGCACTGTTTTCTTGTATTTCCCTGACCCTGTCTACAGGGATTCCACAAAGAGCACGGTGAGCTTGGTCACTGTTGTGGCTTTTGGCAATAGGGTAACAGGACAAGGAGGAGAGCCTGGAAGCCGAACAGCACCTGCCTGGGAAGTTGTGCACACAGCATTACATAGGTGCTACTGTCATCTGCTCCCAGCCCAAAAATAACACCTTCTGCAGTAATGAGTTTCCACACTGGATCTCAGGCAAGTTCCGTGGTGATTGACAGGGGACTGCTGAAGTGATGAGAATGCCAAGCCTCGCCAGTCCGCCTCCTGAACAAAGACTGGGTCACACTGATTTTTTTTTCCCCCCAGATTCCTGACAACACCTACAACAGCATTAAAACTTTAATATGATGATTGATGGCTGTGAGCATTCAAATCCTAAGCCAGTGGAACTAATGTGGAACTCTAGCGAGGCTGAGCCTACGTCTGAGTTATTTCTGGTTTGGAAACAGACGTGGCAAAGTACCTCTGACTTTTTAGGTACAGCCAAAAAGAGTCAGCAGACCAGATGCCCTAAGATGAATGATTGTAATAACTTGTCCTCAGACATGAAACCTTAGCTTGGTGCTAAATCCGACCTACAGTGCTCTGATGGCCACATGCTTGTATTAAAGACATTTGCTGAGCAAAGGGCTCCCCAACGCGACAGCTTTCAATGAAGTTCATATCTCATACTAACCTCGACATACGCAGTAGTTTGATCACGACCTAGTGTCTCTCTTATACAGCCCTGAGTGAGATGACACACCTCTTCACTTGCACTCTTTAGCTACACTTCACTCTCCAGAGCAGAAACCCTGAGTGTGTCTCTCTCTGTTTTCTGTACTAGTAGATTATCAACAGGATCAGTTTCCAGAGAGAGAAGGGAATGAGAACAAATGAGCCATTTTTTAAAACATGAAGGGAAAAAAGGAGAGAAGATATATTTATCAATCTATGACCAGGTCCTTAGAATATTAAACATGAATCCTATAAAAAATAATTAAATCACTCTGTGATTTAAAACAGAGAGAAGCAAAGTTTTCCTAAAAAGAGTCATGTAGTAAACATTTTAAGCTTTATGGCTATAACATGATCTCTTTGCAACTGCTCATTTCCACCACAATGAAGCCGTCATTGATGACATTTAAAGGAACGGTAACAAAAATAAAGAATTAATAAGAAAACAAGTCTATAAGAACAAAATACAAACCTCCTCAATTTACACTAGAGCAAAGCTGAAATATGTTATGGTCATCTAACGACTTTAGAAATTTAGGTATGAACTATGAAATAAAAATCTCTGGTAGGATTTTCTCTTTTATACTTATTATCTATCCCCTCCTCACTCCAACACACAGAAAAGCAACTCTAAGAAGTCCACAAATAAAGGAATTAAAAACAGTATTTCATGTCTTATACACTACAAGAATTTCTCTCTGCCCAAAATTCCCTGGAACTCAACCAAGCGCAGTGAAATCAACAAAAACTTCTCCAGAGTAGAGGCATGGTCAAGCCTGCTATCTCAAGCAGTCCAAGGAGCCAGAGAGAACACAGCTGCTAATGGGCCCAAAAGAGAGACTGTCACAGGCTCATGGTACAGAAGACACAGCCAGAATATGTCTGGCCACCAATGTGCAGTCTGGGTAAATACTGTAGCTGCTCCCTGAAGACCCCAGTGGCAGACTAACCCTCTTTTGGTCAAAGTGAACAATGGTACCTCCGCTAGAACAAAAAAAAAAAAAAAAACTGACTCTGGTCTTGCTGGTCTTTAAGTGGATATATTATCTAAAGCCTCCATATGTTTTCATGTACAATGCCTGGAATTGAATGAATGAATGAATGAATGAATGAATGAATGAATAAATAAATAAATAAATAAATAAATAAATAAATGAGATGTATGGGGCAAGGGGAATAGCTCCACCAAAAAATTAGATTTTATAATCAGAAACATACTTTAATTATAGAGTAATAGCTTCTATAAACTAGATGAATGTCAAGAGGGAAAGAAGCCTCAATCCCAGACAAAGAGCTACAGGCAACTAAGGAATGCTGAGAGAGGAATCAATGGTCTTCCCCAGAGAAGAGCACACCAACTGGACTGAAGAGGCTGTACTTACATACTTAGGAACAAACATACACACACACACACACACACACACACACACACACACACACACACCCCAATAATTAAAGACAGAGAGGCCATGAACTTGAAAGAAAGCGTGAGGGACAGTACACGGGCGTGCCTAGAGTTAGGAAAGGGAAGGACAAAATGAATAATAATCTCAAATTTTTTTTAAAAAAATATACTTTTTAAAAGAGCAAGGTTACTGCCCACTAAAAGGTCCAAATTTAACACTGGCTCTAAACGGGCAAAAATGTATTGAAATCTCTAGGCTGTAAAGTAACAGAACAAGAAGAGACACACAACCAGCAAGGAATAAAGGGGGAGGGCATACAAAAATGAGTTGATTTTAAAGGTCTGAGAAACAGAAAGGAATGGAGGATAGTTGAACAATGGAAAAGAAATACAAAGTCAGATTCAAGTCAAATGGATCAGCAGTGGTATAAAATGTAGTGAACCAAAGACTCCAGGAAAAAGGACATGGCGTTACATTTGGTAATTCTAAGTTGGTAAAACAAGTCTTACATATTAAAACCCAAAAGTCTCTAAAAGTTAAAGAGAAACACAATGTGGACACTGGCCTAGGGAAAATTAATGTAATTTCATAGACAAAGGAGCTGCTAGAATTTGTAAAAGAAAATTAAAAATAAAGAGAAATAGTTCATAAAAGTAAAAAGGCTACTTCAAAAATATACCACAACTCTAAATATGAGTAATACAGTAAGAATATATAAAGCAAAACAAATAAGCAAACAAAAAAATAAAAAGAAAGACAATTCTACAATTAAGAGCTGGAGTGAGGTGGGGTGCTAAAAAAATCAGCAATAATTAGAAAATGAAGAAAAAGAACATCAAAACCAAATATCAATATAGAGAGAAGAGCTAACCTCATAGAAGAACCTACCTAACAGCGGTAAACTCCGAAAGTCAGCTTCCAGGCATCAGAGATGAGAGACTCACTTCCCACCGTGCAGGGGAAGATGCTGCTGAGCACTCACACCTGAGTCCCTGTCACGACAACTGCATCCAATGACTATTCCTTGTGAGGGTACACAGGTCCTGGCTGCTTGCATCAACCTAAGATGATCTTGAAGAGCTGGTCTAGCTCCAGAATGCCCCCACTGGCTGGCTGAGACCTCTGTTGCAACCACACAGCAGTTCAGGTTCTTCTGCCTCACCCTGCTTTCTTCCTTCCCAAAAGTGTTGTGCAATGAACACTATGAATGGAAATCTCCATTTCAGAGTGGGTGACTAGGGAAATTTAGCCTATTTGAGATGCTGCTAAAAGTGACCTAAACTACAGACTCAAAAGATGGGAGTTCGCGGCTAAATCACCAGTTGGCATTAAGAGACCCAATCATTGATGGCAGTCAAAATATTGATAAGACTGCCAAAGGAGAAGCAAAGTGTCATCATATTGTCACCTGACATAATCTACAGTCACCTGGGAAGACTTTTAGAGAGGGATTATTTAGATCAGGTTGGCCTGTGGGCATGTCTTTGGGGGATTATCTTGATTGTGTTAATAGAGATAGGAAGAGCATTACCTAGGCAAGGGATCCTGGACTGTTTAAGATCAGAGAAAGAACGCTGATCTCAAGCATTCATTCATTCACTGCTCTCTGCTCTGGACTCTGGATGTTGACTCTCTCTGCTCCATGTTTCTGCTGTCATGACTTCCCCAACATGTTACCTGCAATTGTGAGCTAAAAGGAACCCTTTCTTCCCTAAACTGGTTTGGATAAGTATTTTATCACAGTCACAGAAACCAAACTAAGACACAGCAAACTGTTACAATATTTACCAGTGGACAGGATACCAAACAATGGAAATTCATTGGGAGCTGAAAGAGAGCCTGAGAAGTAGTAATTATAAGGGCTATCAGCTATTGATGAGGAACATAATTCAGCGGGAATTTTTCCTATGAAAAAACAGAAAACAATTTAAGATCATGCAAAAGAAAATGGAACCTCTAAAGAACACAGAAGAGGGACTCATTTTCTGTTGTCAGAAATCAGGAAAACCCAAGGATCAGGTCCAGAACTTAAATTTTAGGGCAGTATATGAGCAAGGGGTTGAAAAAAAAAAACTCAACACACACATAGGTGTCTTGGTTTCTTTTTCTGTTGCTGTGATAAAAAACACATTGACAAAGGCAACTTAAGGAAGACGAGGCTCAGTTCTTTTGGCTCAGTTTCAGGTTCCATCATAACAGTTCCATCATCACTGAGAATCAAGGTGTCAGAAGCTCAACGCAGCTGAGTATTTTACATCTGATGTCAGAAGCAGACAATGAATGCACACACCCTTCTGCTCGAGCTCCCTTGCTACTCTTATGGGCAAGTCCAGGATCTCCTGCCTAGGGAATGGTGCCACCCACAGTGAGAAAGTCTTCCCACCTCAATTAATGTTGACCAGGCAATCCTAGACTGTACCACATTAACAATTACCACTAATCATCACGAACCTGACAAGGTTAAGATTCCAATTAGGAATAATCAAGAGGACCCTCGGAAATGTTTGCATCAGGAAGCCTGAAAATCCTGAAACTCTAAATCATTTAAAACCCTGTGAGCCTGCAGAAGAGGCTCCCCCTCCTTTCACTGATGATGACACCAAGCTTCTACGTCACATGACTACCCCAGTCTTCCTGGCTATCAGACCAATAACTAGTATCAAAGGAAGGTGGTTATGACCCAAAGAAGGCCCAAGGAACAGCCAAGCAATGATCTACACACCCACCAGCTTGGCAGTTACACGGGTACGCTTGCTTTACATAAATGTATTGAGTTGGTCACTTAAATACACTAGAGTGGTTTATATGCTAATACTTCAATAACTTTTAAAATGATCTTGTGTGTATGGGTATTTTGTTTCCATGTATGTATGTGCACCTCATGCATGCCTGGTGCCCACGAAATAGACAGCATTGGGTTCCCTGGGATTAGAGTTACTGACAGTTGTGAGCCACAGTACAGGTGCTGGGAATCGAGAGGAGTCCTCTGAAAGAACAGCCAGTGCTCTTAACAGCTGAGTCATCTCTCCAGGCCTCTTCAATAACTTTTTTAAAAACAATTATATTCAATTTATATTTCCAAAGAAAAAGAAACTTCAAAGGCATACTGTCATATTGGTATTTATATATGTACCTATCTAGCCAATTGACACAATAATTATCCTTTATTAAACATATCAATTGGGAGAGATCCAATATGAAAAATTAACTCAACTACAGAACCTCCTCAAAATGAACTCAAGTACAGAACCTCCTCAACACCTGCCTGATATATCAGTGTATTTAATCACTGCATAAACTAAAAGTAAAGCCAAGCTAATACCTTTATGAATTAGTATGGGCAAATGACTTATGTATTAGTCATGTAACTCTCATAACAGTCTTCATGCATTTCTTCATTGATCAACTGTAACTCAAACATTATCTTGGGTACTAAAAAAATATTCAGCAGAAAAGAAAAAATAAGTTCATACCCTCTCCTAGACCTAAGGGTTCATTTACTATCCCCCAAAAGGCTTGCTCAAGTTACCCACAGCACCCTTCACTGTAGTACACCCTGTCTGTAGACCAACCTACATGGTGTCTCCAACACAGACAGTGAAGAATCCGTTGCTTGCCTACTGTCTGCTACAGCTACAATGGACCATGTAGTCTGCAACTGTCGAGACATAAGCAAACCTCTCTTATCCTGATTAAAGCTTTACCTCTCTTCCCACACAGAGTTGATGGGATGCTTCAAGATGAAGCAGGCACTTGCCTTTTTTGTGAGAAAAAAAAAAGCCACTTCTGACCTAGGTGAACACTGTCACTGACAGTCGGAAAGGAGACACTCAGCAGCTCCTGACTCCAGATTTCTAGCTGTCTGAAAAAAAAAACGCATTCTGTAGTTAGCCACTGATGCTATCTGAAGGTCAATATGCTCCAAACAAATGTCACACACAGCTGGTAAATGCGGGAAGCAAGATTAGAAGCTAGGTCTTTCTCCAAAGTATCAAGCTGAATAACTTTTCCATGAAGCAAGTTTACTCCAAATTATTAGTACACGGCGTCCACACAGTCGAATCAAGAAGACAAGTCATGCAGGAACTCTTCTCTCTGGTACAGCTTGTGCATCAGAGCACTGCACTGAAAAAGCTACGCCACCCTTCCCTGGCCTTTAGATACAGCAGTGGCGATGTTAGTCTATAAACAAGGACACTCCTGGAAGCTCCTCAGAAGCACTTAGACTTAGAATGAACGAACAAACATGAAGCTACAGTTTTCCAAGAACAGGAAAGAAGAGTCTTAAGCATTTCCAACAGTGAGATGAACTTTGCCTTCGTTTTATCAAGGCCTAAATAGGAGAAAAGTGTCTTCTAACAACAGGAGCAGTAAGAGGAAAATATGCAGATATGCTTTATTAAAAGAAATACCCCATATCCCTGGAAAACTTTCTTACGTAAGTACGTTACATTAGTAAAATGCTCTTTTTCAAACAAAAGAAATACTAGCTCTTATTCAAGTTCAATTTCAAAGCCAAATTAAATCTATATATATAGATATATACATATATATACACGTATATATATATGTATATATCATATGTATATATAAAAAACCTTGGGAATGTGTTAGGAACCAAGAAAAATGTATAAGTATTTTTTTACATATATCCAGGAACACAAACTTAAAATAAACTAATATTTTCATCTGACTCATTTTCAAATAAAATGTAAGCATTTGGGGAAATTACAAAATTACAAATAGGAAGTGTTTTCAAAGTATTGCATCTTAAATAAGCATTTGTTTATATAGTAATACAAGGTAAGTTATTTAACCACTTCTAAGTCAGTACACACATTCTTCACTGAAATCTAAGCATTTCTTGAAAGCAATTATGCTGCTTTAATTTATAATAATTACAGCTTCCACATTTTTAAAGTTTATCATCTGAGGTTACAAAAGCTTTTTTGGGTATAATACTACAGATAATACTGCTACAGAGGACTGAAATCGCTTTAAGTTACTAGGCCCAAATAACTCATACTTCAGAAAACAAACTGCCTTCATCTTAAAAGTCAGAATGTTTAAAGAGCTGTTTATGCGGGCCATGAGATGTTTGTTCCCAGGCTGAGAAACTATATGCAAATTGTGCCCTGGGGAGAATTTTCAATCCAAAGTCATAAATACCAAAAGAAAGATTAATAAGGGAGCGTCTGACCTAATAGTAGCCTGACCACTGTGATGTTCCCGACTTGCTGTTCACATAGAGTTCGGGACGATCCTTAGTCTTTTCAACGTGGACATTCCAAATGTCCTCTTCTCAGCTTAGCATTGTTCTGAGTGTAACTGTCAAACTACGGCATCATCCATCACACACAACTGGGCTTTGGCAGAAAAACTGAACAGAAGTCAAAGAGCTATTTGAACTCATTTCCCATGCTCTTTTCCTGTTTGACACTAAGAACAGTAAATTCTTAGTTCAAGCTTATATTCAGACTGTGTAGTAAGCTACATAGGAATGGAATAAAACATTAACAATATCTTTTCTGGGCAAGTTGCTAATAGGATTTTGAAATCTCCAGAGAGTGATAATTGTACTGCAATTCTTTTCTTTTCTTCCTTTCTTTCTTTTTTTTCTTCTTCATTTTTTGGTTTTTGGTTTTTGGTTTTTGGTTTTTGGTTTTTCGACACAGGGTTTCTTTAGTAGCCTTGGCTGTCCTTGAACTCGCTCTGTAGACCAGGCTGGCCTCAAACTCACAGAGATCCACCTGGCTCTGCCTCCCGAGTGCTGGGATTACAGGCGTGCGCCACCAGCACCCGGCTTGTACTGTAATTCTTAATATCTCACAGCCGTTACTCAAACCTCTCCTCCTCAGTCAAGCCCCTTGGGGTCCGGGTACTAGAAGCAAACAGTACCAGGTCTGTCCCATCACATCCAGGTCGGACCTGCAACATGTGCCACTTCACCTCTCAAAATGTACCAACTTCCTTCTCCACAAAATACAGAGGATGACACAAAGTCCTGACCCACTTCCCCAAGCAGTCAGCAACTCAGTAACATACACTGTGAAGTGTTTTATTACCACGGAGAGCAGAATTCAATTGCAGTATGAGATTACCATACTACTTCCTATTCGTTGTTTGAAAAAATGCCTAGTATATTTTAGGTGTTTATATTATTAATAGAATCAGGAGAGCCAAATGCCCTGGTAAAGGCCTCATGGAGGATGCCAAACTCCAAAGTCTAACTCCCTGTCCCCCGGACCCTTTCTGATAACTGCTAATGGAAACTAGGGACTACAGGATAGCATCATTGCAATGTTCACCCCAAGGAGGGGGATGACAGGTTTGCTTGGTGCTTTCTACAAGTGGGGGCGAGTGTTGAACCCTGTATTCCTCAACTGGAACCGAACTCACTGCGAGCACAGCTACCAGCCAAGCCCTTATGGGTGACGGCACCAGCACATGGGAGGCCAGTTCTCCAGCTGCCTGCTGTACTTGTACATGTAACATGTACAGCTGCTACCATGATCTACCCAGAAACTTCTGTCACCTATGGAAGTGTGGCAAACCAATGTGCTAAACAGTCACTTCCTTTTGAATCCTGTTACTCACGGCATTCTGAGTGAAGTCTGCCTTCTTCCCCGGTGGGGGAGGGAGGTGCACCACGCAGTATGCTAAGACGAACAATGACTTCACTGGAGTATCTTCCAAAAGGCCCGAGCAGAGGCAACGTGAATATGGTTTCTAAACATGGGTTCCCAAGAAAGGTGAGGGTGACTGCCACCAAAGAAACGTGATCTCAGAATTGAAGGAAGGAAGCCTCAAAGCAAGCAGCTAGCTGAAACCAAAGCTGAACAGTTGAAACCAAATGTGCCTCTAGAGAACTGGAGATTGGGAATCAGCCCATCTCTATGGACAAACTAAGCAGGGTGGCAATTTTAGAATTCATTGTTTGTTAGGGATCTCCACTACCTAACTCTGGCCTTTGCACCCTGATTTGCTAGCCTTTAAAGCAGTGGTTCTCAATCCTCCTAATGCTGCCACCCTTTAATACAGTTCCTCATGTTGTGGTGACCACCCCCTCCAACCATAAAATTATTTTCATTGCTACTTCATAACTGTCATTTTGCTACTGTTATGAATCATAATGTAAATTCTATGTTTTCTGATGATCCTAGGCAACCTCTGTGAATGTGCCCTTCATCTCCAAAGGGGGTCTTGGCGCACAGGTTGAGGGCCACCACTTTAAAGAGAAAGGAGCCCAAAGAGGGGACCAAAGCCTCCTCATGCACAAAGGCTGCAGGAAGAAAGGGCAGAGAGGGCAGAGCCAGACTGTACGGCTCTTCTGGATCCTGATTCTCACTGGGTTATCTTCCCAGTTTTTCTTGAAGGGAAAAAGGAACACATTTGATTGTCAGGACTTGGGAATGGACAAAAAAGAACAAGGGTTGCTGGGAACGGCGTAAATGGGGCCACCTGAACCCTTACCGCACACTGCTTTGCTGCGTCCACTTCTGAATGTAAACGTAGGACGGAATGTCTGATCTGTGTGTACCATGAACACTCACTAGTCCACAGAGTGGTTTATGAACTTGGAGGGAAAAAATTACTTGTAGAAAGGCAATGGTGGGACACATAACAGGCTAGACAGTCTCCTCTCCGAGCAAAACATAAAAACCAGCACAGGATTCCAAGAGACAAAACACATGCATGGTTTAGGACATATACACACTGAGAAATACAGAGACATGCAGCATTTGACTCAGGTCACTGCAGTGGCCAGGGAACTAAAGGCGCCAGCATCCTGCAGTGGATGTGCACCCACCGAATTCTGTTCCTGCTTAGTGCTATGCTGCTCCAAACACTGGCATGAGAATGAACCAACCACACCAGCAAGGAACACCCACTGTGCCACCTTGAATATTTCTAGTAGCCATTTCTCAGTCCTTTGGGTACCAGAAGGTCAAAGTCAGTTATCTTCAAGTGGCTGCAGTTTCCAGGACAGGCTTCCGGACTAACCACAGCTACACCTGACTTCTGCTATATGCCCAGATTCTGAGCTGCAGAACAATTCCCCTCAGGAGTGTCTTGACCCCACTACACCAGTGATAGCATGCTGATCCATAGACTCAAAGAACAGGTGGATGTAGTGTGTAGCCGTTCCAGCGTTGACCTGGAAATACCACCCCCTTTGAGGTTTCAGTAACTGTCACACCTACAAGGCAGAGCCGAGAGAGGACCCCTGAAGACCCAAGATCCAGATGGGGGAGCTCTAAATCCACCAATAGGTGGAGGTTTTAGAGCAATGCTGATTCATTTGATAGACCAAAGGTAGCTCACCAATCCCGACAAGTTATAGTAACAACCTATCCAAGTCAAATTCTTCAGTGCTACACAGGCAACCCTGAGACAGTATGGAAAAATTACCTTCCAGCCCCTACCTCCTAAACAGCACCCTGACACTGAGATGAACTACTTGGGTATTAAAAACAGCTAGGCCATATTCTTAGAGGAAACAAGGCTTTTGTTTCCTACAGAACTGAAAGTATTTTTCTGTGCCAATGGGGCTCATGCCCCAGAGCAAATAGCGAGAAACAGATCCTCACCTTGGAGGATCGAAACCCCCTTGCACAAATTGCATGGGTAATAACCAGCCGTAAGCTACATCCTGGCTTAACGGAAGAGGTACGAATAATAGCACTGGTCAGATAAGAATTGACACGGCACATAAGAAAGGACTCTAAAGAACTATCTGATATAAAGGGTGCTGTGCTCTTGGGACCGTTACTTCGGTTTGCTGAGTCCAGAATCCTAAGGACCATGGCTGACCTGGTACTACCATCTGACCTCTTTTTATTGGTAATAGGCTTCGCAATGTACTCTATGAAGTAAATTAAAAGAATTTGACCTTAGCACCTGACAGTACACCTAGTCCAAGCTATTGATGGGGTAGTATGGGGAACTATGCATGGGTGAAGAGTAGACCATTGGCAAAAGCCGTCATGGTCCCCCATCGCAAGCATCCTTGTACATGCTCGCTGCCAATCTCTCTGGTACCCTTGAGCCATTTCTGTAGCTCAATACCAATATGTAAATGTCGGCCACAGAAACTTGGTTTCTACTGTGAGAAACCTGCTGCTGGTGTGACAAACATCACTTCAAAAAGGCATCATCAAGCTCTCGGCCTTGGGTTCTTCAGCTCTGACCAACTCCCTGGAAATACCCAGCTATCCAGGCCAGGTGTATCTCATCTCTTGATGCGACTAGAGGGCCAGAGAAGCAAAGTGATACTCCTGCTATTGGTTCTACTGTCATAAACTGTCTTGCTCTGGCCCCACATCTATCTCCAGCCGGCTTGTTTCTTCTGTTGGCTTCTGAAAGTATATTAATCCTTCTTCCTGGCACAGTAACTCACAAAACACCACAGAAACACAACACTGGATTCTGTATACAGTCTCCAGGAGTTACAAAGCCTTAAAGGAAGTTACCATAGTAAAAACAAGGTCAACAATCCTGAATATTTACTTCACAAGATTTAAATTATTTTGCCAAACATTTCAGGCACTCAGTGTGTCCTTGTATCACCTGATTTCAATTTAAGTAAAATGGTCATCATTAGAAAGAAGACATAAGAACACAGCTGGTCCAGGCAGTGAGGGGTCACAGCACCAAGCCATTGTCTAAAGCCCATTCTGTCTGTCTATCCATCGTCACAGAGAAAATGATCCGTGAGGTCAGAAAGATGGCTGAGCATGTGAAGGTGCTTGCTGCCAAGCCAGACAAGGTGAGTCTGATCCCTGCTGTGCCTGTGGCAGTAGGAAAGAACTGACTCCTACACAGGTGGCCTCTAACCTCTCCACACACTATGGCATGATTGGTCAACTGCCCTTCTGTAGTATTTCACTATGTGCCCGCTAATACAACATCGGGAAACTAAAGTGACAACTAATCACAAGACAACCAGCAGCCAATCACCTGTCAAAATGAATGAGTCCTTTCCTTATAATAAAACATACAACATACACATACATAGAAAATGTGTCTCATTTATAGTTTATTCAGGTTTGCTGACAGAAGTAACAAGTTTACCTTTCTCCTTGGTGCCTTTTTCCAATGTTATTCCTTCAACACCTTGTAGTTAATACTTAAACATCTACCACACCTTGTAGTTAATACTTAAACATCTACCACACAATGTGCAGAAAAATATTCTGTAATTCATGCTAGGTGGGGAGTGTTTGCTTTCTCATCCAACGCAACAATTTACAGCTTTCTAGGGCTGTTTCTTCTAGGTGACATCTCACAGCGTAACTGTGTGGTCTCGATTTTCAAAAGTACAAGAAAAACATGCCCAAGCATTAATTTAGACTTCCCAGTGTGGTGCTTGCGGGCATGCTCTGTCCTTGGCGTCCTTTCGTTAGCGTGAGAAAGTTTTCAGAATATTTTTAATGTTCAAATCAGTTTGGGCATAATTAAGAACAACCAAATGAGAAAAACAAACGGGGAAATGTCTTTGAGCGCTCTTCCTTTTCTAGCTATGGCAGCAAGCTCGGTAGGCATCAGAGTTGAGGACGCTGGAAACAGCAACCAGCGGCGACGCGTCTGTCCCCAGCAGCAGGAGGTTTTTTAAGAAACAAAAGCAGCTATGGTGTTGGCTTGAGAATGTGCTCGGAAGGCATGGAAAAATCAGACTTCAAACATAAATGTGGTTGTTAGGACAACTCAACTGTCCTAAAAACCCTTCAACCTACAATGGTCTCCTGCCTGTAAGATACTCTAATGCAATGATGGTACAAAGTTTGGGAGAGTAACCAACCAATATCTGATTTGACTCCATTCGATGAAACCTATACCTGACCCTGCTTGAGTGACCAAGAACCTGATCCTAAACAGGCCAGGGACCTGGAGTAAAACCAAATACTATGTATAGGTCAAAAAAATAAAAAGGCAATAAAATGACTCCTATTGATATTTTGTTATCCTCATAATCAGTGCCTTGCTCAGTCATAATCAGATTAGCTTCTTCCTGCAGCGGATGGGAACAAACACAGAGACCCACTGCCAGACAACACGCAGGATAATAAGCAGAGAGTCAGAGACCTTAGAAGACTCAAGCCTAAAAGGGATGTCTCCATCAAATCCCTCCCCCTCGGGGTTCTCAGGGCTCAGAGAACCCTGCAGAAGAGGAGGCAGAAAGAGTTTAAGAGCCAAAGGAGATGGGGGGCTTGACCAAGGAAACAAGGCCTTCTAAACATAGTGGACCAGCACCCATAGGAACTCAGAGACGGAGGCAGCATGCACAGGGTCTGCACAGGTCTGCACCAGATGGGGTCCTAGAGCTGAAAGGAGAAGTGGACACATGCTTCAATCCCTGATGCAGAAGCCATCTCCAATTGATAACCACTTGCAAATGAAAATGTACTTTTCTCCGAGGGAGTCTCACTGGGGAAACAAACTACTGTTAAAGACAGGCTGCACGGCCCGCACTGGATGGCCAACAGAATGCAAACTCCAGCACCTTTGGACGTCCCTTCCTCATCATGCCACGTCAGGGTTTCTTCTTTCTTCCTTTCTTTTTTCCCCCACAGCTCCTTTGTACTTACGTATGGCTTGAGTTTTATGTTTTTATGCGATTCCTGAGAGTGAGAACAAGAAGTTCTCTGCGTCTGTGTTTGTTTCTTGTACCTTTTCTTGGTCTCTTTTCCTTCTGTTTGTTTTCATTTATCTTATTGTATTGTACTTTATTATTCTCCCTTAGAAGCCTGTTTGTTTTCTAAGGAGAGAGAGAATGGAGGTGGGGGGGGGGGGATGAATCTTGATGGAACGGAAGATGGGGAGGAACCGGGAGGAGGAGAGGGACAGAAAACCATAGTCAGGATGTATTCTATGAAAAAAAAATCTACATTTAATAAAATAGATAGATAAGTAGATAGAAAACGGATGGATAGATAGATAGGTTGATAAATGGATGGGTGGATGGATGGATAGATAGACAGACAGACAGACAGACAGATAAAACTTAGCTGAGCCCAGCAGCGGTGGCACAAACCTTTAATCCCAGCACTAGAGCCAGGCGGATCTCTGTGAGTTTGAGGTCAGCCTGGTCTATAGAATGAGATCCAGGACAGGCTCCAAAACTACACAGAGAAACCCTGTCTCAAAAAAACAAAAAACAAACAAACAAACAAGAAACCTTAGCTGTCACCTTAGTACATTTATTGCAGTGGTGACCACATAGTTGAGACAGATTAAAAAAATAAAACAATTGCAACTACTTTTAAAGGAATCCATGGAAATATTAGGTTAAAATTAGCTTCGATCCACAGTATGATAACTGAACAATTTAATTTGTGTATCTTTTATAATGTTGGGCACTTCATAAATTCAGGTGTCATATAGATATTATATGAATGGGGCTTATGATTCCTTGTTATCATTGGTAGTGATAGCCTCTCTGTGTTTATATCCTTACAACACTAGCATTATCAAGTAAGGGCCTACTGTAAGCCAGGCACAGTACTAGACACTGGGAGCCTAGATCAAATTGGCAGGGTGTCTGCCCTCGGGGTATTTGAAATGTAGCTAGGAAGATTATCTGGATGGGTAAGAACAAACGTGGTAAGTTTTACTCATGCAGGGGCATGCAATCAAGTGGTGAGAACATTTTTCAGGAATCCCTTCCATTAGAAAGCGATGTTGCCTGGCGTTCTAAGGTTAAGGAGAAGTTCACATGGCAAGTGCCCACCTTTCTTTCCCCACTGCTGTGATGACACACTGGCAAAAAGAGACATGATGGAGAAACGGTGTCTTAGGCTCAGAGTTCCAGTTTACAGTTCATCGCTGCTGGAAGTCCCAGTAAAGAGCCTGGGACAGCTGGTCTGTCCATCTATAGGCAAGAAGCACAGCAGAAATGCCTCTGCCCAGCTCCCTCCTTTTCACTCAGCTCATGAGAAGTGGTACCACCCCCAGTGGGTGAAGCTTCTTGCCTCAATTAACATAATCACCCCCAAGTGACTCTGGATTCTGTAAAGTGGATAAGTATCAGTAACCATGGGCAGTAAGGGAGGAAGAGGAGAGGAGGGACAAAGCAGTGATGCCAGGCAGCATTACCCAGGGAGACACTGTCTCTTCCTCATACTCGCTATGGATACTCTATGGACATCACTACAGGATGCTCACGGCTGGCAATCTGCAACATCTAGAGAACTATTTCTTAAGTTCTTAATGTTTTTATATTAGACCTCTGTAAGAAACTGGATACTGAACTCTCCAAGTCCAAACACAGTCCATATGCATATGTCTACCAAAAACACTCTACTAAGACCTACGACTTGGGAGAACTCACTCACTCTGCTCTCCTAGAGAAGCAGGAAGCAAAAACGTACTTTTTACTCTCACACATTTACACCAAGTACAAAGGAGGCAGTCACTGACAGAACTTCTTGTTTGTTTTTTATTTGGAGGGGATAGGGGTTACACCTGTGCATGCACTTGTAAGTGGACACCAAAGGTCAATATCGGGTGTCTCGGTCAATTGCTCGACTTCCACCTTATCTTTTTAAAGACAGGCTCGCTCGCTGAACCTGGAGTTCTCTGATGGAGCTAGACTGGCTGCTCATCTTCCTGTCTCCCCAACTGATAGACCAGTTTTTATTATAGACCTCAATCATTTTACCAATTGAGTCATCTCCCCACGCCCTACAGCACTTCTTAAAAGCACAAGTATGTGCCCAGGTTGGGAGGTGGGGGACTAGGGCCTCTTATCAACGACAGAAGAAAGCAATTCTCAATCATGACAGAAAGAATCAAATACGGACCCACTAAGCATGAGGCTTCTCTAAAAAGGAAAACAAAACAAAACAACAATGACAAAAAAAAAAAAAAAAAAAACCAAAACCAAAAAACCCAGAATATGGGCAGTACCTAAAAGCAGATGTGCAGAAACCAGGAGATCTATAATAACGCACCAAGCTTCTACTTACGTGTGTGTGTGTGTTTGGATCTTAGAAACACAGCACTGAAGGCACCAACTTCATTATAAAGTTTCCCAGTACCTCTCAGAAAGCGAAGGGCCTTTCCCCAGCACTGTGTTATGTTCTAAGGTTCCGTTAGCATCTTCCCTGGGTATCATGGGGGTTCTGTTGTGTGTGCTGCACGTTTCAATGTCGGTAGAACGGCTTTGGACACAAGTCGAATTCCATTTAGAATTCTTGACTTAACCATTAGTTACATGCCTTCTGGATCTTTAAAAGATCTGGGGAAACAGGTCAGGTCAATGAATATATAGAAGTAATATGATTATTTTAAATGGAAACTATATTCCAAAATTTCCAAGAGTGGCCAGGAGAATTTGTCTCTCCTTTAGACATTGATGAAGTAAATCAAGCCAATTAACTAAAGAGAGAAAAAAAACTGTACAATATCTTATTTCAAAAGATGATGCTCATTCAAAGTCATAACCGATTACATGACTAATTTGTGATGCCTGAATCACTGACACGTTAGGTTCAATCACTTAGGACTGACCAATAAATCCAGTCAGGGCTCTGAATGCTGCTTAGAACACTGTCAGAAATTAATGAATATTAAATAGCAGTAATAATGCACTTTTAACTGTAAACTCTCACATCTCTGTATCCTCATTATAAAATCATTTTAAAGAAAGCTATTGTTTGGTAGGCATCAAACTTTTTAAACAGCCTAAGTCCCTCCACTATACATAATGTCCAAGGTGGGTCCTTATATTCTGATGTCCACTTGGGACATTGTTTAGGATTAAATCAGACTAAAGGGGAGAAAATCCCTTCTTTTTTGTGATTGGTGAACCACGTTTAGAGTTCCGAATGACATGAGGCCATTAAAAACCTGGAGCTTGTCATGCTAACACTGTGGTACCGATGCTGATATCACCATGAGTGCACAGTAGACAAATGTTTACTGAGAAGATGGGAACATAAAGCCTACGTAATCCAGCTTTGTCTCAATGGATCTGAAAAATATTGGTAAAGACCATCTGTAAATGGCACCTTGCATTCAAATAAGAGAAGCACAGAGTGAAACTTTTCAAATGACTACCACAGGTATAGGACATCATTAACCTTACCATCACTCAAAAGGCTATCAAGTGTAATATTTAGAGGACATGTGCCACAGACCCTTATTCAGGCAAGAGGAATTTTTCCTGGTTCCTTGTGTGAACCAGGCAGATGTTAGTGAAAAGATAAACAGCAAAGGGCCCTGCTACTGAGACTCAGAACCTCGAAGAGCAGTTTGCAGAAACCTCCACCCCACAGGTAGCCAAGGAATATCAACCAAGCCTGAGGCTACCCAGTGTGGTCCTTAGGACTGGGTCTCAGTCAGAGGGCAGGGTTTTCATTCTACAGATAGCACCATGGGCCTTTGTAAAGAGAATGAATCAGTCTCATGCCCAACTATCATTGCCAAAAAAAGGCCCATTTCTAGGCTTCAGGGATCTTAATTTCATCCACAGAAACAGCTCCCCTCAAAGCTAGGGACGAATCTGCATAGTCCCAGGAGGGCTTAGACAATGACCCCCACCTGCTCTACTACCCCATGCTAGCCCCATGCTATGGCAGAATCTCGGCACTTAGGCCTTTTTCATACCGTTAATGGCACTACCAAGAGGAATTATGAAGACCTTACCAGCAAAGTCTGCAGTAGAGCCCTCTGACTCTCCCAGAATGCCTGGCACAGTCCTTTTTCCACAATTAACCTTCCGGGAACACAATAAGCTACTGACGGTTACCAACAGTGTTCCCGTTTCATTCAACTCATCTGTGAATGCTGTAAACAGAGTCAGCATGAGACACAACACAGTTAACGGTTCCCCAAATCTGGAAAACTGAAGCCATGTTCAAAACATAAATTTACAAGCCCCGCAATGCCTACTTTCAGATTACTTAATTATTGGTAATAAGTACTGAAATCAAATGCCCCAAGCCTGTCAGCAAGAATGAGTCAGAAGAGCAATTTCAAATATTGATGCAATTGGTCTATGATAGGAAAGCAGATATACAAAATAATCCATCTCTCTTCCCGTCTCCCTTTTATCATGCATACACATCCATGTTGCCTGACAACCTCACAGCCTAACAGATTAAGACAGCTTTTTCTATCTAGACACACAGGCTAAAATAGGGCTACTTATTACTCAATACAAGAGTTGAACAAAAGAGAAAACCCCTAAATATTAGTGAAACCATGTATTGGTGAAATTAGCATGTCAACAAGTAAGTTCCTAACTGAGAGCAACCATTACAGGCATCTCTAATTCTTCTGGGATTTACAGTCTTTCAGTTAAAAACTCTCTGTTAAACAGAACTTTCTAGAAGCTAATTATTCTGATACTTGCTACTGACCTTTCCCACTTGTTGTCTATTGATTATTTCAGTCCGTGAAAAGAAATAAACCAAAGAATACCTGTTGGAGAATAGTATTTTAAGGTGTGTTACTTTTGTTTATGTTGCATTTGTTTAACTCTGTGAAGCTGTGCTACTGTGCCCGTGTAAAACACCTGAGGGTCTAATAAAGAGCTGAAGGGCCAACAGTGAGGCAGGAGAGAGAAATGGGTGGGGCTGGCAGGCAGAGAGGATAAATAGAAGGAGAAATCTGGGAAAAGAAAGTGGAGGAGGAGGACTCCAGGGGACAGTCACCCAGCTACACAGCAAGCCATGGATTAAGAGTAAGATTTACAGAAGAAAATGGGAAAAGCCCAGAGGCAAAAGATAGACGGGATAAGTTAAGTAAGGAAAACTGGCTAGAAACAAGTCAAGCTAAGGCCGGGCATTTATAATTAAGAATAAGCCTCTCTGTGTGATTTATTTGGGTGGTGGGTCCCCACAAAAGAGCCAAAGATCCAAAAAACAAATAATACTAACCACCTACAATTTGTTCAACATACTAAATATACAAAGCCATTTTAAATGCATGTTTATCACTTTTATATTAGAAGAGAAAACCAATAAATGCTAAAATATAACATTTTTTGATTAATTGACAAAGTTCAATGAGTTTTCTACTTCAACCACTTGCCCTTTAATTTGTCATTTTTAAAGAAGCGTTTGCTTTCCCATAACTTAATAATTTATAATACAGACTGAAAGCAAGTGCCCCGGGCCTGGCAGCAAGAATATGAGTCAGAAAGGCTGACTTTTAAATGGTAGTAAATTATATTTTAAATGTAAATTATGGGTTAGTCCGTGGGCAAAACAAATCATCAAGTATTCCAGCGATTGTTTCTACTGCAAGCCAGTGGATGAGACCGAGGAGTCCCACAAACTTGTGAGTTTCTGGCTTCACATTTGCAGCTGTCCAGCTCCCTGGCACCCTGGATGTCACTCGGGAAATTCTCACTAAGGAACAGTCACAGGGAAGAAGGCGGAACTTGACACAGACTCCACCAAGTCTAACTAGGGGTTTCTCTGAGACATCTGACCATCCTCTCCCAGCCTTAGTTACCTCGGTATCAACTGACTCCACTGGATGACGAGGCCTCCCGTCCTGTCTAGTCTCTAAAGTTCACCCAATTGTAATTTCTTCATAAATAATAACTCATATTACACAAATTCAGAGTTTATTGACATTCTGAGTCAGATGGGGATTTAGGGATGCCCATGGGTTAGTTACCACCCAGAGCATGACCTTGGAAGCGATGTGTATGTCATTCCAAAGGTGCCCCTCAGTTAAATTTTTCAGTGGAAAAGAAAAACTGAGTAATTTGAAAGGTAAGATATGAAGGATAAAATTTTTTATTTGCTTAGAGTGGCATACCAAACATGGATGACCTCACCAAAAACAAAACAAACAAAAAATTAATGTTGCTTTAATTCTACTTGTTTTTGTTTTTCTAAAGTATTTAAAGCTAACACAAAGCTCTAGGATTTCAAGTTATAATTAGTTATCTCAGCAAACATGGGCAGCACTATATAGTTAAAGTAAGTGAGCAAAGTATGAAAAACAGGTAGCCTCTGTGCAAGAACTTGTCCCCCTTGCACAAACTTCCCCATATTTTTCTTACTTTAAAATGAGGTCAGTCACTAGGCATGTATATTTGGAGCATGGCTTCACACAGTATTCCACACACAGTTTTCCTAGTGCAAATCAACATTGAAAATGTCTGAGCTCTAAGCCTATTTACTAATTCACACTTCAATTTTTAGGAAATGACTATACTACAACTGTGAATTTGTTTCCTCTAAGTTAAAAAAAATAACTTCTTGACAATACTCCATGTGTATTCTTGTGATTCTTAAGTAAACGAAAGCAACTTTATCATCTGACTACCTCCCTATAAGATTGTAATTTGATTATAATAATTTTAAAAGGGTTACAAAGTCGTAATTATCAGCAAGAAAGTGTATCCAAAAAGGGAGATGTGTTAAGTGATAGCAACAAAAAATACTACCCCTGGCCTTGACCCCATCACTCCTAAGCCAAGCAGACTCAGGAAGCCCCTGGGCCTGTCTCAGAGCCTTTCCCATCTCTCCTGTGCAATCCGACAAAAGAGGGAAAGTCCACCCAATCCTGGGCACACTCTAAGGAAGAAACATAAGTTCATCCAGGTCTCAGTATTCATTCAGAACAAATTAGAGGAACAATGTCAACATCAATATTACAAGTTATGGCACAACTGAGTTACTGATAAACTTTTTCCACAATGTAATAATGGCTTTTAAATATTAAGGCATGCTTATTTTTGAACTGGAAACCCATATAAAAGGGAGACAAGAAAGATCTTCAAGTTGCTCTTCTGTCTTGATTTTTAAGGTTTACAAACTCTGTTGGTATGTATTCTTCCAGCAAAAATACACACTGTTTTATACTTCGTGGAACTTTTCCTCGGGAGATTTCTGAAAACATTACCACAGAGCGAATAGGAAATAATTACAGATTACAGATAAGAAATTTAACAAGAGAAGCCATAGTCCTGTATGCTGTGCGCATGTGCAAGCACTCATGGACACGGAATTAGCTGGGTGTGCCAGAAGCTCCTTCTGGGCAGGAACAAGTACAGAAATCCGCATATGAACATTTTCTCAAACTCTTCAAATGCCACAGGTCAAGGCTAGGGCTTCAAGAACTATACAGACATTTGCCAAGACCACAGAAATT
The DNA here is from genome assembly GCF_903995425.1 of Onychomys torridus. NCBI lineage: Eukaryota > Metazoa > Chordata > Mammalia > Rodentia > Cricetidae > Onychomys > Onychomys torridus. The sequence continues at coordinate 54,822,239 of NC_050453.1, read as the reverse complement.
TGTGTTTAGTTCAAGACTCAACCGCATCCTGGAAAGTTCCAGCCCAGCCTCAGGTCCCCAAATCCCTTCTTTCCCTGTACAACTATTTCTGTTCATCAGCATCCTGTATGCCGAGAGTCACAGTTCAGTGCTCAAGAAACTTTATGAACATCTAGTCACTTAAGAATTAGCCCATAATTAGCTTCATCTTAAGAATTCAAGACTTTCTGCATCAATTAACCAAATATAAAAGCCTACAGACAAACCATCTATTTCCATTCTGAAAAACCATGTTTTACAATTTAAAAAAGGGGGAGAAGGGGCAGAGAGATGGTTCAGTGGTTAAGAGCACTGGCTGCTCTTCCAGAGGTCCTGAGTTCAATTCCCAGTAACCACATGATGGTTCACAATTAAAAAAAAAAAAACAAAACATTTTTTTTTCTAAAGTCTGGTTTAATCTTAAAATTATACAAGGCCACATTACAAATAATGCTTTCACTTAAACAGCTAAACCAATGAAGCCCTAAGAAGGCTCTTTATTAGAATGAATATAAAAATCATAAAGTTCACATATTTCTTCTTTCAAAGAGCTTAAACTACAATTAAGAGCACGCCTTTAACCCCAGCGCTCGGGAGGCAGAGCCAGGCTGGTCTCCGTGAGTTCGAGGCCAGCCTGGGCTACAGAGCAAGGTGCAGCAGGCCAGCCAGGGCCTAGTTGGTGGGCGGGAGGTGGGGGGTTGTTAAAGGAGAAAGAAAAAATGGAAAAGAAGAAAAGGAGGAAAGGCAGGCTTATGTGAAATTATAATATTAAACTGGCCATACCCCAGGTCAAACAATAATCCCTGTTTTTAAAGAGGGTTTTTTGTTTTTGAACTAAAGAGGAGCCAGAATCAGAAGACAGTGAATGTTGCCTGCTCCTCTCAGCTCAGCCTACAACTCTTACTGAGCCAAAGGAGTCAATGAACCATGCAACTGTTTCCTAGCAAGTCATCTTTATTATTGCTCAGATAACTCCTGGCCATTATTATTGTTAACCATGTCATTTCATTTCGTTCTTATTACAAATGTACATAGGTATAAAAACTATCCCATAAAGTACAATATAGGTAATATATGTTAACCATATATATTACTATATTATAGGCTGATATCATTAATATAAACCACATCTTTATCAAATCCCTTTATTACCTGAATTGATTTACTTTGAGGGTCACAACATGCCACAGGGAGTGTTGGGGGGTCTGAGGAAGCTTTCAGGAGACTCTCTCCACGCCCCAGAGCCTGTGGGTCCTGAAGAGGGAACTCAGGTCCTCAGCCTTGGCACCAAGTGCTTTAAACTACTAAGAAGACATCTCTCACAGGCTCCAACTACATGCTAAATCACATATTTGTACATTTATATTTATGTGTTCCAAAGCCTGCTTTAAAAGACCAGTCTCCTATGACATGTTAACTGGTATTTCTGACCAAAATTCAAAAGGGCAGCATCCATGTCAAATGAGTCTACAGGACACTGAGCTACTGGGTTCTTAATACGATAAAGTATACTGTGCTATCCCCCAAGATGCCTTAGGCAGCTTTTTCCAAACTTGGCTGGCTATAAATTTCTATTAAATCTGGAATATTACCTTGGAAAATCCTGGTAAGCTATTGGACATGGATGGCTTGGTGAATAGATGATCACAATGTTTTCTTTTGGTCCTAATTCTGGCAGGTTTGGGTTAGCAACGCAATAGCATGGGTTAGAAGCTCCCTATCCAGTTAATGTAAAATTTTAAAGCGCAAATTTAAAACCTAAGCTTAGAAGTCTAACTGTGTGGGCAACTCATATTCATTCCTTTTGCTATTCCAATTATTAGAGGATTTCTTCAGTTATTCCAGTTATTAGAGAGCGACTTCTCTGGGCTTGTCTCCTGATTACCCTTACTAATTCTGGAATTCACACTGCTACCTCTCTGTCTTTTCTGTTGTCTGTTCCTGATGGGCCTTTGCCTATTTCTAATTTTAACCTTCCTCGCTTGATTGGTTCTGAGCTGGTATCTTCTGAGTGCACTCAGTTGAGGGCTGTCCGTTAATCTAAATCTCAAACAAATCCACTACTAGGCTGCAGTAAATGTTTTATTTACACTCTGTCTCGGGTATCGCCCCCTACACACACTGTTTTGAACCTTCTGCCATGGGGACCATGTTTTCTTGCTTTGATCCTATCAAGCTTTAAAAAACAAGCATGTAGCCCTGCCTCCCTTATTTGATCTTCTACTAATGGCAGGGCCAACTTGTTCCAGGCCCTCCATCAACAACACTTTTGCTCTTTTGCGAGGGTGGGGAATGCAGCCCACACTGGCTAAGGAACTGATCCTGAAGCCTCTTCCCTGTCCCCTAAGACCCAATTCTTAGTTCTCAGATTCAGGGCTTTCCAAGCTCAGCCTCTCTCTCTAACTGCTTCTGGCTTTGTATAGCATTTCTGGTCCTGCAGGACACCTGTTTAGTCTTCTACATTTACACTTATTCCCATGCTCATCCACAGAGCTATTCAAAGACCCCCGGTTCCCAATTACCTCTGGGAAATTTTAATTCTCTAATCGTATGCTTCCAAGTAATTTCTAAAAGCTCACCTGCAACATACAGCTCTCTAATCCTTGAAAATGTAAGCATATCACTCCATTGACATCACATACAAACAATAATTTGGTTGTACACATATTTTTTTTAGTCACTACCCTGTTTTCTTCAGATTATTAAAGTAACTGTTGCACTACTTTTGACATTTTGTGATAATAAAAAGAACACTCTGATCCCTTCCAATTTCTTGACGAGGAGTCTGGTTCCAATAACTTGGTTTCATTAAGCACGGGTTCAGAATACTACATGTGTAACTGTTACTGCTCTGTACTCACTTGCAATAAAGCAAATGGGCCAGGTGAATCTAAGATGAAGAGCATGATGGGGAAATTATTTTATCTATTTTATCATTTCTATACAAAATGCACCTTTTGCTCCATGATCAATAAACAAGGCTGCTGATTCTTTTGCTCAGGTTTCCTTTAACAGTAAATCCCTTGATTATTTAAATCAATAGTCATGCATTTTCAGTGGCACAGAGCCTGCCTCCTACATACTGATGAGTTTCAAACCTGCAGCTCTACAGTGCCATTTGTGATGGCCAGGTCTTTCTGTCCAACAGCTCAGGCACAGTATTTGTTTAAAGTCAAACATTCTAAACCCACTCAATCCTGAAGTCCCTTTCTTGTGACTGCCCTGCTGCCTCAGCCACCCATATAATTCTCTAGGTTACAGCAACCCTATTACTTACCCCCTTACCTCCATAGAAGCCCTCATTTCTTACTGATTCTACCTCCCAAATCTCTCTCTTCTCAACCCAGACCTCATGATTCTTGCCTGTACTACAACCTGCTCATGCTCATCCTGGTTTCAGTCATAATTCTTACTCTTTGTGCTCATTAAATATATAGAAAGTATATAATGATATATGTGAGAAGACAATCAAAAAACTTTGTCCTTCCTGTGTTTACAATCCCTTTAATGAATGAAGCAGAATTTTCTGAGCCCTGGTCTTTCTTCCCTAGCATTCTTCCCCATTGAAATAGTACATTATTTGGCCTTAATACACGGTTTCTATTCCTCCAAATGCCAGGTTATTTCAAACCTCCGTTCCTCTGACACAGGTTGTACCATCTTATTGAAGAAACCCTTCTAGCTAGTTGTCCTAGTCAGCCTTATCCCTTCCCAGGTAACCGTCTGTACTAGTTTGTGTCTGTGTTCCTGTGATACAGCACCAATCAAAGGCAACTCTGGAAGGAAAGGGTTTATTTGGCTTAGTTATGGTCCATCCAGGGAAGCCAAGGCAGGAACCTGGAGGGAGACACTGAAGCAGAGGCCACAGAGGAAAGCAGCTCATTGACTTATGGCTACATTAGCTTGCTTTGTTTCACACAACCCAGGACCACCAGCCCAGAGGTGACACTGCCCACACTGGACTGGGCCTTCCTATATCGATTACTAATCAAGAAAATGCCCCCCAAAGACTTGCCCACAGGCCAATCTGATGGAGGCATTTTCTCATTGAGGTTTCAGCTTCGCCGACGACTCCAGTTTGCATCACTGCATCAAAACTAACTAGCACACTCCTTGTCGCCATAAATTTTAATGAAGTCCATCTGTGGTCCAATCCGTCTACTAAACATCTGAGGCAAGATCTACTTAGAAGCCGGATGTTTATTCCTCATTTGTATACCTCTGATACACAAACTCCAATAAATATTTGAATAAACAAAGTCAGGAGAAAAAAGTGATTATAAAGAGTACTGACCTAGCAGTCAGGAAACGGAATGCAAATTCACATGGGCATCTAACTTGAGGTGATTAAGAGCAAGAGCTCTGCCTTCTTCCTCAGTTGTTCCTCATTAAAGAAAGGAACATGTACTATGTCCAGGTGCAATGACACAGCGAGATCCCAATTCCTTATCCTAGAAGCAACAAACGTCAGCCACCTTCATGCAAAAGGCTAAGGAGTAAGTTAGGGATGCTTCTCCAAAATGTGAAATGATACAGGGGTGAGAGAGCACTGTTTCTTCTGTTTTTTGTCACAGAATTTCTCTCTGAGAATGTGAAAGAAAAAAAAAAAAAAAGGCTCCTGATAAACTTTCTTTTTACAGTTTAGGTTAACTGTAGGCAAGGCTACAGGACTCCTATGCCATTCATTTGCTCACACAGCAACAACTAAAGCCCAGTGTGCTTGCTAAACGCCCCAGCACATGGATTGACATAAAAAGCTAGTATGAATGTGCTAGCTTGCTTTCTATTGCTATGACAAACCTTGACCAAAAGCAATCAGGTAGGAAAGAGTTTATATGACTTCCAGGGTACACTCCATCAAAGGAACCCAGGGTAGGAGCTCAAGGTAGGAACTTGGAGAGTCATGAACTGTAGCAGAGTCCATCCATCCCACCCCTGCTTCCTCAGCTACCTTTCTTATGCAACTCAGGACCACCTGCCTGATGTGGCACCGCCCACAGTGGGCTGAGCCCTCCAATGTCAATCATTAAGAATGTGCCCCAGAGACAAATTGTCAAAGGCAATCTGATAAGAGGCATGTTCTCAATCATCTCGTCTCAGATGATTCTAGTTTAAGTGGACAAAAAAAAAAAAAAAGGCATAATAAATAACTTGGACCCATCTCCAAATCTGATTATTAAAAATGTTCTGCTAAATTTATTGCACTAAATAATGTGCAGTAGTGACTTCTCTCACAACAAAGTTGAAGGCCCTTTGGAATATAGGCCAACAACTTAGAAATACTTGGATTTGTATGAATTATTTATTATAAGGTTATTTGTTTCCAACAGCCTTTGGTCTGAAACAAGCACTCACTAATAGAAAAATCATCAAAAAGGCAGAAAATTGCATCTATCTAAATAAAATAAAGGCAAAAGAATAACATTTTTGAATTAACAAATGTTGCACCTTCTGCTTGTAAAAGACCTTACTGCTCATAATTATTAACATTTTGCTTTCCTTCTGGTCCTCCACAATTCTTTTTTCTTTATATACCACAGTTTACTATAATGCATACAGTGGTTGTAAAATGTTCCTCATCAATTCATCGGATGCTCCTAAGATCTAGATGGAGAAACAGGCCCTGGCTAAGAAGAAAAGCTAGAACTCCAGGGCTGCTGTGGCTCTCTCCAGCGAACATTTTCATTAACCCTGGCCCAGGCCCGGACTGCATTCTTAGGATCTGAGTCACAGCAACAGTCTATTTAATGAATAATTAGGTTAGTAGGACATAATCAAAATTGAACCAAACAAAAAGCCAGTTTGTTATGTTCCCTCTACCAAACTTCAAGCTTTCTTTGTCTATCCCACCGCACACAAACATTAAAAAAAGAAAGGTATAATAATTACAGCCTTTTGTTTGTTTTGTTTTAAAAAAAAATTAATCCTGTTCCTAAGGGAAAATAGATTAAGAAGAAAATGTATTGGCACTCAAGTGGTAGACACAGCTGAATTCTGAGAAAACTACAAATCAGGAAAACCACAAGTAGATTAAAAGACACTGAGACTCCTGATTCCACAGACTAGCCTTTTACTAGCAACATTTCCAAAATTATTTTTAAATCAGGGAAGGTGTGTGTGTGTGTGTGTGTGTGTGTGTGTGTGTGTGTGTGTGTGTGTGTGTTTTCCTCAGAGACAAGAAGAGGGCATGAAATCCCCTGGAGCTATAGTTACAGGCAGTTGTGACTCATAACCCAAATCCCATCCGAACCTCTGAGCATCTCTCCGGCCTCACAGCAAGAGTTGTTAATGAGTTCATACAGAAAGTCATGGCCATGCAGTACATTTAAAATTTACTTTCTGAGAAAATAAATTCAATTGTTCTCATATCATTCTTTATACCTCAGAACTGAACTATTCTTTGAGTGAATAACACAAAGTTAACTTGGGAGGTGCTAAACCTGTCTCCTCAGCAAACTCTCCCAAACTATTTTAATCCTAACCTGCATCACCTTGCAACTGCCCTCCTGCTCTGATCAAAAACCAGACAACAACACCAAACTGTGAGTGTATGCCTTTCAACACACGCAAGCATACAGATGGAAAAAGCATTTTCTCCAGAAAATTTATTTTGTGAAACCCTGATTGTATGAAGACATTATTCAATGAGCATTGCAACTTTAAAGTAATATTAGGAACAACAAACATAATGTTCTTCTGATTAAAGTAATCTAGGCTATTACATTAAAGAACTGACAAGAACCAAAACTTGAAAATATTGTTGTAGTTGAATACTGTTTAACTTTATTTTTTTTACAATTTCATACACTAGTACTGTATTTATATCATTTCTACCCAATTATTCTGTGTCCCCTACACCCTTTCAAATTCATAACCTTTCCTTTTACTTTCCTCTCTCTCTCTCTCTCTCTCTCTCTCTCTCTCTCTCTCTCTCTCTCTCACTCACACACACACACACACACACACACACACACACACACACACACAAATACAGCCTGCTAAGTCCACTAATAATGTTGTACTGAAGTCAGGCAACAAGTTAACATTTAGTTGTTCCTAGCATCCATGAAGACTGATTTACCTTTAATAAAACTGTCCTCTTAAATAAGCTCAGATGAAAAGGACCTAGAAGACATCTTCTCTACACTCATATGAGACACATTTTCCTCCACACACATAGAGAACCTTCCATTTCTTCTTAATGTATTTAATAAATCAGCTTCAAGTCAAATAAATCTGACTTGTGGTCCTGTTTTAACCTATGGCCAAACCTATGGCACTCACTCACCATCTTACTCACACCTCTAACGTATCCAATCACCGAGCCAGCTAGTGTCTTTTTTGACTCCACATTCTTCCTCACAGCAAATCCAAATCTGATATACCCAATCTGAGTTCCTATCTCATGGGTGCCACTGGAGATACTTTAGAACTCCTCTACGAAGCGCTTGTCTCCTGTCAAGGTCCCTGAATGCCCTGACAGGGAGCACTCCTAGATCAGACCCTCAGCTGTTTCACACAGTACACCCTCCTTCTCACCTTGCTGTGGGAGCCTTGCGAAGCATGGGCCTGGCACCCACCCTGGCCTTCCCTGAAACCAGTTGCTCCACTGTCCTGGACATTTGGTCTCTCACTGCTAGAACTCCCTACTCCTGACAGTCTCTGGGAAGCAGGCATCTGCCATTCCCTGAACAACGGCCAGTTCTGACAAGAATGGTACTAGGCCCTGTAGGAAGCACAAACATGTCCAGACATGATGCACACCTTCCAGAAAGTGATATTCCAGGAACACAGGGGGACAAGCTTATCCACAATGAGAGAGAGAGAGATCTCGACGCCAAGAGGCAGAGAAACAGGTGCTCCTTTATAAAGTTCTCTATGATATGGAGCAGGGTTTTAAAAGATGAAGATGACTTTGAGAACTAAGATAGAGTTGCTGAGGTGTGGAGAGAGGCATGAAAACAGTGAGCGAGCATAAAGACTGAGCAATGGGGAGGAAACATAAAAATCAATTCATCCAAGGAAGTTTGACCTGTCAGGTATGATTAAAACAAGGGAGTACAGAAATAAATCTAACAAGATAGGTCAGTCTAGGTAGACTCAGACACGGCAATGGAAACTGTCGAGCCAGGCAATACTAGGCAGTGCTAATGGTTAATTTACTCTCATATTCTATACATAAAGCTGAAGAACAAATAGTGGAAAGCTGGGAATTTGTTTCAATCTGGAGCATAATCCTACAGACTCAGTGTATAGTCTAGATACAACAGTGAGGACCCCAAGCAAAACCTTATCACGAGAGCTGGCTAAGAGGCTTGGTGCCTCCAGGTAGAGCAGGAGCAGGCTCTCTGGGCCATGGGTTAACTAACATCTTCCATCCCTCCATAAACAACCAACAAAAGCAGGTGTCACCTAGCAGCTTTTACATTTACAATAATAATCAAGCACCTGTAAATCTAAATGTTTTGTTTGCCACCATAATTCCAAACTAGACGAATGTTAATTAAGTAGGACACACACTACATGCCTATAATTTTATAATAATCCACAATAATCCAAATGACTGGACGGTAAGAAAGTTACGCACCTATCTTCCTTTCTCATATCTATGGCATCATTCTCTCCCTTTTGGTGGTCTCTTTTTCTCTTCCTAGCTTACACCAATGGTTCTATTTCTGGGCCCATACTTCCCAAATGCCACTGCTGACTGGGATTTTCTTTCTCCCTTCTGTTATGGCCCTTTCCTTAAATGTCAGCAGTTCAGTTCACTTTCAGCTACTCACCAACAAGCTCTAAATTTCTCTGGGAATGAAAGAATAAAAAAGGAAGGGGAAAAAAATAAGAAACAAAGGCCATGTCATTACAGAAGCATCTGGAAGAGGCTGGGAGGCTCCAAAGGTCACATGGTCTGTCCCTGGCAAATCGGGCTCCAGAAAAGCTCACCCTGATTTGAAACTGACTTTAGCAGCAAACTCTGCAGCCAACTGGCTCATCTTCTGAATGTTCTCAAAATACATATGCAAAACACCCTGCAACATTTTCAAGACAGAAAATGTGGAACTTCTGACGTCCTGAGCATGGTCACCGACCTCATGAAGTGTTCTAGAATGTGGCCTTGTGCAGTGAAGGATCATGGTCCAGGAGACAGAAGTACTGTACTCAGTACTGCATTGCTTAGCTCAGCCTCTTCATGCATACCTGAGTCCGAACCCACTCTACCAACACTCTCCCCAAAGCCAGACATGGAACTGAGCTCCACGGCTATTCGGTGAGCTTGTATTGTTAAACCCTGCATTTGGCTTTTGGAAAGATACAAAAATGAACCTGGACTTCCGACAGAGCATCAGGGAAAGGGGATGGGGAAAGAGTGGCAAACAAACAAACAAACAAAAAAAAGAGCTACAGTGCTCATAAAGAAAGTCTATGCTTAAAACAGAAATCCCTGGCAGCAGCTTTCAAATGACCAAATAGGAGTTCTTAGACAAAGAATCATTTGTATGCAAAGTCTCATGTCTACAGACAGGGAAGGAAGTGTGAAGGAACTCAGTCACATGTTATCAGAGCACCAAGTGGAAATAAAGCGGTCATGGAAAAAGCGGGGAAGGAGGGAGCTACTCATCCCAATGTTCTTGAATGGTTTCCAGCACTGCCAGACACTCAAGACGGAAAACCCACGTGTACTGAGGTGGGTAAGTGCAGGTGGGTCTCTGGCCTTGGGAGCTAGAGGCAAAAGCTCTACATGGCCAAGCAAAGGAAGTTTGCTCTTATGCAAAAAAAAAAAAAAAAAAGAAAAAGAAAAAGAAAAAGAAAGAAAAAAAAAAAAAAGAACAAGGCAACTCGGGAGCAAGGGAAGAGGTAAGCTTTCACACTGAGCCACAACGGCTGGAACAATGCCAAAAACGGCAGAGCAACACACAGCTTAAGCAGCACACTAGCAAGGGGCTGGGAGGCGGCGAAAGCTGACATGTTTGCTGTTTCCTTTCACCTACTCTCAAGTGGAACGCTTCTCTGCCTCGCTCAGTTGTTATTTAGAAAATATTTATCTTCCTCATTTAGTAATTATAGTTAGTTTCTAGCAGTGATTTCAAAACACGTATCCATATTTTGAGCTGAGATGTTGTTTACATATGCCAGGGGAGTCTGGTTGCTAGAAGAAAGCTACGTCCAGAATTGTACACCTCTGCTGGAAAGGAAATGATATCTACAATAGGAAAGAACTCTCTCTGTCTCTCTCTGTCTCTCTCTCTCTACACACACACACACACACACACACACACACACACACACACACACACGCACACGCACACGCACACACACGCATCCGTATAGTAAAACAAAAGAAAAAGAATGCTGTAACAGAGCACTCTCTGGGGGCAGTCTGAGGGACCCCTGCTTGAGAGTCACCTGCCCGATGCATTGACAACCCAAGTTTCCAACACAGAAACCCTTCCAATACCAAAGCTCATGATCATCAAATCAGAATTTCGTACACAGGCACTCTGAGCGCCGAAGCTTCAGAAAACAACTTTGAAAAGCCATACAAACTTTTCAATGTCTTAAGTATTTTAGATGAATGAATGGATAAAACTATTTAAAGGAATCACGAAATCCTCTAGTGTTCATATGATCCATTTCTACTTGACGAGAAGAACTGTTACCACACAGGGAGCACATACAGTGAATAAACCCAACTCAATTTCTAAGAGCAAATCACTACTAAACAGGTAAAGGAAACTGAGGCGCCATTTGGAGTCTGCATCACAGAAGAAGAAAAGACTTTGGAAGGTGAAAATATCAGTGGCTATATTAAACTTTCAATATACTAAATAGCAATGTCTGATGTTTACTAATGAAGAGATCTGATCTGTGTGGGAATGACGGACAACCTGTGACTACATGGGAACACTAACTTTTCCTGTCCTACCTACTACTGTAAGTAAGGACTCCTCCCTAGGACAAGCCTCTATCCTGGCCATTTCTTCTCCCTTAAACCTATTTCAAAGTAGAGATGAAACACCAAGCCCTGATGTTTCTCTTTTCTCGCTGCAACAGAAATACTTCCCAAGGTCACACGTGAGCATTGATTTCTGCTGACTGAATAAAGTGTTCCAGGTTTTAACACGGGTGCTGGAAAAGGGACAGTGTTACCTGTCTATTGACAAGTCTTTAACTGAGCAAATCAGTGCCACCAACAAAACACCACACATTTGGTAATTCAAGACAACTGAAAAGCACACTGTGCATATGGTCAGAAGCCCGTGAAACATGCACAGGCTTCGTCACTATTAGAAAACAAAGAACATACAAAAGCATAAGTTGCCTATTAGAGGACCTGGGTTCCAGTGAGATGAGCGAGCCTGCATCTCTGGGTTTCAGTTGATTCCCACATTCAATGAGGTCTCATGCAGACTTTGTCAGTTTCCTACTACTTCTGAAAATACATGATTTAGTAAGTTGGACACTTGCAATCCCCTCGGGGAAACTACAAGATAATAATGGGAAATGGAAGCTTGGTTCCAGAACATTCATTTTACTGTTTCAGTAGTATACTATTCCTATTATAAATGTATAAAACAATACCCATCCTTATCTCAAAGATACAGCCCTTCCACAAGCTGAAAATCTGCCATTATGGACAAAACCATCAGAAATTTTAAAATCCATATACAGCAAAGAATCTAATGAAGAGTATAGATAAAGATATTGTCACTAAATTTTAAGTGCAAGAATTAGAGGTACAGTGTGTTACAGGGTTAAGTTTCTGAAGAGACCCTCAAGGGACAAAGGACAAAGCTATAAAAGTGAACTCTAAGTCACAATGGAGACCCCAGGATGTTGCAAGTGCCAGGAACATAACAATGTCTACAGAGGAAAGCTGCAGGCACCATGAAGATTCAACCCCAGATAAATCACAAGTATTACAAATGGCAGAGCCGGACAAGAAGGTCTACCTAAGCCCAGGAGTGCTGAGAAGCTGCCACCAAGGGCCCCGGGTGCTGGATAAGGAGCTATTTGTTGTCTGTTGGCTAGCTTTCTCTTGGAGTCTTTCCTTGCTGTGCCCCATCCCTCCTGTTTCGAATGACGTTTTCTTTGTGCTACCGTATATTGAAGGCATATGACTCGGATTTTTTTTTTTCATTTTATAGAAGCTCATGGCTAAAATGCAGGGCTTTTAAATAATTTTGAACCTGTTAAGACTAAGTCAGACTGAATATATTTGAATTGTGAGCTAGCCATGAATCTATGGGCATCAGTGCAGAATGTTACAGCTTGAATGTGAAATGTTCACCACAGGCTGGTATGTTTGAACACTTCATCTCCAACTGGTGTTGCTGTTTTGGGAGGCTGTGGATCCTTGCGACACTGAGTCTAACCAGTAGAGTCTAGCTAGTAGAGTCTAACTAGTGGAGTCTAGCTAGTAGAGTCTAGCTAGTAGATCACTTGGGGAGGAAGAGTAATGAGAGGTAAAGCCTGGCCCTGCTCCTGGCCACTCATCTGTTTCCTGCACCACCAAGCGATGAACAAACTGTATCACACACCACAGTCCAGTCTCTCCCATCGCAGCGACTCCTCTCACATAAAGGGCTGTGCTCTCTGCAACTGTGCACCACAATATACCTCTCAAGTTAGAAAAAAAAAAAATGAATGGAGATAAAGATGGGGCAATTAAGATGTCCTTGTGTGGCAAGACACAGATACAGATATATAGTGACATTACCACATCCCAGAGGCAGCTTAGAGCGACATATTTATTAACCAAAAATAAATAAAAAAGTCTGCCACCAATACTGGAAAGTTAAAAAAGAAAAAAAAAAAAAAAAGAGAGAGACACAGCACACACGCACACACTTTCCGTAGCCTTCAAAGAGAAACTTGACCTCTGCCACCCATCCTTCAGAACTGGCACGGAATCACTCCAGGTTGTTTTATGCTGCCGGCTAGTCATCTGTTAGAGCAGCCCTAAGAAACTCAACGTGGCTATGGCGTCCCAGGGCTCAGTGATGCCACGACCATGGTGGCAATGGCTAGGGTACAGTTCTGGGGCCCCCAGAGCAGCAACTTCCTCCCTACAGCAGCTCCACTAATAAAAAATCATTACAATGCTATCTCAAATGTGCAAAGCATTAAATTATAAATATGGAAATCACAGGGCAAAGGGAAAGAAGGCATTCAAGCCGAGAAAGCTGTAAGTGCTGAGCAGAGAGGAACCCTCCTCAGGCCAGGCTGGGCCAAGGCAGAATGGGTGACAGAACCTGTCATCAGAAGCATCTCTCCACCGTCTCCCTCCCCCGAAAGTTCCGTGGACAGAGAAATGGCTGAAATGAGACCACCCCTCACTGACTATGCACTGCCAAAGACGTTTCCATTTACTACTCAAAGCAAGCTGATGGGAGGCGGAACAACCACAGTCTGAACAAACTAAAATTGCTCAACAAGGCTGGCAGGAAGGGAAACAAACCCAGGGCTCTGTGCCTGGACCCTTCACATCATGCTAAACCCAGCACCAGAGAACACAAGCACCCAGGAGGGGGGGGGGGGGGTCAGATAAAAGACGGTACCTGTAGCTGAAGGCAACTGGCCACAAGCTCTGAAATGTCCCAGTTTCCACCTGGCCTCCCTGAGGGCTTACAGAGTCAAAATTCTCATACAGCTAAGGTCCACGGCTGGCTAGGATGAAGAAGTTCTACTGTGGGATTTGCAAGGTGTTTCATTTTCCACTACATTCCTCTGCTTCTCGGGAGCTGCACCCCAGCCAGCCTAAAACCCATTCTTTGAGCAGATGGAGGCCCGACTTCTCCCTGTGGCCACTCGCTCCTGGACAACAGGCCCTTTGCAGCCATTTATTGGTTTCCTTTTTGACTAAAAAGACTAAGTCCACTTTTCTTTCCTTTTTTGAGATGGGGGGGGGCATTGTTTTGTTTTCTGTTGTGGTGGATGTAGTCATTGTTTGAGACATTATGTAGTCCATCCTGCACTAGAACTCCCAGTACTCTCTGCCTCAGCTTACCCTGTCTACGATTACAGACATGTGATATTATTCTCAATTTCCCCACTTTTCTTTAAAAAGGAAAGGGGGTAGGAAGGGCTTACTAAATCACATATGCCCAAAATTCCCTATAATGGTAATAGTCATACCAGTAGGCTAAAATAAGAACTCACTGATGAAACACATCAAAATGCACCAGTTAAAAAGTAGAGAGAAATGACTGGCATTTGGATCCTACCTCAGTTTGCTAAGGAGGAAGCAGGAAACAGTTCACACTCACATACTCATTCTGCATCACAGGATGGGTCTGGGGTTCCCCACACGCAAAGGCTGTCTAAACCTAACTGTAGAGACAGCCCCTCACCCCCTCTCCAGGCTTCTCTTTCTGAGTATTTGCCCCCTGCATCTCTGTCTCTTCCTACAGATTATTTCCTCTATCAAATCTTTCCTGCATCTGTTCTAGTCTAGTAAACACTTTTAGCCTGGCGCCCTTATCCTTCACGGCAGGACACTAACCTAAGTGGCTCGTATGTTTACGAACACCGGCAAGCAAAATTTGGGAATGCACAGTGGCCATCATTCTATGGAATTCATTAGAATTCTCATACAGGTTAAAAGAATAAAAAAACGTTTACAGAGCACTGCTGTCGGAAACTCAATGGCCTAGAATTCATGTGCAGGCCTTTGATGTTATCTTCTATATAAATAAAGTTTTATTGGAGCACCACTATAACCACATATATGGGTATTGTCTGTGGCTATAAAGGCAGGAGCTCCAGCAGACAATACAGCCCACAAAGCCAAAAATACTTATTATCAGACTGTCTAGAGTTTGTGAATCCCTGTCTCTACAAAGGCAGTTGGAGTTTAAAGTAGCCCTCAACTACTGTCCACACAAGAGCTGTGGCAATGTACAGAAAGGACTATTTTCACTAAATCATAGAAAACACACATCTGTAAATTTTTACAAACCAGTACATTTTTCTCGTTTGTACACTGTCTGCATAATACTGTGGATAGCTATTAACTCCAGTACAGCTCATCCTATTAGGGTATTATACACAGTGCGATAAAGTGGTTTTTAAATAAAAGGTAAAAAAAAAATCATTTATCCTGCTCAAAAAAGGAAAGACTGTTCCTGAGGCTCTGTCCTCATTCCCACCCCTCATCAAAAGAGCACAAGCTATAAGTTGTTTTCTTTAGAAGGAAAAAATATTTTGAGAAATACGTTAATACCATAGGGATAATCAAACTATTGACTGACAAATGTCAAAACAGTAGTCTAGATGGTTTACAGCTCATACGTTGTGTAAGTTTAAAAATTCTAAACCAAGAATAGTAAGTCATGCCTATAATCTCAGCCCTTGAGAAGCTGGGCCCTGAGTTTGAAGCCATGCTGGGCTGGATCCACAGCAAGTTCCAGGCCAGCAAAGGCTACAAAGTGAGACCCTATGTCAAGGGGAAAACAAATTGTCAACTTCCACTCAATTACACAAATGCATATGCTTGGTTATACTTATATAACCTAATGTTATTTCACCTGTAAATCTCCACAAATAAAAAATTTGCAAGAGGAAGAATTAAGCTGAAACAAGTTCAAAAGTATAAAGAAATGCTTCTTAGAAAATGTTGCTATGTTTGTAGAAATGCAGATAAGTCAATCCAGAGTACATAGTAACCACCCATGTCACTCACACATCTTCGGAACTGAAGTAAGTTTGCCGGTACATTGCCGTTTAGATTATGAAGTAAAATATCTGCCCACACACTACTCATATATTTGAAAAGACACTTAGGTGAAACTGGGAACGGCTACCCTGCACATTCTTATAGTAACAAAATCTATTTTTTTTTTTTTAAAGGATCACTTAAATTTTTTCCTTTTTTTTTTTTGTAAATGCTAACGACTTAAGTTTGTAGTAGTAAGCCAGGGCTGAAAGACATCAACTGCAATCCCCAGACGGCCGGAAGTGGGAGAAGAGTCCTGGCAGTACTTAGCTTTACAGAGTGTAACTGCTCTGCCCTTCAGCTAATTTGAAACTGCGACGCTGGGTTTTAATTTAGTAAGGAAGGGCAAGCCAGCCATGCGGCCTCTGCTCCCCTCCTCCACTAGTGTGCGGCCATCAGACTTAGGGGCGTTTTCCTTGTTTTACCACTGGAGAGAAATCTTCTAAGTGTCCAGCCAAGAAAGCATGTTTGTGGGAAAGGGGTGACGACGTGAGACAGGTATTATCCAGATAAATACACTTGCGGAGTAGTTCAGATTACAAAATAGGTCTGTGTGTCTGAAAATGCAGTCTTGACTTTTTAAACTCAAGAGTGTCTTAGCCGTAGGAAGATTGCCGAACTGCCATGCAAGAGTCTACCGAGTTTTCTTCTGGCAGTTCTTGGTTTTCAGTTTCAGATGACCCGGGGGGGGTAAAGCCCCAGTCAGTCACCGACTATATTTAATTTGCTGACCAGGTTCGTTTCTTATCTACTGTGGTTTCGGTGGAAGCGGTGACTGCAAGCTGAGACCGAATCTTGCAAGTTAACAAAGGGCGCAAAGGAAAGCAGAGCCCCCTCCCTCTATTTTTATGCACTGATTTCACAAGACTGAGCCTCAGCCCTTCTTTCCACAGGCCCACATCCTCAGAGAAACTTGGCCTCCCTCTCCCTGGCCAGGGCAGCGGTAGGAAGTACCCGCCCTCCCGGGCTAGGGCCGGGTGTCCTCGCCGTCCATTGGCTGCGGTGGCTGTCAGTGCCCTGAAGGGCGGGGTCTCCCACCTTAGAGCGGAATCTGAAGACTGCATGGTCACTGGGTCCCCGATTCCACTCCACCCCAGAGTCCCTTCTCCTCTTTCTCCACAGGCCCTCCTCTCATCCCCCATCCCCATACACTTTACTGCCCCTCTAAGAAGTAAAGTTTTTTTCAAACGTCCACCCTCCACCCCCACCCCCGCCAAAGCAGAGGATGCAACGGTTTGGGAAGTAAAAACAAATTATGGAGTGTAGCAGAGAGCTATGAAGATAAAATAACTGCTTAGGTTGTATGCCAGCTGAATCAAATACACACTGGCCGTCACCAAATACAGCAGCCATGAATACCAGCCAGAAATGCTACCATGCACTGCAGGCTTAACTGTATTTTTTTATTCAGGGTTTTCGGAGTTTGTCTGGTTGTCCCAAACATAATATAAATTTTTTGAGAGTGGGTACTGAGCCGCTCTTGGATCACATCAACATTCCATCGTCCAGAAGAGAACCGACTCATCATACACATATTCTGAGTACTCTGTAAAACAACCTATCAAAGCACACGGTCGTGAACGGCTGTATACTGGAAACTGAAGAACGCTTGGAGGTGAAATTAGAAGAGAGTCCTAACAATACAAACTGCGGGTCTCTGGCTGTTTTTAGTTACAACCTTTAAGATTACTAATCTCAAAGAAAAAAAAGTTATCCCATCTCTATACTGTTTTTTCTGTCTTCAGTTCCATCACCAGAATTGTAAAGGGCATAAACATATCTTGCTCTAAAGTAGTCTTAGTATTTAGCTAGGGCAAAGACTTAGGCTTTGCGAGTACAATATGTGAATCCATAAAAGCATCTACTGTGGGTCTTGCAAGGCCTCCAGCACCAGGCGGAGGCAGCTGGCATTGCTCAGCAGCATCCTCCACTGCCCTCTAACTTCACCTCGGCCCACTTTGTGACTCAGCTCATACTTTGTGGCATCCCAGCCCGGGATCGGTCTCGATCGCTTCCCGACCCTACTACCCCGCCACCCGGACTCCCAGGGTCGGAGAACTTCACTTTTCTAAACGGGGCTGCAGCCGACTCGGTTGAGCCAATCCGCGAGCGGTAAATAGCCACTGTGGCCAATGAGCTCGGCCCGGAGGCGGGTCTTCGCTGGAGTTCCTCCCGTCGGAGCTCGGAGACCTGTTGCCGCCGCCACCAGCTCAGCGGAGCTTCCCGGGGGTCGCGGCGCCTGGGAGCCGATCTCCCGCCGCCAGCGGCCTGCACCGCCCTCCGCCAGCTGCAGGCGGCCCGGCCCGACCTCGGAGGCACGCGAGCCCGAGGCTCCACGCGGCCCGCCCGCTCCCAGCACCGGCCCCACCCGGACGGGCCGTGCAGACTCACCGGGACGCTGGGGCAGCTCGGTCCACGCGGGCTGCAGGGCTGCGGGCTGCGGGACCCCGGGCCGATCGCCTCTGCCCGCGCCGCTGCAGGCGCCGGCTCCCACCCCGCTCGGCCAGCGCTTACCAGTGCGAGCCTAGCGGCCGCCCATCCTCCCGGCTCCGCTCCTCCTCCCACGGCCGCGGCTGTCAGGAGGGTAAACATCCCGGCATCCCCGAGGAGAGGGCGGGCCGCCGCAGGCCCCTCCCCGCGCCCGCACCCTGCTCCGGAGCCCACGCAGCTGCTTTCCAGAGAACTGGGGTGTGCCTTGGTTATGGCGGTCGGCCCCTGCCTCCAGATCACCGTGTTTTATCCCATTTTCTCTTACCAAGTGGTTTAAGCAGCCTCTACCCCGTGTCAGTGCAAGGAAACTCGAGTTTTCCCGGAGTCTGCCTAAAGCAAACCTTGACTTGAACGTCCCAGCTTTGGGAATGCCTTTCAGGACGCTTCCGAAAGTTGAACTACCTGGTGCGAGATACAGGCTCTTTGAGATACGGGCCTACTTAGGGATTACAGAAGCATTACATTACATAAATATGCTTTGTACGCCACATGTTTGCAATATGGGTCTGCCTCTCCATGTAGGGAGCTGCTGAAAAAGCAATGCTTTGATTCCTAACTGGAGTTGAACTGCTGGGGCAGCCGGCTAGGAGGCACTATAGAGTACGTCATGCCTGGGTTCTGGTCTCCGTTGAGTGGGCCAGTCTTTTAACTTCAAGTTGTCAAGGTCTCTTGTCTTAAGAACAGCCGGTAATGTCTCTCCTCAGAAATGAGATACAGCGGCGTTTATGAGCGCAGAGCCTAGTCATTCAGTATCTCTAGGTCTTTCTCTGGTTTCATTCCCCTGCCAAAGAAAGTAGAGCCCCAAAACGGGATGAGCTCAGATAGGTTTAAAGGATGGAATTAGGATTTACAAAGTTTAGACCAGCGAGATGGCTCGGGAATTAAAGGCGCTTGCTACCAAGCCTGATGACCTGAAGTTGATGCCCAGGACTCACCTGATGGGAGAGAACTGACACCCACAAGTTGTTTTCTGACATCCGCAAGTCAATGTGGCACACACGCTACGAGTCTGTGAGGTATAATTAGAAAAAAAAAAAAAATGTAAACTTTAATTTTAGAAAGAAAATTAAGATTCCCAGAGGAGACCTTAGTGCACGTGGCTTAAACCCGCACATGTGTGGAGTTCTAAGACGAGGGCTCAGTGATGCACCTACAAGCAAGAGCCCTGGTTTCATAAAACGTCAATGAGCAAGTCCAGAATACCCAATGTCTTTTAAATGTGCTTATCTGGAAAAGCCACTAGGTGATGGAGCAGAGAGAAGTCTGTAGGAGTAAGAAAAGGAGTCATGTGGCTCTCCGGAGATAGAATATTTTACACAGACAAGGAAAAGTTACCCTGTGTGGAAGTGGGTTTGCCATGTTGGAGAAACAGCCAGGAAGTCAATGCATGCTGAATCCAGTGAGCAAGGGACAGCAGCTGATGCAGGAAGAGGGGGTGAGACACCAGAAAAGGGATAGATAGAGAATTTTGAACTCATATTTTATTTTGAATGAAATGGAAAGCCATGACAGGAGGAGGTTGAGAGAAAACAGCACTGTGGAGAGCAGGCTGCAGGATGGAGTGACTAGCAGTTGAAAAAAAGGTAATAATCGTCCCTGAAAAATATATCAATCAGGCTTAGACCAATGTGCTAGCAGACCTCAGATATGCTCCCATGATTGAGCCAACAAGATTGGCTGGCTTATTGAATGTGCTGTATAAGAAGAAGACAGGATGAAGCCAGCACGTTGGCATTTGAACCATATCACGTGGTCACATCACACCCAATCAGTCATAGGACCGATGTCACTCAAGTGGCCATAGCTTGTAGAAAAATTAACAGACGTCTTCAAGATAAAATTCAACATCGAACCAGCTGCATGGTTCACAGCTTGTTACTGTAGTTGTTATTAGCATTTTAGAAAATATAGATTAATAGGTAGCTTGTACCATAGTCCACTTTTAAACACACCACCAATTTATCTACAGGTCAAATAGTCCACTGATAAGCAAACACTTTAGTTAATGAACACTTAGTGTTGGTCAAATTAGACAAAAATTAGCTCAAACATCCTTAGTGGCTGCAAAGACTTTTTCTAGGAAGAATCCCTTTCTTGTTCTTATATGATGTCCAAAGAATTAAAATAATCTAACATGCCCTGTTTTTGGTTTTTTTTGTTTGTTTGTTTTTTCCACTTACAAAGGCTTCATGGCTACAGATAAGTAATCTACAGTGTTTCAAAGGCTGGGAAGAGAGTCAAAACAGAAGACACTATATTTTTTCTTTCTAAATTTGTATCACCTTTGTTGTGAGCAGGCAAGGTTATTCCCAGGCACCAGCAGCCAGCCTCCTGGCCTGAAGCAAACGTTAATGGAAAAGCAGAGGAGACTGCCCAAGGAGGCTCCTCTGGTCCAGGACACTTAAGAGGCAACTTTAACTGCTCTTCCATTCATCTGTCCTCTGAGTTTGCTCCCAAAATGCTGCCTTAGCTCCATGATATGCATTAATTACAGTCTTTTGTATGAAGGACCCTGTGTTTATACATAATTACCATGTAATACATATATTACATATCAGATTAACTTCATTATGAATGGCATTTAGATATCATTCTTAAAACCT
Source organism: Onychomys torridus (assembly GCF_903995425.1). NCBI lineage: Eukaryota > Metazoa > Chordata > Mammalia > Rodentia > Cricetidae > Onychomys > Onychomys torridus. The sequence continues at coordinate 54,801,413 of NC_050453.1, read as the reverse complement.
CTCAGTTCTTAACCAAGTCTTCGGGTATTTTTCATATCAGATCTGCAGGCCCCATGCAAGAAAAAAAATTATCAGCAGTACTATGCTCAAAACCCATTTCTCTATAAACTAACCCAAAACAGATGTTGCATAACAGTTTTGGCACAAATGTAATTTCTCCACAAGGAAAGAAACTTATGAGTAAAAATTTTTTTCCCTGAAGAAGAATGATGAAGTAATATTAAAAATAATTCTCCTTTGAGAGACAACCTGGCCACTGGGGTAGGCCGGAAAGGTCTCGCCTTCCTGATTCAAACATAGAAACACAGTGCTGGTAACAGGTGCACTTAAAAAGCTGCTAGGGAGACTGGCAGCCACTAAGCTTGGCAGCTAAATGGTGATGAGGCTTAGTCAAGCTGTTGAAATGTCTGGACTAAACTGGGCCAAGAGGAGGAAGTCAGAAAACAGACTGCAGACAGCCCAAGGGAGATCACTTTTCTCTGGCCTTGGCTTGTGGTCACTGTACAGTGTCAGAAAGTAAATATGATGCTTTGAAAACACTCATGAAAAATAGTAGCAAATTTCCTTCTCATATTTAATGGCTCCTTGCAATTGTTAGTGGATTGTTAACAAATGAGCTTCCAATAAAAACAGCTAAATTCATCTTCATTTTTCCTCATACACATCCCTATAATTCACAATCACAGAGATGCAATGCTATTGTGTCCCAATTATTGAGTTATGATAGTTTAGGGATATATATAGTTTTTGGGCTAAAAATAGTGGCATACTGACCACACTATTTTCATGACTATTTTTGCAACAGTTTTGAAACTGAAGAGATGTTGTGAGATATATTTTAAATATAAAACACTGAGATATACTTGTGCAAAACAGAAAACAATACAAACAGCAGCTTGTATTCACATCGCAATTCCTTTGCTCAACAGAATTCTATAGAATTTAGGTTTCTTTCCCTTTACAAAAGTTGAAGGACCAATACGCAATGGGCACAAAGAACAATGTGGGAAAGATATTAAGAAGTTACACCCTATCCTGTGGAGCCAAACTATGAAGTCATTTTGCAAATGCAATTTCCTCAGTAGCTGTGGTACCTCCAGGCATCACCACAGTTTGTAAGTAACCCTCAGTTATCTAAACTGTCAGAAATCCAGGTCAATGCAGTAATCAAATCTCAAAGACAGTTTTTAATTGCAGGTTTCTCTGTCACATGAGTGTATGCTTTTGTGTCTCCTGGGAAATGAGATGTTATAAATACCCTGTCCTTTTACACAGCTCGATGGAAAGGTTTCAAAGAATGGTGCTGAATTTTCCTGTTCTGTCTACATCCACCTCTTCTCAGAGATGTTGCTTTGTGTTCTTCATTCCAGCTTTAGAATGTGCCAGATCCACTCAGGTGTGGACAATAGGAGCAGTGGTCTATTTCCTAACAGGAATGGGAGCAAGACAATAAGTACTTTGGTTTAGCATTAGTATTTCCTCATACTTGCATTGAGAGGCTTGCCTCGGGTTACATTTCCAAAGCCTGCCCCTCACACATTCAGTGAAAAGAGTGAAAGCCGATACTGTTTTCCTCTTTCCAACCCTCTTTGTTCATATTTAGGTATTGACCGCTTACAATGTACATTTCTTCAATCTTCTACTTAATAACAGAAGTATAAAATACTTCAGTAATTTTTTTCAGCAGTTCAATTGGGTGCTAATGTTCAAGCTGCTAGAAAGCCCAGGGTGTGAGTTAAATCAGATGTGGAATAGTGCTCCATTGAATCCAAAGGTATTACTGAAAGCAGTCTCACCACACTTTAGAACAATGAGCCTAGTCAATCATAAACAGCCTCAGCAGCTTTTGTGATTATGCCACTGAATTTACCACTGGCTGCCGTCCCAATTATGGAGGTTTTTTTTTCTTTATTCTCTGAACTATTGTTGTGTTCATGCAAAAATCAGCATTGTGTAGAACAAGAAGCTTAGGGAATGAGACTTATAGAACACTGTCGTTTCCAAGGCTTGAGAATTTCACACTGCATATACCACTCAAATGGCTCTAAGGCAAGCCTGTACACATCCATCAGCCTTATGGTATGATCTGCTCTCTCAAAGTGTGGAAGGTAAACTGTACAATGTTCCTCAATGTAGCCTTATTTTGATAGAGTTACATTTGTCCTTCTGTGTTATTTACCACTGTAGAGCTTGTAGGTTTATTTAATCTATGGATTTTTTAAATTATTAACTATATGGATAAATAAATTTCCATTGATGTTTTAGGTTAGCATATAACTTAATCCATTTATTATGGTATTTTCATATATATGTGCCATTATAATTTTTCGAATGTACCCCTTCCACCTACTCCCCCTTCCCCCTCTGGCTAGTCCCTTATCCACTTAGCCTTCCCCCTTTCTGTTTTCATACTGCATGCATTCTGTTACCTTCTAAAGGGATATGTTTTTTAATCTAATTTTATATATTTTTAATAAAGTAGTTGAAACGACCAAAAGACATAACAACTTAGATCTTGTCTTTTATTTGCCGTTTCCTCACTGAAATTAAAAGTCACAACTAATGTCATTCTGAAGATATATACTTAAAACATTAGTTCTTCATTTTTAAATAAAATTAATAGATCTGCAGTACTATCCCCATGACTCCTATCTAAGCAGTAAAGTGTGTTTCTTTGATTACAATAGAAACTTTGTGGAAATAAAAATAGAAATGATAAGAGAGGGGGAAGAAAACAAGAAAAAGAATCTTATCATGAATTAGATTTCATTTTTATATAAAATTTTAAAACGTATATTTCTACTCTTCATGTACAAGTAAATCTTTACTATTATTAATAAGGGATTAATTCATTTATTATAATGCCCTGAAAATCTAAATGTGTAAGGGGATTGTATTAAGTTGGAACAATCACACCTGATTTTGTGCTGCTGTTCTGTCTCAGAAACTTCACTTCTGTCAGACAGTCTCAGGATCCTGGGTTTTACTCCTTTGTGGACTTCTGTAGATTTCCTGATTTATAATTCCTCAAGGTTAGAGAACTATAAACAATACAAAAGTGAGTGCTAATAATCTGCCTGTTTCTAGGCATGCAGTGCTATGTGAAGGATTCGGTCCACGGTGTGAAAGATTTCACACTTAGGCTAAGCTAGCAGCCGCTCTGAATGAGTATTAGGGGCAACAGGTTTTGGGGTGGAATTTTAGAAGAATTTTAGAAGGAGCTTCCAGGGCCCCTTCAAGGATAACAGGTTGAGATCAGATGCTAAGGTTAAAAAGAAAAGACAGGACCTAAGTGGGGGATGGAAGTGCCAACAATTTGTAACAAACCACATGCAGCTCATCCAGCCTGCACGAACAAAGGCAACAAGACTATATACCATGCACAAAAAGCTCACCATTCTCCACCCTAAAAACAGTGAAACAAGAACAATGTCCAAAAAGATACGGCAAGGGAAGGAAGAATTGTAATTATATTATCATCTCAAAAATTTAAAAAAAAAAAGATTTAAAAAAAGATATGGCCTATAATTTGCTCTAAACTTTGTAAACTTTCAGGCTCAATAATCAAACATTCTGTTCTCATGAAATATTAAAATGGAATGCACTTCCTGTCTCTGGCCTGGTTTAAATGTAAGCTGCCTAGAAACAAAACTTGCCCCATTGTGGGTTCCTATATTAGTTTGTTTGCAGTGTAGCACTGGGGAAATGTTCAACTCAGCCACTTTACCCTTGCTTCCCCCACACCCGCCTCCACACACACCAAGGGAGGCAGGCATAGCTCTGCTCTCATTTACCTCCATGTATTAGCTATACATTTTGAGTCTTCTAATTTTGAAGTTAATAACTCCTACCAATTTATTTTCAAACTGAAACTTGTAATTAATATGCAGGCTTTCATTTCTTTGGAGGACCTTAAATGTTTTTTGATCTTTGCTATCTCTGGCACCATGGACATACTTTTGGAAATGAGCTACACATTAAACTAACTTAATGAGCACCCTATGGGGATAAGTAGGCAGCCTGAAAAAGCTGAGGATAAGCTGCTCCAAAGGGAGCAACAAGGGCGGGGAGGGCTCATTAAATGGAGTGGTCGAAGCTTCTCTCTGCAAGTGTTACATCAAATAGACTCTGTTATAGAATATTTTTTTAAGGTATCTTACTTTTGTTTATGTTACATTTGTTTAACTCTGTGAACCTGTGTTACTTTGCCTGTCTAAAACACCTGACTGGTCTAATAAAGAACTGAATGTCCAATAGCTAGGCAGGGCAGGAGAGAGAGAGAGAGAGAGATAGGTGGGGCTGGCAGGCAGAGAGAATATCTAGGAGAAATCTGGAAGAAAAAGAAGAACATGGTTGGAAGAGTGAAGAAAGAAGTAGCCAGAGAAGAAGGAGGACTCCAGGGGTCAATCACCCAGTTACATAGCAAGCTACGGAATAAGAGTAAGATTTACAGAAATAAGAGAATGGGAAAAGCCCAGAGTAGAAAGCAGATGGGGTAATTCAAGTTAAGTAAAGCTGGCTAGAATCAAGCCAAGCTAAGGCTGGGCCTTCATAATTAATAAGCCTCCGTGTGTGATTTATTTGGGATCTGGGTGGTGGACCCCACAAAAGAGGAAAAACAAACAACAACAAGGCTGTGATGATAAGGAAGGAAACAGCAAAGTACACACCTACACTGAAGGCTAAAGACACCACTGTTGCCCTTCCTCCCACTTGGAAAGAAAGCGTGCAGGAGCCGGTGGTCCTGGGAATGTAATGTCTTTGTTTTGACTGATTCAGAAGCAGTTAGGTCACTAGTAACCTAGGAAATTTTCATACATGTGTTAGCTTTCCATTGCTGTAATAAATACCTGTGATTAAGCAACTTAAAAAGCAGAAAGGCTTACATGACTCATAGTGTGGAAGGTTTCAGTCGATGACCAATTGCTCCCGTTCCCTGAGGCATATAGTTTCAAAGTACATCATGGCCTGAGCACAGGCCAGAAATGGCAGTCTACCTCTTAACCAGGTTAGAGAGGAAGACAGAAGACAGTGGAGTCCCACTACCACTTTCAGGGCATGCCCCCAATTACCTAAAGATCTCTTACTTGACCTGATCTCTTAAAGTTTTCGATGCCTCCCAATAGCACAAACTGGGTGTTAGGACTTCAATGTAGGGAACTTCGGGGGAGTTTAAGGTCCATCTATAGCAGTCTGTGAAAGCAAACTTGGAGTTGTCTCCCTCCCAGAAAGCTTTAAAATTTTGTGTGTGTTTGGGGAAGGAAACTTCATTAGTCCTCGGAACTCTTTGGCACTTTCCATTCCCTTTTTCCCTCACAATCTACCACTCTCTTCCCCTCCCTCTCTGCCTCCCTCTCTTTCCTTCCTTCCTTGTTCTTCCTCCTCTCCTTCCTTCCTTTCTTCCTCTCTTCCTTTTCCCCCAACCTTCCACTTTCCTTCTTGTCTTCTTTCTTTCTTGAACTTACTGAGTTCTTCAAAAGCGCCAGGACTCTACTGAATTCTTCAACATGTCATTGTTTCTAAGACATTTTTCAACATGAACATGTGTGAGCTTCAAATGCATTTCCTCTGCTACCTTAAAATGAGCCAAGAGTGACTAATACAATCTTTGTTATAAAAAAAAAAAATGTTTTTTTTTTAAAGGACTGGAAAGATCGCCTAATGGTTAAAGCCACTTGCTGCCAAATCTGAGGAATGAATGCTATCTATCCTTGGACCCCACATGATGAAAGAAGAATGCTGATTCCACAGATTTGTCCTTTGAGCTGTACATGTGCATTATGTCACATGCAGAAAGAGAGAAGAAGAGAGACAAACATAGACAGACAGAAAGAGAAAAGGATAGACAAAAACAGGGAGACAGAGAAATGAATGTAAAATGTTTGAATATTTTAAGCAAAACGCAAAATTTGAAGACCAAAATTTTCACTAGATTGAAGAGGAGGCAGGGGATTGACTCTGATGATCTGTGAAAGCATTCATTGCTCTAATAATTTTTTTACCTTGGAAAATAATGAAAAAGTAATTTAGACTAAATCTTATTTAAAAGAGTTTCTATTGATTGGACCATTGTGAATAAATCACCCGTCACCATCAAGTAGCTTTTGATCTTAATTGTGGAGAAAAGGGTATAGAGAAAAAGATTCCTAAATGAAGAAAAGAAAAATGTTCCTCCAGGTGACAGCAAGTGAGGGGGAAGCTGGCCATATTTCCACACTCTCTATCCAGGAAGAGGGAAGGAAGAGCACACCCAAACAAGACAACGCTAACAAGGAACTGTGATCCATGCTAGCTTCATGGTGTGGACTTTTATTAGAACAAATGAGAGCAAGTAGAATATGATTCCAGGACTCTGGACTGCTTCTCAACCAAGGCAGGAGAAGCCTGCCAAGTAACAAAGTTGATCCTCAAGAAAGAAGAGCTGAGAGGGGAGGCAAGTCAAATGTCTTGCCTTCACTGGAGCCACACTCAAAATCAGCCTCTGCTGGGCTTCCCATTCACAAGAGTGAATCTGCTGGCTCTCAATTTTAGCTTGAGGGTTTAATTAAGATGTCCATGCCTGCAAAGACAGGAACCCTAACCAGTTTTGTGTTACATGCCATAATCCATCCGGAGCACACTGACACGTGGTCATGAGTATCTCCTTCCCGCAAGGACAAAGAGGTAACAGAAAGATGGCAGAGTGGGGTGAGGGGTGGAAGGGTGTGCAGGCCACTTCTCTTCTATATGTTTTCACCTTTCTTTTGCCTTTAATTTCAGAGCCTGAGTTATGTGCTAATTGGGAAGGGTCCATCTAGAACAGCTATCACCTAAGATCATCAGAAAACAAAGATCTTAACCTAGTGCAGTGGAAATTTCTAGGAACCTCTGAGAATGAACCTAGCGAGGGATGCTAGTAATGGAGGAAATGGAGCCTGAACTAGACAAGGTGTGTAACCAGCTAAGGCTTCCAGTGGTGAGACTGGGATACCAACCCAGCCACAAAACCTTAGACCTACAACCTGTCCTGCCTGCAAGATGTGCTGGGGCAATGGAGACACAGAACTTGTGGGAGGGGTCAACCAATGTCTGATTTTACTTAAGGACCAAGCCACAAGAGGGAGCCCATGCCTGGATGGCTGGGAGACCTAGGGTAGAACCAAATATGATTGGCAAAAAGAAAGAAAAAGGAAGGAAGAAGGAAAGAAAGGAAGAGAGGAAGAGAGAGAGAGAGAGAGAGAGAGAGAGAGAGAGAGAGAGATTCATAAAGATACTCTGCTCTATTCATTGATCAGTGACTAGTCCAGTCATCATCAGAGAGGCTTCCATCAGCAGCTGATAGGAACAGAAGCAGAGATCCACAGTCAAACATGAGACAGATCTTGGGAAGTCCTGAGGAAGAGGTAGGGGAGGGGAGATTGTAGGAGCCAGAGGGGTCAGGACACCATGGCCCACAGAATCAACTAAGCAGGGCTCATAGGGGCTCACAGATGTTGAAGCAGCAAGCACAGAGCATGCATGGGTCTGCACCTACATCCTCTGCAAATATGTTGTATTATTAGCTTGGAGGCTTTATGGGACTCCTAAGAGTAGGGCTGGCGATGTCTGACTCTATTGCCTGCTCTTGAGACCTTTTTTTTTTTTTTTTTTTTTTTTTCATACTTGGTTGCCTCCTCCAGCTTTGATATGAGGATCTGGGCCTGGTCTTATCCTGTTCAGTTGATATCACTGGGAGGTCTGCCCCTTTCTGAAGGGAAAGAGAGGAACAGTGGATCTGGGGTGGTGGGAACAGCTGGGATGTATTGTATGAGAGAAGAATAAATTAAAAGAAAAGGGGGGGACAGATATTTACATTACTCCTCATAACAGTAGCAAAATTACAGTTATGAAGTAGCAATGAAAATATGTTTATGGTTGGGGGGGTCACCACAGCATGAGGGACTGTATTAGAGGGTTGCAGCATTAGGAAGGTTGAGAACCACTGACCTAGAAGAATCAGAGGGCTGTTCTTCCTGCAGAAACACAACAGCATTATGTACATTTTAAATATTGCATTTTACATATTGCATTTTAAATAAGGCATACCCATGGGCTAGGATGATCAAGCCATTTTATAAACTATTTTAGAAACACTTTTTAGAGATTTTATTTACTTTTATCGTATTTTATCTTGGATCTTTTGAGACAGGGTCTCTCTGTGTAGCCCTGGCTGTCCTGGAACTCACTCTGTAGACCAGGCTGGCCTCAAATTCAGAGATCCACCTGCCTCTGCCTCCCGAGTGCTGGGATTAAAGGCGTGCGCCACCACCTCCCTTATTTATTTTTATTGTTTTACCTTGCATGTATGTTAGTCCATTGTGGTGACATTTTATTTGTGCTTTGATAAATAAAGTTTGCCTGGAGAATCAGAGGAAAAAGAAAGCCATTATAGGTAAACAAAGAAGTCAGGCAGTGGTAGCACATGCCCTTAATCACTTAGCAGGCAGGATCTCCATGTGTTCAAAGCTGCACTAGGGAACAGAACCGAGCATGGTAGCACACGCCTTTAATCCCAGTACCAACCATAGAGGCCTGGAGGTCTGTACAGACAGACAGAGCTGTATAGGAAGAAGTGATTTAGCTGGACAGAGAGCAAATCAGATGGCAGAACAGCAAGGCATCTGTGCATAGGTAGACAGGAAGTAGCTCACATTTGGAAGCTGCAGAGTTGGTGAGGTGAGACAGCTCATAGTTTATCCTATTCCTCTGATCTTTCTCTCGAACTTTAACTCAAATTTCTGGCTCTGTGTTTTTTTATTTAATAAGACCATTTAGAAATTTGTATACAGCCCATCACATGTGTGCAGTGCCCCAAAAGGCCAGAAGATGGCTTTGAAATGCCTGACACTGGAATAACAGAGTTGTGAGACACCATGTAGGTCCTGGATACTGAACCTGGATCCTCTGCAAAAACAGCAAGTCTTCTTAACCACTAGGCCATCTCTTCAGACTGCTGTTTCAAAATTTGAATTTAAACAAAGAGAGTATCTAAAAGCAGTAAGCTAGTCCTGCCATATAATTTTGCCATTGTGTATGTTGGGACTTCCCCAGTCGCATACATATAAACAATCCATACACTAATAAGCCAACCGGAAGAGATTTGAAACATACTAACTGGTAGTCCCTGAGGTCTTAAGAATGTGTATAGTTTAGGGGATCATATCCTGGTTGTATTAGACCCCATGTACAGATTGTCCAAATAGTTTATGGAAGTTTGGTGACATTGGTATTTCTCAAAAGATTTCCAGGTGGCCTTAATGTTTAACCCAAGATAGAAACCACTGATTATTTATACTGTTAAATTCAGACCATAGCAAAAGCCCCATATAAAGTACTTTAGCAGCTGTAAGGATTTGGAGCAGTAATGTTAAATACTCTAGGGGTATAAAGAAGAATACAATGAAGGACAGACAATAATATGATTTACTATTATATGTTACCTGTAAGTATTGGAAGAACACATCCAAACCTTCTTAGTCCATGCACACATGTATAATCAGCACATTGGCAAGTCATGTAAAGAATAAATACTCATTTCATTAATTATTTGTTTCATTTAACAAGACAAGCAGTGTCTTCTACCATGGTTTCTTCACAATCTATACTAAAATCTTGAAGAGACTTTCTGAAAATATCATAGCCCTAATCCAAGACTACAAAATTTGAGAGGGTGGATCTAGAGAATATAGAAATATGAATGTCTTAATAACTACTCCCAGAATTCTAATGCTTAAAACACTTCAAAACCATTATCTAGATTATTTTTCCCTTCTGAGAATAGTATCCTCCTGTATGACACGAGGAAGAGAGGGTTATTCTAGCCAAAAATTGAAATTTACACATATATAAACTTTTCCTGTGATAAAAATCATCTTAAATCATAATTTCCAGGCTGTGTGTGTGTGTGTGTGTGTGTGTGTGTGTGTGTGTGTGTAAAAGTCATTGTCAGTTGCATTGGCACAGATTGTTCATGATATTGGTACACACAATTTTCTCATCCTTCTGGAGGTGCGATGGTAGATGTATACGATACATAAGTGATAAGATATATAAGACAATGTCTAGCATAAAAGAAAAGAAAATGGAGAAAATGCAAAACTATACCAATTACAAAGCAAAAGAAACTATCAGCAGCACAGAAAGACTACAAATAGGCAAAAATTCTTTGCCAACTGTACTTCAGACAGGAGTGTAATACTCAAAATGTACAAAGAACAGCAAAAATTAAAGATTAAAAATTAAAAGCATACATCAACCAAATAGCTACTAAAGTGACCGTTCTCAAAAGAAGAAACCCAAATGGCCAGTAAGTAAGTATTTAACATCCACTGCATCAGGAAAATGCAAATTAAATATACTTTTGAGATTTCTACCTCACCTCAGTTAGGACTGATGACATCAACAAATAGGACAACAAATGCTGTTGAGGATATGGGGAAAGAGGAGCCATTACGTACAGTGACAGGACTATGAACTAGTACCACCATTGTAGATATCAGTATGGGAAGTCGTCAAAAACTTAAAAATAGCCCAATCGCATCCACAGCTCTGTAGCAGAACACCTATGGCAGTCTTCCCTGTTCTCACTGCTCCCATCTCCTATGGATCCCATGGATCTTCCCTTCTAACCTCTCTCCTTGTATGCCCTGCTAAACCACAGGCCATACCTGCCAGAACATCAAGTAGGCTGCCTGCAGATCTTCTCTTCTCCCTCTGTTTCCCCAGATCCAACCCCCTGCCAAGTCTCAGCTACTGCTCTGTAGCAGAAAACCTGCAACAGCCTTCCTTGCCTCCCTGTTCCCATCTGGGGATCCCATAGATCTTCCCTGTCTTTAGTCAGGGTTTCTATTGCTGTAAAGAGACACCACAACCATGGCAATTCTTATGAAGAAAAACAATTAATTGTGGTGGTGGCTTACAGTTTCAGAAGTTTCGTCCATTATTGTCATGGAAGGGAGCATGGTGGTGTGCAGGAAGACATGGTGCTGGGGAAGGAGCTGATACATGTTGATCCACAGGCAACAGGAAGTAGACTGAGACACTGGGTGGTATCTTAAGCATAGGAGACCTCAAAAGTCCCCTGCATAGTAACACACTTCAACAAGGCCTTACCTACCCCCAACAAAGCCACGCTTCCCAGTAATGCCATTCTCTATGAGCTTATGGGGGCCAATTACTTTCAAACTCCATATTTCCCCATTTAACCTCCCTCTGCTCACTCACTGCTTCATTCCACCTCCCCAACCCCAGATCTCCTTTTCCTCTCTGACACCACATCCAACAAATCACAAAGATCTCCTACAACCTTCCTTCCCCTAATTCATCCCAGTATCTCCTTCTTCTCTACACCTCATGAAATTTGCTCCAAAATTGACCACATACTCCTCAAACACAAAGCAAGTCTCAACAGATACAAGAACTTTGAAAGAACTTTTGGCATCATATTAGACCACCTGGATATCAACAACAGATACAAAAGAAAGCTTACAAACTCATAGAAACTGAACATCTCTCTCTTGAATGAAAAATGAGTCAAGACAAAATACAGAAATTAAAGATTCTTTATAATTCAATAAAAATGCATACACAATATGCTCTATTTATGGGACACAATGAAAGTGTTTCTAAGAGGTAAGTTCATAGCACTAAACATGAACATTAAAAAAAAAAAAAAACTAGTGTGATATCATACTAGTAAGTTAATAACACACCGGAAAGCTTTAGAACAAAAAGAAGTAATCACACCCAAGAGTAGTAGAAGGCAAGAAATATATCAAACCCAGGACTAAAATCAATAAAATAGAAACAAAGAGAATAATACAAAGAATCAATGAAACAAAGAGTTGGTTCTTTGAGAAAATCAATGAGATAGACAAACCCTTATCCAAATTAACTAAAGGATGAAGAGGGGATTTCCAAATGAACAAAATCAGAAACAAAAAAGGAAACATAACAATATACACTGAAGAAATCCAGAAGATCATAAAGACATACTTTAAAAATCAGTATCCCTCAAAATTGGAAAATCTAATGGAAATAGACTATGTTCTTCACAGGTATCACTTACTAAAGTTAAGTCAGAATCAGAGAAGTGATTTGAATAGACCTAAAACCCCCAGTGAAATGACTAGAAGCAGTCATTAAAATTCTCCCACCCACCCCCCAAAAAAGCCCAGGGCTAGTCAGTTTTAGTGCAGAATTCTACCAGAATTAGAAAGAAGAGTTAACACCAATACTCCTCAAATTATTCCACAAAATAGAAACAAAATGAGGCCACAGTTAGCCTGATTATAGATATGCACATAAAGGCCCAAGAAAGAAAGAGAATTACAGACCAATTTCCCTTATGAAAAAAGATGTAAATATACTCAATAAAATACTTGCAAGCTGAATTCAAAGATAATACATCAAAAAGATCATTCACAATGATCAAGTAGGCTTCATCCCAGAGATGCAGGAATGGTTCAATAAACACAAATCAATAAATATAATCCACCATATAAACAAACTGAAAGAAAAAACACAAATCATCTCATCAGATACAGAAGAAGCCTTTGACAAAATCTAATACCACTTCACGGTGAAAGTTTTGGAATGTTCTGATAAAAAATTAGGAAACAAGGGACTTGACTCAATATAATAAATGAAACTTACAGCAATCTTATAGCCAACATCAAATTAAATGAAGAGAAATTAGAAGCAATACCAGTAAAATCAGGAACAAGACAAAGTGGTTTACTCTCTTTATACCTATTCAATACAGTGCTTGGAGTTTCAGTTAGAGCAATAAGACAATTGAAAGAGGCCAAGAGGATACAAATTGGAAAGGAAGAAGACAAAATATCTTTTTTATTAACAGATGATACAATGGTATACATAAGTGACCTTAAAATTCCATTGGTGCTCCTAAAGCTAACAAACACTTTTAGCAACTGATAAAACACATTCAGCAAAGTAGATGGATACAATATGAACTAAAAACAAAATCAGTAACCCTCCTACATAAAAACAACAAACTAAGAAAGAAATCAAGGAAACAAACACCTTTTACAATAGCCTCAAATAATATAAAGTATCTTGAAGTTACTCTAACCAAATAAATAAAAGACTTGCATAATAAAAACTTCAAGTGTTTGAAGAAAGAAATTCAAGAAGATATCTGAAGATGAAAAGCTCTCGATGCTCATGGATCAGTAGGATTAACACAGTAAACATGGCCATCCTGCCAAAACCAATCAACAAATTCAATGCAATCCCCATCAAAATTCCAACACAATTCTTCAGACATTGAAAATACAATTCACAACTTCATATAGAAGAACAAAAGTCACTAGATAGCTAATAATACTGAACAATAAAAGAACTTCTGAAAGTCTCACCATTCCTGATCTCAAGTTGTACTACAGAGCTTTAGCAATAAAAACCACATAGAATAGGCATAAAAATGGACAAGTTGATCAATGGAATTGAACTGAAGAACCAGACATAAATACGCACATACATGAACACCTGATTTTTGATAAAGAAGCCAGGAATACACAGTGATTAAAAAAAAAAAAAAAGAAAAGAAAGCATCTTCAACAAATGGTGCTAGTCTAACTGGATGTTGGCATGTAGAAGAATACAAATAGATCCATTCTTATTACCCTACACAAAACTCAAGTCCAAGTGGATCAAAGACCTCAACATAAAACCTGATACACTGATCCTGATAGAAAATAAAGTGAGGGATAGCTTTGAACACATTGGTACAGGATAAGACTTTCTAAACAGAACAGCAATAGCACAGGCACTGAGATCAATAATCAATAGATGGGACCTCATGAAACTGAAAAGCTTCATAAGGCAAAGGAAACTGTCATTCAGACAAAGTGGCAGTCTACAAAATGGGAAAACATTTTTACCAAGTCCACACCTGATGAAGGACTAATATCCAAACTATGTAAAGAAACTAGATATCAAAAACCCAAATAATTCAATTTAAAATTGAGGTACAAATCTAAATGGAGAATCCTCTACACAGGAAACTCAAATGGCAGAGAAACACTTATAGAAATGTTCAACATCCTTAACCATCAGGAAACTGCATATCAAAATTACTTTGAGATTCAATCTTATACTTGTCAGAATGGCTAAGATCAATAACACAAGTGACAGCTCATGCTGGTGAAGATGTCGAGCAAGAAGGACACTCCTCCATTGCCGGTGAGAATGAAAACTTGTGCAGCCATTGTGGAAATCAAGATGGCAGTTCCTCAGAAAGTTGAGAATCAATCTACCTCAAGATTCATCTATACCACGCTTGGGCATATACCCAAAGGATATTTCATCCTACCATAAGGACACTTGCTCAACCATATTCATTGCTGCTCTATTTATAATATCCAGAAATTGGAAACAACTTAGATGCCCCTCAACAGAAGAATGAGTAAAGAACATTCAGTACATTTACACAATAGAGTATTACTCAGCTGTTAAAAAGTGACATCATTAAATAGGCACACAAATGGATGAACTAGAAAAAGAAAACATCCTAAGTGAGATAACCCAGAGCCAGGAAGATAAATATAGTAGGTATTCACTTATATGTGAGTATTTAATCATCAAATACATGGTAACCAAGCTGCAATCTGTAGACCCAGAGAGGTTAGGTATCAAGAAAGGGACGAGGGGGGACACATGGATCTCCCTGGGAGAGGGAAATAGAATAGATTTCATGGGTGGACTGGGGGCAAATGGGAGGATCAGGTGAGCAGTGGGAGGAGAGATAGCATTGAGGGAGAGATGCAAGCAAAGACAGCTGGAATTGAGGGACATTGGAAGGATGGTATGAAAACCTAGTGCAGAGAAAACTCCCTAAAATATATGAAGGCAATCTAAATGAGGTCTCCTAATAATCAGGGAGATGGAGTCCCAGCTAGTTACCTTTGTCACCAAACAAGGCTTCTAGTACCAGGATTGCACAGCATTCAGCTCAGTTGTTGGCCAAGCAGGTTCTATGGAAATCCCCAAACAACCCACACTTTTGCTAAGACAATGAGTTGCTCTCTCCAAACTGACAGTGGGGCCCACTGGTGATGAAAACACCCACACAACTCATTGAGCATGGAGAATTTGAGCTAAGGCCTACATGGAGCCTTCACCCCTATGTTCTAGCAGCTGTGTAATGCACTTCAGATCTGCATAACAAGAGGGAAAACATTCCTGGCACTGGAAACAGCCAACTACCTCTGGCTAGTGAAGTAATGAATCTTGGATGAGAAACTATAACTTCCACTTTACTGAAGTAGCACAATTCCTAACTACATTCTAAATATTTGTCTTTATACTTACAGATAAGTAGTCCTCATTCCTCCTCAAGGGAACTTCTCTTTACAACAGACAGAAACCACCACACTAAAACCACAACTAACCAAAATAAAGAGTTGTGGAGCCTAGTCCCAACTGATACATCTTCAACACAATTCCTGCACCCAAGACTCAGGGATCACTGAGGAAGAGGGGAAGGAGAGAAGAGTATGGCAGCCAAAGGAATGAGGAGTTGGCTATGATGTCATGTCTCCTAGGAAGCTACACCCATCAAGTCTCACCAACATAACTGCCAAAACATGAGATGAACAAGACCCAAAACAACAGACACATCAAAGTGGATGGGAAAAGCCCATGAGGCCTCAACCTTACACAAAGAAGTACAAGCAACTATGGAAAACCAGAGTGGGAGAAATTGTCTTCTCCAGTCAGAAAGGAGCACACCACCTGATCATCTGATGCCAACTGATCGGCTTTGCAAACACATATCCAAGGAACATTTCACAGGCTGAGTAGGTTGTACTTGAATATTTAAGAAAATGTGTATGACTATATGTTCATCTACCTATGCAGCAACAATTAATGAAAAAGAGACCATGAATTTGAAAAAGAGCAAGGTATATGGGTAGATTTGAGAAAGGAATGGGAAGAGGGAAATGATGTAATTGTATTGTAATCTCAAAAAGCAAAAAGTAATTTTAAGGTGTTTTGTTTTGTTTTGTTTTTTTGTTTTTTTGTTTTTGTTTTTTTTTTAAAAAAAAAAAGGAAAGAAAAAATTGCCTCACTGAGCTTTAAAAAAAATACCAAACTCTTAGGTTTTTTCTGGAGTTACACACATATACAAATATACACACATACACACACTTTTAAATTGTTGAGTTGTGCTATATTGTTTAACTTACAGATATACAAAAAGTTACTACTCAACAGGCAAATGCAAATTACAATTGAAATTATTACCTGACATTAGAATAAATTAATTTTAAAATATAAAACATGAAATCCCACAAGTGTTGGTGAGAAAATGTTGAAAAGGGTATCCATGCATACTATTATCAGGAATGCATATTAATGCAGTCTTTTTAGAAATTACTTTTAAATTTCCAAAAAGAAAGAAAACAGGGTGTATAATGCTGATAACTCTTGCCTTTACTTCTCCATCACATCTTTTTCCAGACACATCTTTTCTTTCCTCCATATGGGTTATGCAAATAAACCACTGATCACATTTGGATTCTTTTAGATAGATCACCAGAAGGCATGCTCCTAACTGCCACACCTGACATCCCATTCAGCTTGAAGAAGCCAGAAAGGCTATTGCCCCAATTCTCTAGTGTTGGTTTGGGTTACAGAGGGGAGAACGATAAGAACAGGAAGTAGAAACATTTTCTGGGCAAGGACCCCAAAAGCAGCAATTCCAGAAACACCCTTGGTTCTCTGGACAGCAATGCCAGAAGGAAGCTCTGGTCTCTTATTCCCCTCATTGAGCACATCTGTCTGGAGGCTATAAGTGAAGAGAGGGACTAGAATTCCAGTCCAGACACTGATGACTTCTGATGGAACTGGATTTCTAAATTTGATAAAAATAAGTATATACATATGTACACACATATATATTCTATCATTTCAGCCCATCTCATAAATTACTTTAGGGTTACTTCACTATGGGGGGGAGGGGAAATGGCATGATAGAAAAATCCCATTTAGGGAAAACTAGCTCTATCTGGTCAGGAGGATAGAATCCCTGACCAAGATTGAACACTTTTGGTACGGCAAGGTCAATGACCTGGCTAAGGGACCACCTCTCGAGAAGGCAGGGCCATTCCTAAGAAGATGATGTCACTTTAAGCCATGCTAAGGAGATGAGCAGACTAATTATCCCTTAATGAGATAATGTGTAGTTGGTTGCTATACTCTTTTGGCTCTTTGCTTTTTTTTGTGGGGGGGGGGAGCACCATACCATTCCCAAATAAATGCAGAGGGTTATTCTTACTTGTGAATGCCCACCTTTAGCTTGGCTTGTTTCTAGCCATCTTTTCTTAAATTATCC
The DNA here is from genome assembly GCF_903995425.1 of Onychomys torridus. Classification (NCBI taxonomy): domain Eukaryota; kingdom Metazoa; phylum Chordata; class Mammalia; order Rodentia; family Cricetidae; genus Onychomys; species Onychomys torridus. The sequence goes on along the minus strand of NC_050453.1, from coordinate 54,784,036 downwards.
CATCTACCTTCCACCTCTGGGCTTTTATCTTTCTCCACTCTATATGCCTTTCTTTCTTTCTTACTCTGTGGCTATCTGTATAGCTAGGTGACTGGCTGCTTGTGTTCTCCTCTCCTCCTTTTCTCCTCCCAGATTTCTCCTTCTATTTATTCTCTCTGCCTGCCAGGACCACCTATTATTTCTCCTGCCTTGCTATTGGCCATTCAGCCCATTATTAGACCAATCAGGTGTTTCAGACAGGCAAAGTAACACAGCTTCACAGAGTTGTTTTTTTTAAAAAAAAAAAAAAAAAACATAAAAGAATGCAGTACATCTTTGCATCATTAAATAAATATTCCAAAGCATAAACAAATGTAACACATCTTCAACTAATATTCTACAACAATAATGTTCTTTTATTTCTCAGACTTCCTGATCCTTAACTAAGTAGCTCGCAGGGTCAGAGGCATGCAACATTACAAGTGACTCCACTTCTCTGAATTACCCAGAAAAGTGTAAGTTTTTCCCATTCTTTTTTCTATCTCTGTTCTAAGCATGCTTTTCCTGATACTGGCTTCCCTACTCTTTCTCTAAAGCACCCCTTCCCACCATGATGCCTGCCACCATATGGCTGACCCTCCATGTCAGCTTGACTCAAACAACCCAGCTTGTCTTCACTTTCCATACTGCTCCAGGCAGGTGCTGAGACATACAGCTTGCCTGTTGGAAATTTTCTGTGAAACCATAATAAAATTGTCCTTGAGATTCAAGGGAAGGAAAAATATGAAAACAGAACTGCCATAATGCTGTGGATATCACTCTGTATAAATAAAACACTGATTGGCCAGTAGCCAGGCAGGAAGTATAAATGGGACAAGGAGAGAGGAGAATTCTGGGAAGTGGAAAGCTGAGTCAGAGACGCTGCTGGCAGCCGTGATGAGAACTAACTTGTTAAGATACCGGTAAGCTGAATCAGAGGGCCCTTTGGGAAAGCTCCCCTTTTCCAAGACTGCAGGCAGACCCTGCAGTCTCCACACCCTGCCCCCACACCCATTTGCCTGAGACCCCAGCCACTTCCTGAGACTAAGAGACCAGCCCCCAGCTCCCATCCACCCCAGAACTCTCATCTGGACCAGAGGTGAGTGCCTGGGGGTATAGCCAGAGAGGCAACTGCCACTGGGTCCCACCCCTGGGTACCATCCTGGGAGGACCTGCCCAACTTGGCCCCAGTTTCTGGCCATTTGGCGGGCCCTTTGGGAAGGCTCCCCTTTTCCAAGACTGAAGGCAGACCCTGCAGTCTCCACACCCTGCCCCCACACCCATTTGCCCAAGACCACAGCCACTACCTGAGACTCAGAGACCAGCCCCCAGCTCCCATCCACCCCGGAACTCCCATCTGGACCAGAGACCCTCCGGTGGACACTACAACCTCAACGCCTTGCCCCCACACCCATCTGCTGGAGACCCCAGCCACTTCCAGAGACTTAGAGACCAGTGTCCAGCATTCCATCCTGCCCCAGAACTCCCATCTGGACCAGAGAGCCTCCAGCTCCCATCCTGCCCCAGAACTCCCATCTGGACCACAGCTTCCATCCTGTCCTGTAACTCCCATCTGGACAAGATAAGGAGATCCCAGGGACTTCCTGAGACTCAGAGTCCAGCCCCCCAGCTCCTATCTGGCCAGCACTCTCATCTGGACCAGAGCTCCCATCTGGCCCAGTGCTTCCATCTAGACCAGAGAGAGGCTCCCTAAATCTGTCAGCTCTGTCTGGACCAAGTACAATGATAAGACCAAGAATGAACCCACAAGGAAATGGGCAGATGCCAAGGCAGAAGTACATACAACAAAATAAAGAGCAATACAGCATCACCAGAACCTAGCCCTTCTCCAACAGCTAGACCTGAACATCATGGAATGGAATAATAATAAGAAGAAAACAACAACCTTATAAGTAACATCATGATGAGGCTAGAGCCTTATATAGAAGAAAGAAAAAATAAAGTGGAGGAACAGACAAACAAAAAATGGGAAGAACGCTATAAAAAACTAGAGGAAAGGACAATTAAAGCAGAAGAAAACAATAAGTCCCTGAAAGAAAATCCTGAAAAAGCAAGGGAAACAGTCCAAAACCTGAAGAGGGAAATAGAAAAAATGAAGAAGACACTAGCAGAAGGAATGCTGGGAATAGAAAATCTGAGTAAACAAACAGGAACTTCAGAGGCAAGTATAATCAACAGAATGCAAGAGATGGAAGAGGGGATCTCTGGTGTTGAAGATACATTAGAAGAAATAGATTCATCAGTCAAAGAAAACACTAAAACGAACAAAGTCATGACCCAAAATATCCAAGAAATTTGGGACACCATGAAAAGACCAAACCTACGAATAATAGGGATAGAGGAAGGAGAAGAATATGAACTCAAAGGCACAGAAAATATATTTAACAAGATCATAGAAGAAAACTTTCCCACCTTAAAGAAGGAAATGCCTATGAAGATAGAAGAAGTCTATAGAACACCAAACAGACTAGACCCCCCCAAAAAAGTCCCCTTGCCACATAATAATTAAACAACTAAATGTACAGAATAAAGAAAGACTATTAAGAGCAGCAAAGGAAATAGGCCAAATGATTTATAAAGGCAAACCCATCAGAATAACACCCGATTTCTCACTGGAGACTTTGAAAGCCAGAAGGACCTGGACAGATGTAATGCAGACACTAAGAGACCATGGATGCCAGCCTAGACTAATATACCCAGCAAAACTTCAATCATCATAGATGGAATGAACAAGACCTTCCAAGACAAAACCAGATTTAAACAATACTTATCCACAAACCCAGCCCTACAGAAAGCACTAGAAGGAAAATTCCAACCTAAGGAAGGTAGATACACCCATGAACACACAGGCAATAGATAACACCACAGCAGTAAACCCCAAAGAAGAGAAGTACACACACACTACCACCAAAAAATAAAAATAACAACAAGAACGAACAATCACTAGTCATTAATATCCCTTAATATCAATGGACTTAATTCACCTATAAAAAGACACAGTCTAACAGAATGGATACAAAAACAGGACCCATCTTTCTGCTGCATACAAGAAACACACCTCAAATTCAAAGACAGACACCTCCCAAGAATAAAAGGCTGGGAAAACACTTTCCAATGAAATGGTCTTAAGAAGCAAGCTGGTGTAGCCATCCTAATATCCAGCAAAATAGACTTCAAACTAAAATCATTCAAAAGAGATGATGAAGGACATTACATACTCATCACAGGAAAGATCCACCAAGATGAAGTCTCAATTCTGAACATTTATGCCCCAAACACAAGGGCACCTACATATGTAAAAGAAACATTACTAAAGCTTAAATCACATATAAAACCCCACACATTAATAGTGGGAGACTTCAACACCCCAGTTTCACCTCTGAACAGATCAGCCAAATTGAAACTTAACAGACACATAATGGTCTTAACTGGTGTTATGGCTCAAATGGACTTAATACAGAACATTCCACCCGAACAAAAAAGAATATAGCTTCTTCTCAGCACCCCATGGAACCTTCTCTAAAAATTGACCACATACTTGGCCACAAAGCAAATCTCAACAGATACAAAACAATTGGAATAACCTCCTGTGTTCTATCAGACCACCATGGTTTAAAGTTAGATTTCAACAACAGAAAAAATTACAGAAATCCTACAATTTCATGGGAACTGAATAATGCTCAACTGAATCACCAATGGGTTAAGGAAGAAATAAGGAAAGAAATTAAAGACTTCCTAGAGATCAATGAAAATGAATACACCACATACCCAAACTTATGGGACACTATGAAAGCAATGCTAAGAGGGAAATTCATAGCACTAAATGCCCACATAAAGAAGCTGGAGAAATCTCATGCCAGTGACTTGACAGCACACCTGAAAGCCCTTGAACAGGTAGAAGCAAAGTCTCCCAGGAGGAACAGATGCTAGGAAATTATCCAATTGAGAGCTGAAATCAATAAAATAGAAATAAAGAGAACAATACAAAGGATTAATGAAACAAAGAGTTGGTTCTTTGAGAAGATCAATAAGAGACAAGCCCTTATCCAAACTAACCAAAAGACAGAGAGAGAGCATCCAAATTAACAAAATCAGAAATGAAAAGGGGGACATAACAACAGACAATGAGGAAATCCAGAGAATCATCAGGTCATACTTCAAAAACCTCTACTCCACAAAGCTGGAAAATCTAAAAGAAATGGATAATTTTCTGGATAGGTACCACATACCTAAGTTAAATCAAGACCAGACAAACCATTTAAATAGTCCAATAACCCCTAAGGAAATAGAATCAGTCATTTTAAAAGTCTCCCAACCAAAAAAAGCCCAGGACCAGATGGTTTCACTGCAGAATTCTACCAGATCTTCAAAGAAGACTTAATACCAATACTCTTTAAATTGTTCCACACAATAGAAGCTGAAGGAATATTACCAAACCCCTTCTATGAGGCTACAATTACCCTGATTCCTAAACCAAACAAAGATGCCACAAAGAAAGAGAACTACAGACTGATCTCCCTCATGAACATTGATGCAAAAATACTCAATAAAATACTGGCAAACAGACTCCAAGAACATATCAAAACAATTATCTACCATGATCAAGTAGGCTTCATCCCAGGGATGCAAGGGTGGTTCAATATACGAAAGTCCGTCAATGTAATACACCATATAAACAAACTCAAAGGAAAAAAAAACCACATGATCATCTCACTAGATGCAGAAAAGGCATTTGACAAAATCCAACACTCCTTCATGATAAAGGTCTTGGAGCGATCAGGAATACAAGGAACATACTTAAACATAATAAAGGCAATCTACAGCAAGCCAACAGCCAACATCAAATTAAATGGAGAGAAACTCAAAGCAATACCACTAAAATCAGGAACAAGACAAGGCTGTCCCCTCTCCCCATACTTATTCAATATAGTACTTGAAGTTCTAGCCCGAGCTATAAGACAACATAAGGAGATTAAGGGGATACAAATTGGAAAGGAAGAAGTCAAGCTTTCCCTATTTGCTGATGACATGATAGTATACATGAATGACCCCAAAAATTCAACCAAGGAACTGATACAGCTAATAAAAACCTTCAGCAACATAGCAGGATACAAGATCAACTCAAAAAAATCAGTAGCCCTCCTATATACAATAAACAAACAGGCTGAGAAGGAAATCAGAGATACCTCATCCTTTACAATAGCCACAAATGATATAAAATACCTTGGGGTTACTCTAACTAAGCATGTGAAGGACATATATGACAAGAACTTTAAGTCCCTGAAAAAAGAAATTGAAGAAGATGTCAGAAAATGGAAAGACCTCCCATGCTCATGGATAGGCAGGATTAACCTAGTAAAAATGGCGATCTTACCAAAAGCAATCTACAGATTCAACAGGAATAGGCAGAGTGCTCAAGAGGTCCCCTTAAATACACAATGATACATCCTCTGTAGACTGCTGGCAATGGTCAAGAGAAAGCCTGATCTGACCTAGTCTGGTGATCAGATGGCCAAACACCCTACCAGTTGAGCTGGAACTCTCATCCAATAACTGATGGAAGTGGATGCAGAGATCCTCAGCCAGGCCCCAGGTGGAGCTCCAGGTGTCCAACTGTCGAGAAAGAGGAGGGATTGTAAGAGCGTGAATTGTTGAGACCAAGATTGCAAAAAGCACAGGGATAAATAGCCAAATGAATGGATGCACATGAATTATGAACCAACAGCTATGGAGCCCCCAACTGGATCAGGCCCTCTGGATAAGTGAGACAATTGAATAGCTTGAACTGTTTGGGAGGCATCCAGGCTGTGGGACCGGGACCTGTCCCTAGTGCATGAGCTGGCTATTTGGAACCTTGGTCTTACACAGGGACACTGTACTGAATCCACCAGGTTTAAATGAATCCCCAGGGGAGTCTTGGCCCTGGAGGAGGTGGGAATGGAGGGGAGGGGATGGTGGGAAGGTGGGGGTGGGGGCAGCAGGGGGTAGGACAGGGGAACCCATGGCTGATGTGTAAAATTAAAACACAAATATAATAATAAAAATAAAAAATAAAAAAAAGATATTGGTAAGCCACAAGCTATGTGACAACTTATAGATTAATAGAAATGGGTTAATTTAAGATATAAGAACAGTTAGCAAGATGCCTGCCACAGCTATACAGTTTGTAAGTAGTATAAGTCTCTGTGTGTTTACTTGGTTGGGTCTGAGCAGCTGCAGGACTGGTAGGTGAGACAGATTTGTCCTGACCATGGACCATCCAGGAAAACTCTAGCTACACCATAAGACCCAGCAATTCCAGTTCTAGGTAAATTTTCAACACCCTTGTATAGTAGAAAAGTTATTTGCTTCCTCTTATTCATGCAACATCACAATAGACAAGGTATAAGAACAACCTAAGTGCACATCCACAAAAGAATGGAACAAAAAAGTATGGAGTGTGTTTTCACCCAATAGGATATTATTTGCCTTAAAAGAATGGAGTCCTGACATTTGTAAAAGTGTGGATAAAGCTGGAGAGCACTATGTTAATGGACACAAACCTGATCCATGCCATTCGGGATGTGGAATTTGGATGAAGTCACAGATAAAGAAAGTACAAGAGTAGTAACCAAAGCCTGAAGAGGAAGGTGTTGGTCAAAGTTGGTCAAAGATGTTGGTCAAAGTTACAAAGTTTCATTAGAGAAATGAATTCTGCTGATCTACTGCACAGCATGTTAACTATCATTAGTAATAATGCATTGTACATTCAAAATTGCTAAAATATAATCATGAAAGGTAATAAATGTGCTAACTGTCCTGGTTTGATCATTCCACAACATAGATGTATATAAAAACACCACATTTACATCATTACACTCATAATTTATTGTTTATGAATTTAAAATGAAAATATTTAGTTGTTTAGATCCAAGTACTTGATGAACTGAATGAGGGGATGAAGTTCTTACTTTGCTGTTACTGATCTCTGAAGGCTTCTGTTAAAAATTAACAAGATCCTAAACATAAAATGAACTAAAAAAATTGGAAGTCTTTTATGTTATGTTGGCTACCGTACATCATCTTGGAGCTCATCTAGGTATTTTAAACAACCTGAGATTTTAGATGCCTGAATTTATTTTATCTTGATTTAAAATTGTTTATCCAATATTATTAAATATTGATTATTTATAAATAATGATTATTAAATATTCACAGCATATTTCAAAACCTACAGGCATATGTACTGATGAATGGTACACAATGTCTCTTTCAACTCTGTTTTATATTTCCCCACACAGATAGACTTTCTACAAAATGAACTGTTTATCTGTGAGATCTACCTTCTTTGTAACATGCTTACCAATGCTATTTGCCAAATAAATATGAACACAACATTGATACCTTATGTTTTCTACTTCTAAATTTCATAGATTGATCAACAATTCAAGACAACTTCCTGTACACGTAGTACAGCATTTGAAACATTCTGCACTATGCCATTGGACAGAGTATCAAATTTTAGTAATTCTTAATAGAAGACTTCAGAGAACAATAACAACAAACAAACAAATTTTTTTTTAAAAAAGAGTCACCTACCAGTTCAGTTCATCAAATAATTAGATCCAAATAACTCAGTCTTTTCACTTTAAATTCAGAAATAATAACAGCATATATAGTGAAGTAGTGTGATGTTTTCATATTTGCATCTGTCAAGGAATGATCCAATCATGCTAATTAGCATTTCTGCACACTGCAAACCTATATTTAGCAAATTTGAGTGAGGGAAGGGAGGCTCACCAACAGGACAATTCTCCTTCAATGGAAGTTCATCTTTTAGAATGAAGCCCATCTTAAATTGCAGAATCAGCTTTCACACCACAAGATGGACACTTGTGGGAAAGCTCCCGCAGGTACTTCCTTTCCTTTTCTTTCTTTCAATGTGAGATACGTACCTCAGTAAACTAACAAAAACATAACACAAGAAAATTCTAAAGTGATTATTGAGATACTCATTTTATATTTACCATACAGCCAGAGATAATACACCACAGTTAGGACATGCCAAAGGTGGGCCGGAATATCTGGGGCCTTTAAATATGTCAAAGTTCCTTGCTGTAAGTTCTGCATCACCCCTGGTGTTTTTGTGATTTGCTTTTCAATGAGACAGATTTGGAGCTGGAGGGGAAAAAATATTCTCTTTGATTTCTTAGCTAGACATTGGATTCTAAAGAAAAAGGAGGAGGAGGAGGAGGAGGAGGAGAAAGAGGAGGAGGGAGGAGCAAGAGGAGGAGGAGGAGGAGGAGGAGGAGGAGGAGGAGGAAGGAAGAAGAAGAAGAAGAAGAAGAAGAAGAAGAAGAAGAAGAAGAAGAAGAAGAAGAAGAAGAAGAAAAGAAAGAAGGAAGGAAGGAAGGAAGGAAGGAAGGAAGGAAGGAAGGAAGGAAGGAAGGAAGGAAGGGCAAAGAAACATGAGCAGGAAGAAGAGGAAGGAAAGGGTAGACAGGAAGGGGAGCATAAAGGTGAAGCAGGAGAAATAGCAGAGATGAGAACTCAGCATCATCTATCAAGCTGAAAGCTGAACTTGACTTACCAGAATCACCTAACATCCATCCATGCTGGCACACATGCTCACACACTCTCACAGTGGAGCATGTGTGTCTCCCAGGGAGTGAGTGCTAAGAACAGAAAGCATTTTGAGAGCTCTTTGTCTATGGAGTCCTTACATGCATCTAAAAACAAAAAAACAAAACAAACAAACAAAAACATAGTTCCAACAGTAAAGTTTGCACCATTCCATTGCGGGGGTTGGGGGGGAATAGTTAAATGAAGTTCTTAAAACTTTTAAGGGTCACATTAACATGATTATTAAGCATTAAGGGTCCCTTCAAAAGAAGATTCATATCTTCTTTTTCTAGAAAATTATTTGTTCTTATATAACTTTAATAAAATTTGAAACCTAAAATAGTAATTCCTAGAGTCTAGAAGCCTACTGTGATTAATATATCCTTTTTGTTTTCATATAAATTCAATATTGACTGTTACCTTGAAACCCAGGCAGCCTCACTAAGAACATACACTAGAAAATACAGTAAATAAATAGTTAACCTAGTAAGCTTTCCTTTTGATATTTTTGAAAATTACAGTTAGTCAAAACGGTTAAGATTGCAAATGCTAAATTAGTTCTTAGCAAAATTGGCTATGATCCTTTTTGTTTTTAACTAATGCAGGTTTCTTTGCCCTAAGTCCATCCATCCTCTTGACAGTATCATGAGGGCTAGGAGAACTGATCACACTTGCTCCCCGGAGGTAGATGGGAATACAGTTCGTTAACTGGGAAGACAACACATCTTCAAGAGTGTTCCACAAGTCAGTCAGCTGGCATTCACCATTGTCACTGAGTCATGGATTATAACCAGGTCAGAGAAATGCGTTACAAGTCATCAGAGAGTAATTTGAAGCAATATGCTTCAGCACGGTAGAGTAGAAATAATATTATTACACATTTATTGCCAAAACGGCATTCTACATCATAGACTAGATAAGCTTGCAAATTTCAAAGGAAACAACTGAGATCTATTCCTCAAAGTATTTTTTAGATTCATAACAAATAAATTCTGAAGTCATAAATCGAGCTTCAGTTACACATGAGAATATTAACATTTTCATGGTGTAATGTTCAGAACTTATTCTTCCATAGCCATAAATGTCATATACTCTATGCATACGTTTCAGCTGCCAAAAACACTATAATTAGCTCATACATTTTATTACCTAAGAATGTGTGAGGATGCCATTCTTATCCTACTTTGCCTATTTCAATTCTATAACATTATTCTATGTGTAAATTCCAGCAGTGTGCTCATAGCTGTTAAGGATTTGTAGAGTCACCTGCCAATACTGCAAAAGCAAACCCTTACCTTCTAGTTCAGCCAAGTCTATGTTTACAAAGCACATCACCCAAAAGGCTAGGCACTTAAAATATAGTGCAATGCTGAGATGTGACAAAACTAAGAGGCCTGCACAATGACACCCATTCTTCACTTGAGATTGTCACTGTAAATAAATTTAGTAAGAAATTTAATTAAAATAAATATAGTAAGAAGTCAACAATATTAATACTATTTTAATTCTATTATTTTTATTATCCATGATTTCCAGTTTTCATTGTAAATTCAACTTCCTACCAATAGAAAACAGATAGCCAGGTTTCTCTCTCTCTGTATATATATATATATATATATTTATTTACATCATATATTTTTAAACATATATTAAACATATATGTTTGATTAAAATTTAAACATATATATTAAACATGTATATGTTTAAAATTAAAGCTGACCATTCTCTGTCCCACTTCATTTCCATCTCCAGTATACAGAAATAACCATTTTTAGATGCTTCTGGTTCCAGCCCTTCTGGTAGAATCAGATGTTAATTCTTGATTAATTTTATGCTCTATTTGCTTTCTTCTTCAATAAGCAAAGGTCTAGGTAAAGTATTCCATGTTCTCAAAACATATTTATATCAATACTTTATTCATCCAGCCATCCAGCCAATAATTTTTTATTTTCCCATTCTAGGCTTTTCTACACAGCTACATATATCAGCTAACAAAAGGTATAAAACCACTGTTCCCCACTTTATAGTTGTGAGGGTCAAACACAGGGCTTTGAGCATGTTTAGCAAACACTCTGCTATCACTGTGCTCTAATGTTAGCCAATATCTCAGTTAAGATAAAATAAACAGCATAATTAAGTGAATTATCTGTAGTCCTACATATAGCAGTTAGAAGATGATTAGAACCATAGGAAAATATAAGGTAAGTAGCATTGGGCAGAGAAATGTAAAACAAAGGGTCTTGAAGATATTATAGAGTTGCCTATGCAGGCACCTGGGGGAAGTGTGTATTCTCCATGACAATCAACTATTGCTAAGGCATGAAGGCAGGAATTTAGGAATCTGATGCCTGTATATGATGAACAAGAGGCCACAGTAAGAACAATGGCTAAGAGGAGAAGGAAAAAATGAGCTCATAGGGGAGAGTGATAGCCGATCAGTAAGGCTCTTGGAAGGCCTTTGGCTTTATTCTGAGTCATCTATGAGGTCTAGGCATGATTCTGAGTGAAGACATGACAGGATTTTTCCTATGGTTTGAAAGGCTCTCTCTAGCTGTTGAGTTTAATTCTTCTGCTACTTGGACAACATGTTAAGTAGAAAGATTACCTGGGAGGGAAGCTATTGTTGTAATTTAGGGATAACTACAATAGGTGGGATATGGTGTGGGCAGTGCAGCCCTGGGAAGCTATTGCTGTAATTTAAGGCTGACTACACTAGGTGAGATACAGTGGGGGCAGTGTAGCCATTGAGTAGGACTCATTTTCTGTATGATACACTATTTTGACAATTGAACCAGCTCTTCCTGTAAGCAGCCCAGAGTGAGCCGTGAAGATGGTTTGCTGCTCTCTTGACCCAGAAAGCCCTACAAAATCATGCAAATCAAGAGGTTCAAATCTTCAGGTTCTTTAAGGACACCTGTGAAACTGCCCAGAGCATCAAAGGCATGCATATTTGAAAAGCCACTAGCACCTAAAGATGTGTGCTTCTTGGATGGTATAATGGTGGGGTCAGTAGGTGCATCCAGGCCAAACACTGGGGCTGGACACAGGGTTGGTAGCCAAAAAAGAGTGCTGAATTTTTGCAGCACATACTTAAAAATGCAGAGAGTGCTGAACTGACGGGTTTAGATGCAGCCTCTCCAGTCACTGAACGCATCCAGGTGATCAAAGCACCAAAGATACACTGACGATCTTTTTTTTGTTGTTGTTTTCTATTTTTCGAGACAGGGTTTCTCTGTGTAGCCTTGGCTGTCCTGAATCTTGCTCTGTAGACCAGGTTGGCCTCAAACTCACAGAGATCTGCCTGTCTCTGCCTCCCGAGTGCTGGGATTAAAGGCATGTGCAACCACCACCCTATCATAGCAGGATTAACCCATACATGAGCTCCCTGTGCCACACTGAGATGATCCTCATTGAAAAGGAGCAAATTGTCTCAAAGCCAGAAGAGGAGATTGCACAGAAGAAAAAGATATCTCAGAAGAAACAGGAAAAACAAAAACTTATATAGCACAGGAATAAATCCAGCAAAAAATACAGATAAAAGTAAAGGTCAAAAAAAGAAAATAGAACCAACAAAATTTCTGATGAATTGAACTCAAGATATTAAGAAAATGGTAGTGGTAAATGACAACGCAATGATTTTAGTCTCTAAATCATTACTTTATAATTTTATGTTCTCAACATTTTTCCATCAATGTACACATTTGGGAAAGAAACCAATGCCATGACTCATTCCTTGCCAATGTGAGAGGTACACTCAAATTCTTCCTTTCCTTACAACTACAACATAAGTATGTGACCTAGTTTCTGGCAATCAGTTCACCTACTCAAATCTCACCAATTGGTAATAACTTGAGGGGAAGGACCAGGCTCCTGTGAGCTGCACTGGAGCAAGTGTGTAGGCAATAGTGGTCCTGACAGTTCCCTTGTGTGCTCAGATGTGGTTCCTGGCACAGAAGAGTAATCACCTGGGAAGCAGAAGCCCTTTCCTCTGGTGCTCAGGAGACAGCACCAGGAATTTTTATCAGACCTGTTCTGCAACATGCTTTTGGGTGTTACTCTCAGGGACAGCTTTTTCCCACATCCTGCTTAGCCTTCTTCCTAAGACTCAGTTCTCATTAGCTTTCTAGTATAATTTTACCAATCTCCTTCATGCTTATTAAGGGCTAACTTATCTTCCATGGCTTGCATATGTCCTTGATGAGTGCTAGCAACTAGAAAAAGTATCTGCATGTTCCTCAGTTCATTTGTGTTACTGTAGCAGAGTACCTCATACTGGGTGGTTTATAAGGAACAAACATTTATTTCTCACAGTTCCAGAGACAGAGAAACCAAAGGTCAAAGTACTGCTAAATTAGCCTCAGGTTCAAGGTCTGTGTCTTGTTGGTATACACTCAAGAGAGGAAGAATGTTATAGAGAAGGCAGGGAACCCACTCCCATAAGCCCCTTTAATAGTGGCATTAAATACACATGAAGGTAGAGCCTTCATCATCTAAGCACCCTCAAAGGGCTTGACATTTCAAATTGCCGCTCTAGGGACTACATTTCTGTTTGTTTGCTTGCTTTTTTGAGACAGGGTATCATTATGTAACCCTGGCTGGTCTGTAACTCACTCTGTAGACCAGGCTGGCCTCAAACTCACAGAGATCCACCAGCTTCTACCTCTAGAGTACTGACATCAAAGGTGTGCTCCCTGACAAACAGCTTATATCTCGGACATATGGAATGTGGAGGACATGCTCAGCACACACAGGATGTTTTTACTGAATGAGAATGGTAACAAACTTGTCTTGCCATCAGTTTTAATCCCCATCACACCATCAACCACCTAAACTTGAACTTTTGGAGAATCAAGACACATTTCCATCTTAACTCAGACTGCTATGTCAAAAGCCTGGACGACAAACAAGAGAGATTTACATCTCACAGTTCTGAAGCCTAGGGTTTTTTAGGCTAGTTCTGAGGAAGGCATCTTTCCAAACTGTAAAGTCCAGACATTTTGTGTCTTCAGAGGGCAGAGAGCATTCAGTGAGGGCAATACTTACATTCATGAAGGCTCTGCTCACATGAGCTAACCGTTTCTGGAAGGTTCCACCTCCAAACAGCACCACATTTTGATTTAGAACCTCCATATATAAATTTGAGAGGGACACAAATGCTCAATCCATAAAAATGGCATGTATATTTGAATCTGTAATCATATCTAAGTCTTCTTTGCCTTGTCTGAAAGTTAATTCCAGAGGGAGAAAAAAGCAATTACACTTAAACTATCATTTGTTATTTCAAATCAGATTAGTATTGCAAAACAATACTACACACCATATGTATCTTGGATTATCCGTAAACCCTTCTTTGTGATCTGTACTGTCAATTATTATTTCTTTTATTATTGTTGCCCACATGCCATGAGCATGTCAGAGTACAGCTTTCAGAAGTCACTTTTCTCCTCCACAGTGGCTTCTGGGAATTAATTCAGGTCATCAGCCTTGGCAGCTAGGGTTTTCCCCACTAAGCCATCTCACTGGCCCCATTAACTCATTGTTCAGATCACCTCAAGGACAGGAGAATGGTCAGTTCCCAGACTCTGTGTTTTTCCTAGGAATCCATTCTTCTTGGTTCTGACCAAACTTGACTGTGAACTAAGCCCTTCCCCTTCATGCTCCATTGTCTTTAACTTGCTATCCTGCAGTTCTTGCTCCTCCCTTTTTGTTTAATATTCTTAACTTAAGAATATGTACTAAAAACATGTCCTTAAAAAGGCAATTGGAAAGTTTATTTCTGAAAGATAACTGTCTGTGGGTATGCCGAGCACATGTCAGTCTCCAATGGCCAAAGATGGCTCTGAGAGGAAGTGAACTGAGTGGGGACCTAACTTATTTACCAGAAATTATGATTGGCTCTTGGGATCAGGAGAGATGACGTAGGTGCAAGGCCTCCTTGTGATCATCATGCTGAGCTATGCCCAGGGAGGCTTGTGGATATGTGACCTTTGTTGACCTTTGTTGTGATTGGTAGAAGGAAAGCTGGCTTGTGGTTTGGTGCTTTATAAAGGGTGTGCTGATGCTTAATAAAGGAGTTCCTGCTTGACACGGCTCCCCACTGGGTCTGATGGTCCCTGGGTACCAGGAGGCTGGGTGATGGGCCAGTGGCATACTACCCTCCTCAGTCAAGGTCTGCTGCAGGTGGTGGGCCTAATTCTTTGGTAGGGTCAGGGTTACAAATGCTGCAACTCTTTAATATAGTTCTCCATGTTGTGGAGACCCCAACCATAAAATTATTTTGTTGCTACTTTATAACTGTAATTTTGATACTGCTATGAATTATAATGTAAATATCTGATACACTGATTTATCTGATAGTCTACCCCAAAGGGGTTGCTACCTATAGTCTGAAAGCCATTGATCTAAAAAGACTTGTCTATTTTGCCCTTAGGTTGATTTTTATTCTGGAGAAATAAAGTACATTATAAATGATTTTCATTTATATTTTAAAGTCATTATTCAATTATCTTTTAGCATCTATTTTCTGATATTCTGCAATTGTTATTCTTATGAACATGACCCTTCATGTGAGGGAAGGTGTATTTATTATCCCCATTTCATAAATGAGGGAAACAGGGCAGAGAAAAGGGACATTTGTAAGTTCACACACATAGGTAAGAGCCAGAATTCTAGTGTGGTTCAAGGTTATCTCAGACAGTGATCCTGACCACTCTGTTCCATCACTCCACATACTTACATGGCATTGAAACTGGTCTCGGTTCAGACCTGTACAGGGAGCTTTGAGGGGAAAGAGCGTCGGGTGTTTCCAGAAATGCAAGTAGAAGAAGACCAGAGACAATGTCAGGAGAGAAGGTGTGATAGGGAGAAATAATAATATCAAAATGGCCTCTAGCCCTACTCTGCCACATCGAGCAGATACTTTCCTGTGCTAAACTGACTCGGCCTACTGGCACCTCTGTGTGACACTGTTGTTACTTCTTGGCTTGCACAAGTCATCTCCCTCCTGATTTTTCTGCTTCCTCTCCCACAGCTCATTCTTAGCCTACTTTGAAGGCTCATCCTCCATGACTCGGACTTTAAATGTAGCAGCTCTTAGGCTGGCTGGCTTCTGCAGCTGTGTCTCTCCACAGCTAGGACATTAAATACCATCGTGTACTAAATTCCAAATATATTTCATTAGTTTATATTCTTCTACCAGGCTTCAGATTTATTTATATAAGTGCCTACTCACATAAATTAGAATCATCTCAAGATTAATAGGCCCAGAATGAAACTTCTCCTGGCTTCCTTGCCCTGTTCCCACACCTCTCAATTAGTCTCTTTCTTTCCTTTACTTCCTCCTCCAACGCATCAAGTCTCATCAGTTAAGCCTACACGATATTTCTAGAATTCACCCAGCCCATAGAACTGATACTACCCCAACCTAAGCCCCCATCACCTTGAATCTGCACACCCACTGAGGCCTCCTCATTATTCATTCTGATTGGCTGGTGCTTCCCACTTTAACCCAGCACTAGGGACACTTTGAATAGGTGATTCTCTATATGTAGTATCCCCAATCCTAAGTGCTTCAGCAGCTTACTTAATCTTTTAGAATAAAATGAAACTTCTTTCCATGACCACTAGGTACCCCAGTTTACACTGCTACTACTCATATGAGTTAAATTTAGTGTTTTAAAGGATGACTCTAGATAGTTGTAGGTTGAAAGTAACCAAGGAGATAGGCAAGCAAAACCTGGCAAAATTCCAAGTGACAGTGTTGAACTGCAACAGCACAGGGAAATGGGCTGAAAAAAATGGGCACAGTGGGATAGACTGAGTTCTAAAAACTGACACAATTGTACCATCATGAAAAGGTACACAAAAGAAGAAAAGAAAACTGTGGAACAAAGTGCACATTCTGAGGCCACCACTGGCTATCCTCTCTCTTGGTTTTATTTATTTATTTTTTTGGAGGGTCAGATACATAAGTAACTTAGCTTTGGCTTGTGGAGTTGGACCTTAAATTGAGTAACTTCATGTTGATTTGGTCTGCTTGGCTTAGTGCAAGAACTCTGTCCTTAACAATGACAGTCCACAATAAATGTGTGTGTGTGTGTGTGTGTGTGTGTGTGTGTGTGTGTGTGTGTGTAGGGGGAGGAGAGGGAGAGGAGAGGAGAGACAGAAGGAAGACAGAGTCAAGAGGAAGCGGGAGTGGGGTTGTGTTAGGAGAATACTACATTAGGTAATACCAGCATTTTAGAGTTTGGTCTTCTGATTCACTTTCATGTGTTTCCATCTATCTAGAATATTCTAGTTCCAAATTTCAAGCTTTGGCAAGAAAAAAATAAAAAGCTCATCTAATTGTTTTAATCCACAGTTCTTTGCTTATTGTTAAAAACTATACTTTTAAGGTTGGGGATTTAGCTCAGTGGTAGAGCGCTTGCCTAGCAAGCACAAGGTCCTGGGTTCGGTCCTCAGCTCTGGGTTAAAAAAAAAATGGCAACAAAAAACTATACTTTTAAAGTCTTTGTTGATAATTGATACACACTTTCCTCACAGAATAACCTGTTACCACCCTGGGTTGTTTTTTGTTTGTTTGTTTGTTTGTTTGTTCTATAGAATTTTTATTAGTTAAGAGGAAATTCATGAGTAACCTAGTAAAACCAGGTTAAACCTTAGATAAATGAATCTTTCATTTAGACTTTCCTGTCTAAGAGATGGTCCATACTACTGAAAAGACAGGCATAAAGTAGTCAATACAATGCATGTGGGCTATAAAAATCCACATCTGGAAAGGATAGAAGGACTGTTTGTGAAACTCTGACTATAACTATTTACTGAAAAACCACAACAGTTCTTTTCTGAAATGAGGCAAATGACTGAGTAATCTAAAAATCGTTCTAACTCCAAAATTCTGTGATCAAAACACACACAAAAATCGCCCTTCCTAGTAGAAAAGAATCTTAGAGATAATCTGTGTACAGATCATATTTCAGAAGAACATTTTGTCCTTTGTAATTTAGGTATTACTGAAGTTGATAAGTTTGCATTGATTAACACAGTCACTCAATAGATGACTGCATAAACTCTCTCCTACATGTTTCATTCTTTAAATATAGAAAAAAAAAAACAGAAAGTGAGAAGGATAAGCTACCTTTGCAAGACAACTGAAGGATCTGCACATTATAAATATGACCTGGGCTGGAGAGACAGTTCAGCAGTTTAGCACATTGATCTCCAATGACACTCCAACCAGTATTTCCATGTTTATAGATAATGCAAGTTCAGCTCCCCAGGACCACATCAGGTGGTGCACAACCGCCTGCAACTCCAGCTCCAGGAGATCTGAATCCTCCAGCCTTTGTGGGCATCAGCACTCACATGCATATATCCACATACACATATATAATTAAGATAATAAAAGAACACTTGAAAATAAACATTGTACCTCAATCTGAAAACATAGCCATAGCCTTGAATAAAACATTTAGTCAAAGTGATGTTTGAAGAGTAGCAATACAATACTGTAAACAGATGCCATAATGAGCATCTTCCTTTTTATGTTCTTTGTTATATGGTAATATCCTCTGGCTCATGATAAAGCCATTTTTGACTCAGGTTAGATTTAAGGTGAAAACACACAGCAAACAAGCAATCAATAGTCTCATATTCAGGTTTTCAATTACAAAAATAGGTCTTTGAAGTCTGTGTCAGTTACACTAGATGGAAAATCCAAGTTCCCAATTCAAGAGCAGGGTGATTAAAGCAGACAATTATATCTTGTATGCACCTGTGTTTATATGTAACAATATGAGGTCATGAATTTTAGCGGGAGAGAGAATACAGGAGGAGTTGGAGGAGGGAGAGCAAGGAATGTAAATGATGTAAATTTGATACTGATCCATGGAATTCTTTTTAAAAGTTTTAAAATTTTTATTTTTTAAAGATTTATTTATTACACATACAGTGTTCTGTTTACATGCCAGAAGAGGGCACCAGATCTCATTATAGATGGTTGTGAGCCACCATGTGGTTGGTGGGGATTGAACTCAGGACCTCTGGAAGAACAACCAGTGCTCTTAACCTCTGAGCCACCTCTCCAGCTCAAAAGTTTTAAATTTTTTAAATAGAAAAAAATATATAAGCGGATCTTAATGGGGGAGTGATGTATTGCCTCAATACTGTTAAACATCCTTCCCAGGCTAAGGACAGAAGCCTGAAGATGAAGAAATGGAGAGGGAGGTGAGGAGATAGTATGTTCCTTGGGTTCAGAGCATCTGAATGGCTGTCTGATCTCTGGTTGAAATATTGGTGGGGGTGTCTTTGGATACCATCAGTTAGACCCCATGTCCTGGAGCATAGAGGGTTGCTCCTACTTCCTTATTGGAGCTTTGAGAAATTCTAAGTCTTCCATGATGATGCGGGATAGATCCAACAAAGTGTGAACAGTGGCATGGCCAACCTGGAAAAAGCACCCTGAGCTTGCCACCCACACATCACTTCATGCACCTTCCCCAAGTCACTCATCCCTAATCTCAAGCCATGGAGAACTGGAAAATCACCAAGAGTGTCAGCTGGCAAAGAGGGCTAGAGCTGGATAAGGAGATAGGCCTGTTGTATGGAATACAGTAACTGCATTGGAACTTCAGATAAAGAAGTTGTAAAGTATAATCTTTATATAGGAAATGCATATTAAAATACCACTTGTGTGTCTGGAATATACATATTTTCATTAATCAAATTTGACAACAGTAGAATGAAACTAATTTGCCAGGCTGATATATAGTTATATATTATTCTTAAAGCTAGGAAAGACCTAAAAATTGATGGCTGGAAAAAATAACTATACCTACATTATATAGGGCAGCAGATCATGTTTCAAATTAAAATCCCTGCTCACCAGTAAATTACTATTTACCTTCTCCTTGTGTGCCTCTGAACTTTACCTTTTTGTGGTTGGATATTTCTACCTCTAAGGGCATTGTAATAGTCTGTGCTCTACAAAATGACAGGTGTGACATTACTTGAAATGTAAGTTCATACTCTGCATTAGGAATAAACAAAAATATAGAACTGCCTGGGCTCTCTGATTGACCTTTCTAAATTACAAAAACACAAAATCATCTTAATGATGTTTTATGAGATTTGAACTCTTAACCCCATTAGTTACAAATTCTCAGAAAATACTTGACCTAGCGGTCAGTATTATGACTTAAAGTGACTTCAAATCCACAGTACAAACATGTAATCAATGTTTTATGTGTTGAAATGTGAGATGTTGAATGGTCACTTGCCAACAGGGTCTGTGTAGTTTGAAATTCTCATCATTTTTTAAAAATCATCTAAAGACTAGCCAATTAGAAATCTTGCTAGGATAACCAATTGGAAAGCAAGGTTTAATTCTCAACATTCCATTAGGTTTATAATATACAATAAACCTTGGGGCTACTACTTTTCACTAGCCTCACAAATTAGCTTGTCTACATGTAGGCTAGAAACTGAGCCAAGAATTGAGTGTTAAAAGGAGTTAAAATGGGCTCTTAATCTGTAAGTTCTGCAGACCATACCACACCATTATTAGGAGTGAGAAAAGTTCAAGTACCAACCAGCCCCATGCTTTACAGTCCAAGAAATCTGACAGTGAAATGGTGAGCTTGGCCATCTTTACGTTTTATTGACTGAGTGACAGCATCCAAAGTCTCTGGTATTTAAAGTTATTTCTGCTTGAGCTATCTATATTTTGAACTCTCAATGAAGATTTGAGGATTTTCTTTGTTGTAACTATGCACTGCTTAGAGGCAGGCACAAATTATTATTTGGAGAGTTCAGTTTATCCTCAAAAGAATGTTTACTTGATGTAAAGGTATTTTTATCTTTTTTGTTTGTCTGTGTTTTTTTGTTTTGTTTTTCAAGATAGGGCTTCTCTGTATAGCCTGGCTCTCCTGAAATTTAATCAGGCTGGCCTCAAACACAGAACTCTGCCTGCCTCTGCCTCCAGAGTTCTGAATTAAAGGTGTGCTCCATCACTGACAAGCATGGAAACATTAGTTTTCTATGTGCTCTTGATTCTAGGAATTTTAGGCTGTATGTAGAGAGAATCTCAAAATGATATTACTTACATGCAAGATATAACATATATTATATAATAATATCATATGATATACATTCATTACAAGTTTATACTAATTTAAGAAAATTAAATTCATTCAACTAATGCTTATTGAACCCTTACTGTTGCTAAGTTCTGTTTTAACATGATAGATAAGGAGTATGTTTACATTCTGGGGAACAGATAGATCTTTGATGTGCCTTAAATGTGCCCTAGAATTGCAAAAATATTTAGTAAATTTGTTTAAAATTAGTGGCCATAATTAGTTGTAAATGAAAACAAAGGTACTTGGAAAATATTAGAAGCATCATGACACTTATTCATAAATAGAGAGATTCTAGGTATCTGTAGGTAATAGGTATTGCTGGTATTGAATGTAAACTGCTTGCCTGTAGTCACTTTGGTCATTTTATTAAAATTTTACTGTAGATTATGCCATGCTGTTCTCACCCCTCACCAAGGAAACTTCTCATTATGACAGAGACCGTTACAGAAAACCACAACCAATCAAAATGCGGTCTTATAGAGTCTAGTCTCAAAGACTACACCTACAAATAATTTCCACATCTAAGGCTCAGGGAACACTGAAAGATTGCAAGAGCCAGAGGATCAGGGAGCTTGCTGTGAAACTGTGTCTCCTAGGAATGCCAGAGCTACACCTATAAAGCCTCACCAACACGCATGCCTAAACAGAAGATGAACAAGGAGAACAACAATAAACATGCCAGAGTGAACAGGGGAAAGACCACGAGACCTCAGCCCTACATAAAGAACTATGAGCAACTAAGGAATGCTGAGAATGGAAGAAATAGTCTTCCCCAGTATAGAGCATACCACTTGGTTATCTAAAACCAAACGGTCAGCCCTGAAATCATATACATATGAGTGACTTTATATAGACTGAGCAGGCTGTGTTTAGGAATGTACATATGAACACATAACAATAATTAATAAAGAAAATATTTAGTCATGGATTTGAAAGAGACCAAGAAGGTGGAGCCAGCTGAACAGTTTGGGAAAGAAACTCCACATCAGAAGATGCAGAGAAAAAACAAGGATTGAGCACTCATTCCCATCTGAAAATTACTAAACAAACACCTTTGTGCTTGTTGTTCTATGTCAACTTGACACCAGCTAGAGTCATTTTTGAAGAGAGAACATCAACTGAGAAAATGTCCCCTCTAGATTAGCCTGTGGGCTAGCCTGTGGTGCATTTTTGAGGGGGATGATGATTGATGTGGGTTAGGATTAGCTTACTATGGGTAGGACCACACCTAGACAAGAGATCCATAGAAAGCAGGCTGAGTAAGCCATGCAGAGCAACTCAGTAAGCAGCATTCCATCACAGTCTCTGCATCAGTTCCTGCCTCCAGGTTCCTATCTGGAGCTCCTGCCTTTACTTACCTTAGGGATGAAGTGTGACCTGAGAGTTCTCCATAGGTTGATTTTGGTCATGGTGTTGTATCACAGCAATAGAAACCCTGAGACAATCTTCATTACCTGTCTTGGAATTACCTCACATAGTTACTCAGAGGAAAGAAAGAATGCATCAGGTTTGTTCTTTCTGCTTAAAATCCTTGAAATATCATCACAGTTCTCCTATAAACTTCTATTTACTTGCAATTTTCTCATTTGAAAGATTTTCAAGTTACAAACTTTTGCAAGAAATGGAGACCAGGCATTGCCAGTACTGTTCCTTTTCCTACAATTAGCATTTCTAATCGCATTAGACATGCTTTCAGTATCCATGGAGGATGCCTACTCCCTACAGCTATCATGAACCATTAACTTTAATTAAAATTTACAAGTCTAATGTTGTTACATCTGCTAAAAGCATTAACTTCCATGTTAATTACCAAAATGTTAATGCTGCATTAAAATAATGTTCCCTTTTGACAGTTCATCTATACTTTAATTATTTATTTTGTTGGGGAATATGTTTTAAAAACTGGAAAGAGAAAAGACTACAAAGTCATTTTTAAAAAATTAGATACTGCTGCAAAACCAAGGCATAAATGTCATAGTTCATTGAAATCCTTTCTTCTATAGAGGACATGCCCTTTGTCTTACATGAGAACTACTTTTAAGTCACTTCCTCTTTCAGTCCATAATGCTAGCTCTATTCCCCATGCCCTTTCCCCAAGTATTTATGTGGCTGCTCAGTCCTTTATCCATGCTGATCATTAAAAGATGACTTCCACTTAAAAAAAAAAAAAAGACTTTGTGTTTTCTTTTTAAATATTTACATTCTTAAAAGCATGTTTACTTTAATAAACTGTCCAATACACATCTGAGAAAATGAAGATGCTCAAAAGAAATTCTCAGTGATGTCTTTGGAAGCAGTAAGACACCCATTGGAGGATCCCCAGGATACTGGAAGGGGTTGTGATTTCTTTCAGAATATCAATGACATTGTCTTCTCCTGATCATTCTTACTCCATGTATTCTCTCACCTTAAAGTTTAGATACACAAGTGAATCTTCAAAGAAAGTGTATCCTTTTTTTCCAACAAGTATGGAGTTGAAAAGGGGATAAGCTAGGTGAAAGGGTATAGAGACCTTGCTTGAGTTTCTCATTAGTGTTTCTGTGTACCCACAACCCTGCCTTGCATATAGTAAGTACTCAGTAAACACTTGGTGACTGATTGAATTCCACTTCAAATTTACTTTTTAAAAATCTTATTATTGTGTACCTTTTCCTAGTCATTTCTGTACAACTCTGCAAGTTATCCAAGTAAAAATACAAGGCTGAACTTTGAACTTGGTCCTTTCAAAATCATAAGCTATCATTTTACCTAGGGACACGCTATTCCTAAGTACTTATATACTTGGTATATATACATATCAAATAAAGCTGATTATGGGAAATCCACAGGATAAAATTCTTTCTACATAAAAATTAAAAAATTAAAATTTTAAGTAGCAAGCACTCCTGATGTCTTTATGTCTGAGAAATTCCCTTGTTCCTGAATCAATGAGCAGAAGGTAGAGCACTAATCACAGATGGTCAGGTCTGGCCATTGAGCTTCCTGGCCTCTTCTCCAATGGATTGATATAAAGGCCTACACAGTCTGGCCAACTAGTGAGGAACCTTTATTTAAAGCGAATACAAAGATCAGAATACTGCAAAGGAACAGCAGGCCACACGAAGGAAGATGTTTCAGGGCCCTCATCATTGCTTGGGGTTTTCTTTTATGGGGTTCAAGAGAAGGAGGAGTTTGACTGCTGGGGTAATTTCTGTTTGGTTGGATTAGGTCATATGATCGTTTTTCTACTGAGCATGTCCCTTCCAATAATGCCCAGTAGATGTTTGCTTTTTTTTATTATATTACGTGGGGATTATAATTTGATTACCACATTTCTACCTTTCCTCCTCCAGACACTCCCATATAGTGTCCTCATTAATCACATACACTTCCAATTATGCATAGGCATAAGATAGAAACAGGGGATTCTCCTTAAATTTTGCTTTAAGATATGTTTCCCTTACTATGAAAGCAAGAAAATTCAGTTTGGGCTGGATCTTACCATCTGATCAGGATATATTGGGAATGGATTTGAATAGACACTCTCCAAGGTCCATGGTCACTAAGAGGAAGAGAAACTCACTCTGTTGTTCAGAGTGGTTCGTATACACACAGTTTGTGCAGGTGCTACCGCCACCAAGAGTATTATTAGAACTAGTCCCCACTTGCCTTGCTTTCCATGGACTGTTGCCACAGATGGAGAATGAGGACTGGTGGATCCCACTCTACTTCTCAATCTATACTTTAGCACATCAGAGAAGAATATAGCTGAGCTGAAAATCAATCTTTGACTGGGTTGTGAATCATGTTTGTCTCTTTGTGGTCATACATTTACAGTTATGTCTTATAAATGTTTCATGTGCATTGTCTATGGTTAAATAAAATTGTGTTCCATAGGAAGAAGCAAAGTGCTAGAGAGGTCCGCAGAAATCCACAATGATACATCCACTGTAGACTACTGGCAACGGTTGAGAGAAAGCCTGATCTGCCCTAGTCTGGTGATCAGATGGCCAAACACCCTAACAGTTGTACTGGAACTCTCATCCAATAACTGATGGAAATGGATGCAGAGATCCTCAGCCAGGCCCCAGGTGGAGCTCCAGGTGTCCAACTGTCAATAAAGAGGAGGGACTGTAAGAGCGTGAATTGTTGAGAACAAGATTGGAAAAAGCACAGGGACAAATAACCAAACTAATGGAAACACATGAATTATGAACCAAAAGCTGTGGAGCCCCCAACTGAATCAGGCTCTCTGGATAAGTGAGACAACTGAATAGCTTGAACTGTTTGGGAGGCACCCAGGCAGTGGGACCTAGACCTGTCCTTAGTGCATGAGCTGGCTGTTTGGAACCTTGGGCTTACACAGGGACACTTTGCTCAGCCTGGAAGGAGGGGACTGGACCTGCCTGTACTGAATCCACCAGGGGAGTCCTTGCCCTGGAGAAGATGGGAATGGAGGGGAGGGAATAGGGGAAAGGTAGGGGCGAGGGCAGGAAGGGGGAGGACAGGGGAACCCATGGCTGATATGTAAAATTAAAACACAAACATAATTTAAAAAATAATAAAAAAAGAAGAAAATTGTGTTCCACAAAGGATCTGGGGCATTTACTGAAAACATATGTAAAGCTAGAGCTGACCATTTATGCCTCTAGTCCCAGCACTTGGGAGGGCTGAAGCAGGGGAATTGCTATGTGTTCAAGGCCAACTTGGGCTGAAGAGTGAGGTCCTGTCCCAGAAAGACAAAAAAATGGGAGGGAGAAAGGAAAGAAGGAAGGAGGAGAAGGTCAAATGGGGGCAGGAAGAGAGAGAGTAAGGGATGGGGGAAGGGAGGAAAGAAGGACAGAAAATCCCTAAAACATCTAGACCAGCACAGGGACTCCTGGAATGGGTGGCTGATATTAAAGAGAACATAATTGAGACAAGTAAACTGTATGGTCCATATTGAGCTGGAATTTAGCATTAAGCTTCCACAACTGTTAAGTAGAGGGTTGCTATAATCAGTTACTTTTCTTCCAATGATCAGAAGAAGAAGAAAATAGCTTTGCCACATTCAATACTTCAATGGAGGTGTCCCTTACTGCCTTCTCTGACTTCAGGAAAAAATAGATTAGGTATGGTTTTTCATGAAAGGACTTGATGAAATAATATAATGATTTTTTCCAAATTGTTAACAAAATGAGAATGCCTCCTTATTACTATTATTAAAATGAATTTCTATACATAATCAAATATGTAAAACAGGAAGCTGAGTAAGGTGGCATACACCTGTAATCCTAGCACTTGGGAGGTAGAGGCAGGAAGATCAAGAGTTTATGGTCATCCTCTACATAGTGAGTTAGGGGCAGGCCTGGGCTACATGAGACTGTCTCAAAAAAAACAAATTAAAAGTCAGGGTGGCTGAAGAGATGATTAAAAGCACATACTGCTGTGGCAGAGGATCTGAGTCTCGCTCCCAGCATCCATGTCAGATGGCTTACCATCACCTGTAATTCCAGATCCTGACTTGATGCCATCTGCTGGTCTCCACAGAGCAACTATATTCTTGTGTACACACTCAAGTGCACACACACACACACACACACACACACACACATACACACACACATATAAACATATATACATAATATATAAATAATTTTTTTAAAGATAGAAATGATGCTCTTCTCCTTGAACCAGATCCCTAGGTAATGACTGCCCTAAGTCCCCTCCTTTGTCTATTAGTTAGGAGTTCAGACACCCAGACTGTCTCTTTAGAGCTTCCTCTGCTGGCTGGGCTTAGAATTAGAAAGTTTCTGCAGGACTCTGAGCATTTTCCACCCTGCAAGAGCAGAATGGACACAGGACCAGTCTCTGGCTGTAAAGAAAAGGCACGGAGAGTCGCCAGCAGAACGGTACTGTGGACCGACACGGAGAGAAGCAAACGTGGGTCCCGCAGTCACACAGCCTGAGTCTGAACCCTTACTCTTCCATTGTCAGTGTTAGGACTTGAGAAAACTTACCTAACTCTGTGAGCCTCCGCTGCCTCAACTGGTAACCAAGGTGGATGATGCCAATTTTGTACACAGAGGTAAGATGAAATATTACACCTAGCTAGTACTTAGCATGATAAAAAGGAACATAATAACCATATGTTCATACTTCATACTTGTTATATAATATTAGTATGTTTATACAAATAAAGCTATCTTTACAGAAATGTCTCCGTATTTGCCCTAAGAAAGGGGCCAGAAGCTTGAAACAAGTGAGCCTGATATCAAGTTTAAGAAGTGGACCTGGGTCACCCTGCGCTTGTAATGTCTGGAACAGTGCTGGCTGAAGGCAGACGTTTACAGACAATTAATTAGCTGTATTGAGTGACTTTCCCGCAGAGCAGCTCATCTGTGGTTTAATCAGCACTCAGATGGAAACTGAAAGGAGGTGGCATCACATAGGAACAGATGACACATGAGCAGATAGAGTGTGGGCCACACCCGAGACACCTCCATGTTGCAAGGTGAAGAATAGAAGGTACCAGGCACAGGGGGTAAAGAACAGCCGCAGATGAAGAAAGAGAAGAGCCCAGAAAGGGTGAGGCCATGGAAGCCAAGGAAATAGTGACATTAGTGAGGCAAGAGTGTGAAAGGCTGAATGTTGCTGAGGGAGCAGGTAACACAGTGGGTTCTCGGAATTGGGTGGCTTGAGATGATTGGAGACTGTAGGTAGTAAACACCTGTTCCTGATGAACGGCTGAGAAACAACACGAGCAGAGGGGGAAAGGGAGTCAAACATGCCGGCATGAAGGACTGAAATAAGTATTTGCCTCCCGGAGCTGTTGGGAAGGTTAAATGGATGGATACAGTAAAGGACTTAAAATAGTGCTCATCACGTGGGAAGCACGAGGGTTAACCATTTTTTATTACATCTAAGCTAAAGATAAACGAAAGTAAAATTGGGTGAGGATAAAGACGATGAAGAGGGGGAGGGGTTCCATTATACCAAGACCAATTAAAGTGAGAACAACTAAGGAGATAATCCAGAAAGATAGAGGCTTTGATTTCCAGGTTATTATATAAAAGGTGGAGCCAGTTTTGATGAAACTAAGTTCAGAAGAGCATATCTCAAAGTTTACTTTGTGTGAGGAATCACGGACAAAGGCTATTAAAATGTAGATTCCTGATGAAACCCTTTTTCAAATATATATATACATATATATATATATATATGTATATATATATATATTTGATCCAACACCACATACTATGGGAATCAGTGCCTTTTCTTAGAAAATCCTGATGCAGCCAGTCCCTGGGGCACTCTTTGGGAACCGTAAGCTGGACTAAGTGGTGGATGTGGTGGGGAAGAGCTGGTAGAAGATGAGAAGAACAGAGCAGAGAAGCCCAGAGGCTGGATGAGTTAGTCAATGGGTGTGAAGGGGGTCTCCTGATAGAGAAGAGTGGGAACGAGTGTGAGGATTCAGTATGCAGACAAGACTCTCATCAGAAGACCTGAAAGCAATGGTTCAATGTGGATCATGAAAAGCAAGTTATTCTGTACAAGAAAACATAAGGAATGTTGCCAGAAGACTAAGAAGACTCCATGTAAGAAGGCTGCAGAAAAAGCTACAAATTTAGACGTGTGTTTTGGTTAAAGTTCAGAAGGTATCTGAAAGCACTGGATCATGGGAGAAGTTCCAGAAAGTACAATAAAAGGTGAGGAGTGTGAATGTGGATTAGAGATAAGGAAGCAACAAACAGCTGACCAAGAACTTGAGAGAGTAAAATTAACTAGAGGGGTTGACCTTTGTGTGTAGAGAATGCTAGGCACAGGATAGCGGACATTCAATAAAAGGCAAGCAACCAAATCTTTTCTTCCCCACTAGGCACTTTAGGGATGGGAGCAGGTTTTAAATAGGAAGACAGCCAGAAGTTGTTTGAAAGTTTTCTTAAATTTCTGTATCATATACTATACACTTTTCAATTCACAATGTCCTTTATGGCTCAGTAGTTTCTTCATAGAAGTCTTTAAGGTAAAAGAAATATTTACCAATTTTGTATACTAAGTGTATAGATCCCAACAAACTGCTAAAAAGCTGAGGTCCTAATGGTTTTCTAGAACTTAAAAATTAATATGTGCTTTGTAGATTATAATGTTTTTGATAGTTGTAATTTTTGTTAATTATCTCTGATCATCATTTACAAACAACAATTGTGTCAATACATTTGGGATACCAAACAACCACCAATTCCTATTCCACACTAAATTTTACATGGTACTTTAAGCCCAGAGATTACTCAAACCCACCTTTGCATAATTATAATAACACCATTAAGAGAAATGTAATTGGATTTGTCGTCCAAATTGTAAATCACCTTGAGCTAACAAAGTCTATGAGAGATCTCACAGTTCAGATTGATGCTTCTGTCTTTGTCTTCAAATTATTACGTTGCACCACTGTGAGTCTACATCAGGGCTTCAAAGTATCTTGGTGTATGATTGGATGTCTGTGTATAGAAGCAACAGAATTTGAATATTAGTATTCACACCGTATGGACCCATCAGAGGATTTTAAATCAAGTAAACACATTTTTAAAGAAATGTTGGTAGGGGGAGGTAAGGAAGAATAGAGACAAGAGAAGTAGACAGGTAGTGACACCAGATCAGAAAACATGGGACAGACTTGAAGCTAAGAACTGGTAGTGGCTGAGAAATAAACAAAGGCAGCAGTATGGAGGAGAAGCGCTGCCATGGGTAGGCAGTCATTAGGTCCCAATATTTGGGCATCCTGCCCATGGAGAAGCATTCTGTCCCATCTCTTTGAATCTGCTTCTAAGACTGCCTCAACAACAATATGATAGAAGTGATCATTGGCCAATGTGTGGGCCAAGGGACTCACAGTTTCCACTTCTGACCTGTGGGTTGTTTGTGATGAGATCCATTTCTTCCCTCGGGGTGTTGATTCTTCATGCTGTGAAATAATCTAACATGCAGAGAGGCCTAGGTGGAGATGAGCAGAGGTCTCTGGCCATCATTACTCAAACACACCCACATCCATGTGCCAGCCACTCAGTGAGCCCCTTTACAACTGAACTCTCCAGACCAGTTCAGCCACTCCAGTTGATGATACAGTGGGTAGAGAGATAAGCCATCCTCTCTGAAACCTACCCAATTACAAATTCATGAGCAAAATTAATGGTTGTTTCTTTAAAGCCACTAGGTATAGAGGTTATAGAACATACTCTTGAACAATAAGTACATGGCACCAAGCTAAGTTTACTTAAGGCATAGTGTATGCCAAAATCCTTCTAACAAGGTAGTTATGTGGAATTTTTCAGCCCAGTAAACATTATGAGCATCTCTGTTTTTGTTATGAGAAAACTACTAGGATTTTTCCAGGTGAGAAATTAGGGAAAGAGAGAAGAAAAGAGGAGAGTGTGAAAGCTGGTGGAGAGTAACCTGAAGTTTGGGTGTTGTGGTGATGTTGTTACATGACAATAAATACAGAAACATTAGGGGAATGGAAAACAGAGGGAAGTGGTAGGTCAGCCTTTGGAGGACGATGGTGCTTGCTACATTACATTTTTTCAGTTAGGGATGTCAGGAAGTATTTGGCCTTAGGAGAATGGAGTCCAAAGGACTTAACCATGAGACACACTGACAATAAAAATAGCACATAATTGGTAAATTTTTGACAGTGGATGAAACACACTAGAAATGACTGCATATTTAAGTAATAAGGCAGGAATGAAATTCTGTTTAGGATTAAGATTTGGGGAAAGAAAGAAGAAAAAAAAGATGTAAAAACATAGGAAAGCTAATTAACAACGAAATGGAGTTCAAGGGATTAAGGAACTTTAAAATGAGGAGCGATTGGCCAATATTTCCCTATTGTACAGACAAGTGGAGTAGCAGCCGACAGAGGTGACTTTAGTGACAAAACTTCTAGTAGTTCTGGAAGACTGGGGGGGAGCTTACTGAGGCTAAGAATGAATGGAGAGTAAGGAAGTGGAAACGAAGGCAGTGTCCCATTAGACGTTGGCTTTGAAAGTGGCAGGAAAACAAACACAATGAAAATGACTTGTGCCGGACGCTGTCCATTGCTAATGCAACTCAACATCTGAGACCATTTCTGGTTTTAGTCACCGCTGAAGTCCCCCGAGCCAGTGTCCCTCCATTCCTCTCTCTGCTGGTCCTCCTTCGTTCCTCTTGGCTGAGCTTTTTCTTTCAGTAGCCTGTTGCAACTCCAGTGCTCTCTACATCCAGGTTTCAAAAACTGAAAAAGAAAATCCATGCTTTTAATTACTAGGGAAAAAACTCCAAAGTGTGATCTGATTTGCCCTGATATGGGTCACATGCACACCCCCAGGTCAACCAATATTGCTTAGCTAAATAGAGATGGATGAGATGAGGTTTACCTCATGAGGTGGCAGGAGGGAATGGTACTGATGAGAAGAAGGATGAGAAGACCAGCAGCAAATCTAAGAGTTAGTCCCTGTGATTGCAAACTGTCAGAAGAACAGCTGCCGGAATTAGGCCTGAGACCAGACAGGAAGAGGTGGGTGTAGGTACGGGTATGACTTAATCTGTGGGTGGAAGAGCTGGAATTTCAGGAATCCGTGCCTGTGACCTCTGCTAGGTCTGTGGCTTAAGAAGGCCACATATAGAAATGAGAAGGTGTTGCCTGGGGAAAGAGTGGGATGCTATCTTTGGGAGAATGGGAAAATTTGTGGCTCTGGTAAATCTCTGATGACAATGTCAAGTTTTCCTGGAGTAAAATTCCAATTTAATTTTGGTACATCATGAGTGTGATTAGGACACACAATGAGTAAAAGAAAATAGATACCAATTTGAACTGTTGAAACTTAAGATAAAAATATGTTAAAGCGTGAAAATACTTTCATTAACTTATTGGCTAGAATGGGAATCATTTTAGTGAGAAGTCTTTGTTGGGAAGATGGATTGCTATGGTCACTTAGGGATTTGAAGCCGGTAATTTCTTCTTGGTGGTGAATCTGACCTCAGAATATCACGAGAGTAGAATTTGCTTTGTTTCTAGAAGAGTTAGGGAGGAATGAGAGAAAGAGTTCAAAGAAGACACTAAAGAGAGAGAGGCATGATCTTTTTAAGTCATCTTCAACTCTTTAGTAAAATTCACAGATTTTATAAATAATTGACCCTATTGGAGGTGGAGACAAGGTTTAACCATTAAGCGTACTGGCTGTTCTACTAGGGGACCTGGGTTTGATTCCTAGAACTCACATGACAGCTCACAAACCTTTGCAACTCCAATTCTAGGGGACCCAGTGCTCTCTTTTGGCCTTTGTAGACACCAGGCATGCACATGGTGCACAGACATACATGCACGCAAAACACCCATACATACAAAATAAAATAATTTTCAAAAAAATTGATACAGAAGCTGGATCTCAATGTCTCCAGTAGGCTTATATACTGAAGGTTTGGTCCCCAGGATGGGAAGTCATTGAATCTTTATTACGTAATTCTCCAGCTGGGGCTGGTCCTTAGGTCCCTGGCATGCCCTTGAAGGGGATATGAGACTAGATACTGATGCAAGTGAAATCAAGACAGTGCTGTGAGCATGAAGCTTGGTAGCTGGAGACATCCAGACATTTTACCTCAAGGCAAGGAATAGTCCCAGGAATTGCACTTCAAAATAAATTTAATATTTTAGAGGACATCCTCACAAGAGGAAACATATTTTTGGTCAGCCTCTTATATTTATTAAAATAATATTAGAAAAGAGAAGCAAAATAAAATGTAAATCAGGTTTTATCTGTTATGTGATATAGCCATTTAGTTCAAAAGTTATTGTTTGGGACTCAACTATATTAGAAAAATGTCTTTGGAATCTTAACATCAGTTTATTTTAATTTAAATTCACTTGACTTTTTCTTTTGGGGATTCAATGCATAGTAAGCCAGAGAATAATTATGGTAATTGTTGAGTACCTATGTGCTGGTGAAGGCTACTGCCTTAGTTACTTACCCATTGTTATGATAAAATACCCTGACAAAATCAGTGTAAGAGAGAAAGTGTTTGGCTTACAGTTCCAGCATGATACTGTCCATCACAACAAGAAAGACACAGCAGCAGGCAGGCAAGGCATGATGGCAGACATTGGAGAATGACTGGTTACATTACATCTGTACTCAGGGAGCAGGGAGTAAACAAGAAATAGGGTCTGGCTTATAACCCTGAAGGTCCACACACTGATCTTCCCCCTCCTCCACTGAGGGTCCACCTCCTAAAGGTCCTACAACCTTCCTAATCAGTACCACCACCAGATAGTAACAAAATATCTAAACACAGAACCTATGAAGTATATGTACTGTAACTACGAAATAGCAAATACATTGCTGCAAGGTAGATAGAAAAAATTTATCATTCTATGAATAATTTTGTTGGGGAAAAAGAAAATGGCAATTCATTGCTGACAGTCTTCACATTAGTCTTTGGAAAGTCTAGTGTGTTTTGTTCTAAATTCATTGCAAAGTGTGATAATAGATCTTAATTATCAATTTGATGGAATTTAGAGACACCAAAGAAATGTGCTTCTGAGTATGTTTATAGGGTTACTTACACAATAGTTCAAGTGAGATAGGGAAACCTACCCTGAATATGGGCAGCACCATACCATGGCATAAAGGAGAAATCTAGCTGAGTACCAACATTCTTCTCTCTCGGCTTTCCAGCTGTAAATGCAAAGTAGCCAGGTGCCTCAAGTTCCCAGTACCATGGGTTTGTTTGTTTTTTGGTTTTTTTTGTTTGTTTGTTTGTTTTCCTGCCATGATGGTCTGTACCTTCAAACGACGACACAAATAAACACTTCCTTCCTGAAGTTGTTTTTGTTGGGTATGTTGTCCCAGCAATGCAGGGTTATTTTATCCCAGTTATAATCTAAGAAAACACAGAGATGTATTAGCAATATTGCTACAGCTTTTATAATAACTGACTTGACCAGGGTCATACACTCAATATAGCAGAGCTTCACAACCAAATTGCTCTAGAGATAGGAACATGCTAAGAGATGCTGATCCTCAGTCTTCATGAAACAGAAAATATGGTAACTCCCCTTCACACTCTCGATATATAAGAGAATTTTCTGCTGTGTACCATAGTCACCATTTTCTAAAATTGCCAATAACATAGCATGGAGGGAATCAAAATCTGTCTCCTCAGAAAAGAAGAGCTCCACCCCAGCCTATATATAGCCTTCTCAAAAAGACTCCATGATTCTTTTCTTAAAAACTAATTTGTTATAAAAGGATTAAGATGTCCATGTCATCTTAATCAACACAGTTCAGTATAACTGCTCTGGAATGTACCAATAGCTTTCTGAAAAAAGTTGACACTTCACCAGACCTGTGAGCTTACAAGAAATCAG
Organism: Onychomys torridus; assembly: GCF_903995425.1. Classification (NCBI taxonomy): domain Eukaryota; kingdom Metazoa; phylum Chordata; class Mammalia; order Rodentia; family Cricetidae; genus Onychomys; species Onychomys torridus. Next base: position 54,749,899 of record NC_050453.1, on the reverse strand, counting down.
TAGGTAGTAGTAGAAAATATTACTGAAGACGTTTCCTTCCAAATGGCTGGTTTTATAACACTTGAAGGTGCTATACAGGTTGTTTGGGAAGAAGAGACGTCAGTGGTGTTACCGGGTGAGAACCTCATGATCTACATCATCAACTTGCCAGATATGTGCCCATGAGTGCAATCGTGGCACAACTGTCATGGCTGTACCCAATTGCTCTTTGATTAGCTTTGAGGTCCACTTCACAGGAGGGAATTACTACTTAATGTGGTAAACCTGGTCAAGACCCCATGGTTTATGGGCTTGTAGGCCCTAGGGTTAAACAAATTTAATACTGTTGTTTAGCTAAATTGTCATGACACCAAGCTGCCTTATAAACATTTCTATCTATACTCGTAGATAAATGCCTCTCCCAACTCCTCTCTTTGCAAATGGATGCTAGTTAACGTGGAGATACATAGCTTGTCAGGGTGCTAAGAATAAGTAAGTGATCCTTCAGATGGCCACAGCAAAGGGAATTTTAGAAATAAATAAATACAGATGCTAGAAGTAGAAAAGATGCCCATCTGGCCCTACTGAGTCCAACAAATGGAGTCACGTGGATGAACCCAGAGAAAAGCAACAAAAGGATTTTCCAGGAGTTGTAAAAACTAATTCTTATTATCTGAAGCCAGGTATTCAGAGATTTTGTTATATGGCATTGACTAGCTGTATTCCAGCAGGGTGAGGGTACTCTGGGTAATTATGGAACTGCCAGGGTTGTTGAGCACAGAGGAATCCTTCGGGTACACAGGAGAGCATAGGGAAGGCCATGACATAGTCCTTTGCAGGTGCCATTGAGACTCTTGGACTTATTGCCCTTTTCTGAAAAGTACTTTAAAAGATGTTAATTTATTTTTGAGTAGACATTTCAACTATGGGCTTTTTATTTATTTGATTGTTTGTATAAATAAAAAACTTTATCCCTAACCCTGAGGACTGTGCTTTTTGGCAATGAAAAGGCTACTAGGAACATATACATAATTTCTGGAGAGCTAAGGAATAAATTGAGCTGCCTCTTTTTTTCTTCTTTTTTGTTCCTTTTCATTCTCTTTCTCCTCCTTCTCCTTCTTCTTCTCCCTTCCTCTTCCTCCTCCTCTTTCTCCTCCTCCTCCCCCTCTTTCTTGTATGCCCCTAGTCCCCAAACTTGAATTGTTCCTTTCTCTCCTTAGAGCTTCCATCCTGGGTAGCAATGGGTAAGTTATTGTAGACTGCTTTTCTTTTACATGGATCTCAGTGCAGTTAAGCATCATTTTGCATATTTTTAGTGTAGAGTAACATTTAAAGGGACTAGCTTCAAGGATAGGCTATTAAAGCAGTTTTTAGGGAAACCATTGTTGAAATAGGGCAGCTGAAGGCAGCCCATTCTTGGGCTCTGTCACGGGTGTAATTGCCAGAGCAGGCCTTCTAAAGCTAAGGTCACCAAATTGTGTGCCTCAGAGGGCATATCTTCTGGAAACAAATGCTTTTCAAACCTCTCATTTTATAATTTAGTTGTGTCTTGGCTTCACAGTATATAAATATTTTAAGAAGTAAAATATTGATCTGAATAGAAACTGATATCAAATATCCAATCCCTGAAAGTCACCCAAATTAAGGTAATTTTTTGCACATTTCCATGTTACTACCATTCCTAACTCATTCCACCCCCACCCCTTGAGCTGCTCAGCTCTTAAAACTGTCTGGAAAGCAAACCATACTTTAAAAATTATTTTTATGGGGGGAAAATGAAAACACATTTCACTTTTCTTTATGGAAGATGGTGTACCTTCCCATGGCTCTTTTGGTTTGCAGGAGATTGAAGTAGCTACATTTCTGCTTGCTTTTTTTCCCTCAGCAAGAGACAGTATCCAGAAATCCCTTATTTCCTAACCCTTAATTCGCATTAGCTATTATCAAGATGCCCCTAACAATAGCAAAGCCAGTTCTTCTCTAGTCAGTAGCCCCTGATTGCTTTTGTAGCCTCATAGGAATTCTGTCTTAACTCTTTCAGAGGTTTCCTAACCCCATCTTTGCTCAAGCTTTGGGGTATGTTATGAAGGTGGCAAGTACTTGTCAGAATAAATTACAATTTTTGGCAAGCAGCTGTGTCTCTTAGCCACTCAGGAACCAGAATATTGCCTTGTAAAACAGTGCAGTCCTTCTATTAATACCTAATTATAAGGCCAAAATGAGGACACTGTTTTATAGGCTCTTTTAAGGCACATGCATAGGATTTTCATCTTGGAAACTATCAAGAGACTACGTTTTTCATGGCTGCCAGCAGGCTGGCTCTGCAGACACCAGTACAGCAGGGCTATGCTTGGTCAGGAGCTCAGGACCTGAAGCCCTGGTTAGGAGGGGTCAGTGCATGTTTCCTTTGTCTACTCTCCCCTGTGTGAGAATGAAAAAGTTAATACACCCCAAAACTGAGCAGAAAGCCTTTCTTACAACACAAGTACCATACTTACAACAGAACTCCATCAAGACCCCAAGAGAGGAGTTAGGAAAATTAATCCCTGATGTTGGCCCCTCAGCTCTACAGAACATTTCTGGTAGGAGGAAGGGCCCTCACAGCACCATCCTTCCTCGTTTCATACTCACAGGGTCTCTGTCTTGCCTTCTCACTTAGTAGGCTGCCTGAGTCCACTCTAGCCTCTTATGCTGTGCGTCTCTGTAGAAGGACCTTAGGCTGTGCAATCTTGAAAAAGTGGTTGATATTTGGGAAAGGATTTGGAATGGTTGGTACAGTTCAAAGGGTCAAGATTTGACATCTCCATCCCAATCTCCTAAATGCAAGCATTTAATTTCCTTGGGATCAAAAACCTCTGAGAGAACTGGATTACAGCATTAAAACTTAGGTTTAAAAGTTCATATTTTATACTGATAAACATTTCTGGCATCCCGGGAATTAATGGTCAGCACATTTTCTTTCCATGAATATGCTTATTGAGTAGAAATGACTTCTAAGGGCTTAGCCTAGGATAGTATTCATAGGATGGGCCTCTTGTTTGTAATCATTCATCCATCGATCCATTAGGGGCAGGATACTGAATCCAGGACCATGTGCATGCTTTGATTCCTGAGATATACATTCAGTCTCCAGTCATTCAGTCATTCTACTTCTCAGTCCTTGACACCATGTCTCCTCATCAGCCCTGGAAAGCTGCTGAGCACTTTAATCTAAGCTTCCCCACCACTCTGAGGATCTCATTAAATATCAGTTTACATCAAAAGGCTGCATCAAAGAAAGTGTGTAGCTGACAATAAAGGTGTTTTAATTTTTTTTCTGTCTCAAGCAATTTGGATTTTTCTGGGAAGTTTGAACTTGACACTTAATCTAGTCTTTCAAACATGAATTTTATATTTAGGGAACTTGCCCCTCTCCCCCATTTTAGGTTTCTTTATACTGGGTATTACTAGGAGATCCTCAAAACGAAATCCTCCTGCCTCAGCCTACTGGGTGCTGGGACGGCAAATGTGTGTTGTGAGGTCCAGCTTTCCTATTTTGTTTTTATAGGGAATTTGAATTCATTTACTGAAGTGTTATGAATGACTATTACACATACAGCAAATAAACAAACATCAAAATACATTAAACATAATTTTCTGTTTTCAAGTTATGTGGCAAATGTATGCTAAATACCATATATAGATATATATAGTTTTATGGAGCCCTTATGATGTCAGTAATACTTTCGTTTTACAAGAGCCAGAGCCCTTGTGAGCTATGTGAACTGAGGTTCTAAGGAGTAGAGTTAGAATTTTCACCCATGTATTCCACCATATAAACTTATTTTGAAGGTTTGTTTTGGTTTTTTGGTTTTTTGAGACAGGGTTTCTCTGTAGCTTTGGAGGCTGTCCTGGAACCCGCTTTGAAGACCAGGTTGGCCTCGAATTCACAGAGATCCACCTGCCTCTACCTCCCGAGTGCTGGGATTACAGGTGTGTGCCACCCCCGCCCAGCTGTTTTCAAGTTTCTATGTTGAAAATGACCCAATTATTATTTTCCCACCTCTCTGAAGTCTCTGGTCCCTGTGTTGTCAGAGACACAGTCCCCTCCCTTGATAATCCACCGCATACACACACGAGTGTGATCCAGAGGCTGTGGCTTAATGAAGTAGGGAGAACCATACACTTGGTTCTCCAGGTTTATTTCATCAGGATATTTAATGTATCTGCTGTACCAGTTGAGATATAAAATTGACAATACTAATAAATCTTACTTATCAGAGGATGAATTTATTACAGGTACTGTCCTAAACGTTTACATTGTCTTTTATCACCGTGGGAATCTTATCCCGTGAGATTTACTCTGCCCTTTACTGATGAGAACACTAGACGGTAGATATTGGGGACACACAGTTTGTTGTCTAAGCTCACAGAAAAGGAAAGCTAGCATTGTCACATTATTAAATGATGAAATCACTAACCACAGATAATATTTACCTATGAGAAACCACTATAGTTCTTGAATCCTGGGTCCTGCTTGGAAGACTTTTAAATGTCAAGTTGTAATGAGGACACGAAAAGTTCAATCTTCACAGAAGAAAAGAAATTCACTGCAACCCATAGCTTCCTATACACAGTCACTTCAGTATTGATAACACCCAAGTACTCACATAGTTGGTTGTTGTAAAACCAAACAAAAAGGAAAGGGATTGGCTGACAAACATAGAGGATTAGGAGAGTTCTGCTGCTACAGCTACAAATGGTCACAAACTTCACGGCTGAAGTCAAGGCAGTAGACGCGCCCCACTCCATCATTTGGAGATAACTCTTGTATACCATGATGGTACCTAATCCTGCGTATACTGTTCTTTACATACAAACACACCTAGAGTCAAGTTTTATTCATGAATTATGTGCAGGAAGAGATTAACAGCAGCTAATAGTAAAACATAACGGCATGCATGATCATTTATTATGAGTGGTTTATTTCTGGAATTTGTGACATTAATTTGAGGGAATTTCCATCTAATATTTTCCGACCACAGTTGACCACAAGGGGCTGAAGTAGAAGGTGAAAATGAGGATGGTCAAAAGTCGCTTTACCCTCTCTAACACGAGGCATAGGCGTTCCTCCTGGAGGCTAAGGGAAGAGCCCACTTCCTAGACTTCCTTTAGCCTCTAAGGAGTCCACTCATATTCCTCAGCTCCTGACTCCTTCGCTGCATCTTCAAGGTCAGCAGTGGCCAGTCAGAAGTCTCTCACTCACCGGGATTCATACAGCCATTTCTGCTCCCCCTCTCTATGCCGGAAGATCATTGGGATGATAGTGGGTTTACTTATATTATGAAATACAGTCTTCCTTTTTTGAAGTCTGAGAGTCATCACATTTAATTCCATTTACAACCTTAAACCTCCTTTATCCTCCACAGTCACAGAATCCAGAGACATCTTCTGAGGGAGGCATTGCTTTCCCTAGTGTACAGGGACACCACAGAAGTGCCCGAGACAGTTAGCAGAGAGAATTTTTAAAGAGACAGTAGATCTCAGACTCTGCTGGACAAATACACAAAATGGTAAATGCACAAACCCAGATCAAGGCTTAGGTGTAGAGGGTCTGAAGTGGAGAGTGGGGATCAGCTCCCAAAGTGTTTGACTTCGTAATTAGAACCACACCAGCAAGAAGGCCGATAAACATGAACTACTCAAGCTATGTTTTCAATGCCCCCTCCGAAGTCATGCTGAAATTTAACTGCCACTGTGATATTAAGAAATGAGATTTTTAAGTGGGGTCTTGAGAGCTCTGGCCTCACAACTATAGTTGTTATGGTAAGTCACCATAACACATCACCAGAGTGGATGTGCTGTGAGTTGAGGCCATTCTTCCTTCCTCGTGCTACGGCACAGGACAGAGGCCCCCAATCCAAGGCTCTTGGACATCACAGCTTCTGCAGCTCTTACTCGCATAAATGTCTATGGTTTGCAATTGGCCTAGTCTGTGGCAATATGTTATGGCAACAGAAAAAGCATTAAAACAGTATTTCCTAGAAAAGATGCATCTTCTGGGAACATCTTTATCCCAGAGCCTAACATGCACTGACTTAACTCTGTATGAGTTAATAGTACAAGTAAAAAGGATACGTTTTGTTTACTCATTTTGGACAGTCCCCTGTTTTCCAGAGTCACTTCAGGTTTCACAACTTATAGGAGTAAATGGGAGAGTTGGTCAGTTTCTAAATATATGTACCTGCCCTTGGTCATTTCTTCCCTGATTTCCTTATATGTCATTCAAATTGTGCCTTGTATTGTCAGGTTGTAAACACAGGTTGTTGTGGACTATTATTTTAAGATGTGTTGTATTTGTGCTGTGGAACATTTGTTTAGTGATGCAAAGATGGGTTGCATTCTTCTTCTTCTTCTTCTTCTTTTTTTTTTTTTCTAGAGCTGAGGACCGAACCCAGGGCCTTGCACTTGCTAGGCAAGTGCTCTACCACTGAGCTAAATCCCCAACCCCAGGTTGCATTCTTTTATGCTGCATTTGTTTAACTTTGTGAAGCTGTGTTACTGTGTCTGTCTAAAACATCTGATTGATCTAATAAAGAACTGAATGGCCAACCTCTTGGCAGGAAAGGATAGTTGGGGCTGATAGGCAGAGAGGATAAATAGAAGGAGAAATCTGAGAGGAGGAGGAGCAAGAACAAGGAGAAGATGATGCTATGGGCTATCCACCCAGCCACACAGTGAGCCATAGAGTAAGAGTGAAAGTAAGATATACAGAAGTAAGAAAAGGAAAAAGGCAAAAGGTAGATGGTAAGTTAAGAAAAGCTGGCTAGGGTGGTGGTGGTGCATACCTTTAATCCCAGCACTCAGGAGGCAGAGCCAAGTGGATCTCTGTGAGTTCAAGGCCAGCCTAATCTACAGAGTGAATTCCAGGACAGTCATCAAAACTACAGAGAAACCCTGCCTTGAAAAACAAAAAATAAAAAATAAAAAAAGCTGGCTAGAAACAAGCCAAGCTAGGGCTGGGTATTCATAAGAAAATAATTTATGAGAGAAGGGTGCATGGGAAGAACTGGATGGGGGAAAGAATGGGAAAAAGTAATGTAAATACAGTACTCATAAATAAAAATTCTCAAAAAAATTATAAATTGAAACATTAGAATCCAATAGTTTAATTTCTTACCTGATAGCCTTATAGATATATTTTACTTTTTAAAAATATCTCTTCAGCCTAAATTAGAAACTTTAATGCTACATACTTATGAGGACTGCTGTAAAAATGTTAGTCAATGTGTTTGGATTTGAGATTGTAGAATCAATTAATATTATTAAATAATAATATTGAATGTAGAATATTGTAGGCCTTTCTTTGGAGTTTTACTAAAGAGTAATTTTATATAAAATTTTAGTTTCTTTTCCTTTTCTTCATGACACTAAAAATGTAAATGAACAGTTTCTAAGCACATTGTAGCCAAAAGCAACAATATTTTTTATTGGAAGTTTCCTTAGTGATGCCATGAGATTTTATGCTTGAGACTTTTAGACTCTGATCAATATATAGTCAGGAGCAACAACAGGAAATGTCTTAAAGTAACTTCCATTTGAAGTGCTACTATGCTATATAACATGAGGTAATACACCGGAGTGAAGACCACAACTGGGAAATGAAACAGAAATGGTTTGAACTGTGACTCTGCTCTTCCTGAGTGAGTTACTCACCTGTCTGTGTTTCACCTGATTCATCAGTAGAGCACATAACATGATTAACTCCAAGAACTTCCGTAAGTCTAAGTCAGATCACGTCTAACCACATAGGAAACCCAACCAATCTATAAACACAGAACCCCTTCTTTTCTGTGTCATTAGCTAAGCTTCACTAGAAAGGCTTGTCACAAGTCCTGGTGCTCCAACAGAAACTCACAGAAGGAAACACAGTCATCATTTTTTTACCCCTGTGGTCACAAATAGATTTTAATGACAGGCTGAATAGAGCCCATCCATTTCTAATTTCACAGCCATGAAGAGATAACTGGTCAAATCAGATGTACTGTATTCTTTTGAGACAGGCCTAACTTTTGAGTTGACAATGAAAAATTGAACTTCTTTGACTGCTGAATCCCTGCTTTTAAGATTCCTCAGTTTTGTGGTATTTGTCTTAGTCAACCTGGTCATTCCCAGGGAAGGCCTTGTGAGAAATGACAGAGCCTAGACTGGAACTCCGGTCTTCTAACTCCAAGCTCAAGCAACCTCTTCTACAGCTGCATTTTTGTCAAAGTGTTTTCAAACTCACTCAACAGGTTGGACAGTCTCAAGAAACCAATGTTAGCATTGCCTTCTAATGCTAGAAAATTAAACCCAATTCTAAGAAACTAAGACTTACATAGAAATTCTCTGTACCCATCTGCCATTATTTACAGTCATGGTATCTATCAATAAAACTAAGGAGATAAATCCAAAAGCAATTGATGGTCATCCCAACAATTAAAAGCTCTAAGATGTGCCTAAAAGAATAAGATTGTATTAACTGTTGCACTGGTCTCCATCTCTATGATGCTGAAGCATTTATTTAACTCCTTTGGAGATCTGTTTTCTAATTTTTACATTGAGCATATTGTTATCCAAAGTTTACAAACTGCAATTTGTATATCATTATCATAAATTTTTATTTCCAAAATGGCATCAAAATGACCGAATCAAAAGTTCTGACTTACAAGAGAAATGGATATATGCATACTTTTAATGGAAGAATAAAGCCTGGTGGCAGGGGAGGTAGCTCAGTCAGTAAAGTGCCTGGCACATGGACATGAATTGCCTGAAGACGTGAGTTCAAATCTTCAGGGTCATGTAGAGATGAGTATTTTAGTGCAGGCCAGTGACTCCAGTGCTGGGAGTGAGGAGACAGGCAGATCCTGAAGCAGATTGATCAGCTAAATTAGCCAAATGGTGAGCACTCAGCTCAGTGAGAGACTTGGTTTCCAAAAATAAGGTAGAAAACAACTGAAGAAAATACCCAATGTCCACCTTGTCCTCCCCACATATGTGTATACCTGTACACAAAACCCACTCATGTAGTGGGTAGCCATTCCAGCCTTGGCCTGGATGTTCCAACCCACATTGAGGCTTCAGTAAGGGTCACGCCTACAAGGAGGGGCAGAGAGAGGACGCTGAAGACCCAGGACCAATAGGAGAGGCTTCTCTTGGTTCCAGGACCCTGGACGCTGGAGGTAGACTAAGCAGAGTTCTCCAGAGAACACTGCCGGACTGCGCCATACCTTTCCCAGACCCTGCAACCTATCCCTTCATTTGTAAGTTACCCCACAAAATAAACCTCCCTTTTAACTACGTGGAGTGGCCTTAATAATTTCACCAATACACTCACCCCCATGTATACACACACACACACACACACACACACACACACACACACACACACACACATCCACATGCATATACCACACACATACATAAATACAAAATAGGCAAAGAAGAAAAAGAGAAGAAAAATAACCCCAATTTAAGTGAGAGATGCCATAATGGGAGGTTGGCTTACTTGATCACCAAGTTTCCCGAAGTTCCTCCTAAACAAGGAGCCTTGATTCTGGTCATGAGTCAGCACTGGAAAACCACCTTACCATGTCTTCACATAGCAATGTCAGCCCCATTCTGAACATCCATGCCTCTAAACAGCTAACAAGTACCTTCCAGACTCAGCTTGATCCAATTGTTCCTCATAAACAAAGCAATGTCCTTACAGCAGAATTTGAAATGTGAGACTTTCTCATGGATTTCATCCCCAGTACAGAGCTCGCTCTCTCTCTCTCTCTCTCTCTCTCTCTCTCTCTCTCTCTCTCTCTGTGTGTGTGTGTGTGTGTGTGTGTGTGTGTGTGTGTGTGTGTGTGTTTAGAACTGAGCAGGGCTAAGAGTCCAGTCGAAGAGAGGGAAGAGGAATTACATGAGCAAGGGTGGGGGTCAAGATCATGATGGGGAAATCTACAGAGACAACTGAACCAAGCTCATAGGAACTTTAGGCCGACAGCTGTGGAACCTGCATGGGACCGGACTAGACTCTCTGCATACGGGAGACAGTTGTGTAGCTGGGTCTGTTGGAGGAGGCTTCTGGCAGTGTGATTAGGATCTCTCTCTAGTGCATGAGCCGGCTTTCAGGATTCCATTACCTATGATCCAACACCTTGCTCATCCCTGATAAAGCGAGGAGCGCTTGATCCTGCAACTGCATGTACTAGGCTTAGCTGTCTCCCTATGGGAGAACTTACCCTTTTGGAGGAGGAGAGGAAGGGGGAAGGTGGGGTGGGGGGAGACCATGAGGAGGGCTGAGAAGGGGGATCTGTGGTTGGTATGTGAAATGAGTTTTAAAATTTTAAAACAAATAAGTAACAATAAAAAACCAGAACTAGGCAGGGTTTTCAGTCTTTCTAGTGGGAAGCATTTGCTTGCTTGACTTAGCTGAAATGCACCACAGCTGCTGTCTTTGCATCTTGGCGTTAATATCTATTTCCTTGCCTCATTTAAACTGCCCACCTTTTCCCTGGCATTACTCTGAGAGTTATAGACGAAGTTAACAGTTTGGAAATGTAGTTAGCAGTGTGGCATGACTGCTTTCAATCAAAATGTTAAAACTGCCAGTAAATCGGGAAAAGAAAAGAAAGAGCATTTGCCCAAAGTCAAATTTTACCAACATGAATAATTTTCAGGGCGTAGGTTGCTCTTAAACCTTTTCTTTACAAGTATTTTTATGTTCCTTTGAGTGTTCACTGAATTCACAGATGCTTATAATATCTTGATGATTCAAGCAATGTTAAATTTTAGAATCAAATTCTAAGTCCCCTCCAGCTCAAAATTGATTAATTTTATTATCTTCTCTCTAAAGGCCTGGCAAGCAGCTTTGAGATTATAATGTGAAACTGGGTCACATGGATGGTTAAAGCAGAAACTTATTACCTAAGTCTCAACAATTCAGAAATGTGCTAAATTTAATTACCCAACCAGTACATTCACAAATTCACAGTGAGGCTTTTATTTAAACAAATACTTGTTAAGTCCTCACCCTGCGTCAGTGCTTAAGTGGAGGAGATACTCCTATGTGGTCCCTGGATTCACTCATGGTCAAATGCAGAAGTCTTGAATGATTGTTAATGATGAGGCTTATCATTTCACTTAACATTTTTAAGTGCGAAAATTCCTTATTTAATCGTTCAGGATAAAACTGCTGTTCTCAAATGTGCCCACTCTTGGTTTTGCCAGCATGATGCATTTCAGACCATTTCAAAGCCAAGGCATTTTTCTGGTTCTGATTTTCACTGCCCCTGATAAAGACGAAGAATCAATCAAGACCCATACACCTGTACCATCACCTAAGTGGATACAGACCCTTGGCTCTCTTTGTAATGAAGGGACCCATTATTTGGATGGATTTCAAACAGTTTTTAAAAAGAAAATGGTGGATGGCCACTTGCTCTGTGTAGTCTGCAGCCAATTATTTCTGTTATGTTCTTGCCATTGAAATAGCCGTCATGCAGATCCAATGTTTCCTGTCTTTAGTCTATGAACCTTACCAGGGAGTTAAAACCACTAAATAATTAGCCATTACTTGGTCTCTGTTCTCTCCCAACTGCCTCATTTTTTCTTTGTTTTCCCATTAAATATACAAATAAGTTTTAGCCTCCTACTGTGTTTAACTCCCAATCACACATTTTAAACCAACCAATCAACAACAAAAATATGAAGAAAAGGAGCTTAAGACATTGCCAAATGGATTTCCTAAAGTGAGAGAATGGGTTTCCTTTTCATTTTGCAATTGTTTTTTGATATAATAGATCCCATTTTATCTTATCAAAATAATGCATGCATAGGCTTACAAGTTAGCACAGCCCAAAATCTGGGAGTAACAGAGATAACTCTGAGGTGGAGAGCAGCTCTTGTTGACTATCTGCCTTGTTAGGAAAAACAACCAAACTTGGGCAGAAGAGATGCCAATACGCCAGGAGCTAAAGCATCCTTACAGGAGTTCTTTGTGCAAACGTGTTGGGAGGAGCAGAAGTGCCCAGATGCTTCAGCCAACTTCTTAGAATTATCCAAGAAAGGACTATATCTACTAGAAGAAGGGAAAATCTGAAGACACGGAAAGGAGAGGCATGGCTTGTGATGAAAGAAAAATGAAAATCTACAACCCTCTGAAAGACGAAACAAGAACGAATTGCAAGAACCCAATGCACTCAAGAGTTTCCCTCAGCCTTCTTTTTGAGCGTTGCTTCCAAATCAAAGGAGGACGTCCGGCTTATGCATTAGTGGCAGTCAAAGAGACCAGGGCATGAGAAGCAACCTTGCTGCAAATGGCAAGTCATTGGCTGAAAAGAAGGTGCTGAGCTGAGACAGGAAATTGCTGCCTACTGAGCAAAACAGAAGCCTGATGAATTAGTTACAAGAGAGGAAGGGAGCAGTTGAAGTTGAAAGAGCAAAAAGGGACAGGAGAAAGAAGAGAAAGAAGTAGGACAAGAAAGGGGAAGATGATGCAGCCTCTGTATACACAACTCACTCACTTTAAAGAAAATGTTTACACTTAAGGCCATGTAAGTTTTCTTTTTAAACTCTTCAGTGTCTTTTTCTGTAGAGTTAACATCCTTCTAAACATGTGTTTAGGTTGCCCTTGTCATTAGCCAATAACCTTGTCTGGTGTAGTCTAGGGGCTGTGAATTGATATGGGGACACACAGAGGGCTCTTGGTTCACAGCACAAGTGGGTTATATATATAGGGACAGTAGGATTTCATCTTCAGTTACTTCTGACGTGGTGTATATAAAATAATTCTACTCCTATTAACTGAATATCACTTTGTAACTGCAAAAGAACCTACAGCTGTTTGGCTGGCATTCTGAACGCTAAGTATAATTTTTAATAAAAAGTGAATATCATCAGAAAATCTAAATTGGAAAGCAATGATTATCTTCTATTTAGTCACCACATATTTAACTTTACGCCTCTAAATAATTATTTGTCAGAGTATAACATAATTCAAGCTGTTCTGACAAAGTCAAAATATAATGATGGAAATGGGTTAGAGATTTATTTTTTCCTCATGTATAAGTTCCAGCAGAAACTGGGACAACTTGACAGTGCTGAAATGCAGATTTCTTCCTTTTGATGCTCTGACCTTTCTAGGGTGTGGCCCACCTGAGTGTTTAGGAGATTCATGCATGCACCTTAGCTCCAACCACACCAGGAAAAGAAGATGAAGGGCAGCCTCACTTCCTTCAAATGACGGACCTAATCAAATGGTTGCACCCTTGACTTACTTGTAGAAAGATCTTCTTTTGAGTTCCCATGAACCCGTGTCTTCTAGAATTACATGGAATTGAGGCACTGTATTTAGCACAATAATAATCAATATTTATTTTGCCATGTGATATTAGTGTCATTTTTTCAACTTATATTGAAGCACATATTGAAAACTTCCTTTGGAAACAAAATAAAAGAATATAAACATTTAATCTTGAGAATATAAAAGTATGAACTTGGTTATCAAAAGCAGTAGAAATGTGGTTAAGAATGGCAAGAAGGATTCAGGTGACAGCATGGTGGTTTGATAAAGGAGAAAAATTCTTAAAGATAAAATAGGTAATTTCACAGGGACATAGAGAAGGGGAGGCCTCCTAGATCTTCCATATTGGCCATCCTTCATAGAAAGGGGAGAAAAGCCTTTAGCTGACGGATCATGTTTCCAGGTTAATTGCCATTGTGTTTTTTAAAAGGCAGAGTGAATGTTAAAGAATTAACTAGAAACACTGTGACATTTACGACAGCTGCCTATGAATAACCAGCTGAAGACATTATCTGCTGAGTTCTGTGATGTTTGATCAAGATCTAGGAGGCCTCCCCTTCTCTATGTCCCTGTGAAATTACCTATTTTATCTTTAAGAATTTTTCTCCTTTATCAAACCACCATGCTGTCACCTGAATCCTTCTTGCCATTCTTAACCACATTTCTACTGCTTTTGATAACCAAGTTCATACTTTTATATTCTCAAGATTAAATGTTTATATTCTTTTATTTTGTTTCCAAAGGAAGTTTTCAATATGTGCTTCAATATAAGTTGAAAAAATGATACTAACATCACATGGCAATATAAATATTGATTATTATTGTGCTAAATACAGTGCCTCAATCCATGTAATTCTAGAAGACACGGGTTCATGGGAACTCAAAAGAAGATCTTTCTACAAGTAAGTTCATGCACATCCCTTCTCGGTCCTAATCTCTACAAGATCACTTCAGTATTTGTTTGCTATATATTTGATTTATGGTTTTATTGTATAAATATTTAATCTTTTGGTTTGATTTTTTTCTTGTTTTCAACTTCTTGCTTATTCTATCATTTACTTAGAACCTACATCATCTGTCTCCATGATGCGTCATGTTTATTTCCTCAATGATGGGGTCACTTTGACATGAAGTTACTAATAACTCTGTTCGCTCTGCTATTCCTGACCCTGAGTTCATACCATTGGTTCTGTGGCCACCTCTGTACTGCTGCCCAGCCTGGATCCATGGGTCCTGCTGCATGATTCTCATCCTAGATGTTCTTCCTGCTACTTGAGCAGGCTAGAGTTTTATGAATCCCATATGTTTCTCTATATGTGTTCACCTTTTTTGTTTGTTTTTCTGGAACACACCCTCAGATAACTTCCTGAGAAATGGCATGTAATAGACAAACTTTTTTATTTCTTGTCTGCCTGTTTACATAATGCCTTTATTCGATTTAACAGGGATTGATGCTTGGGCATGGAATTCTGGATTAATGGCACTTGTCCCTCAACTTTGAAGAAATTGTTGTAACTTATTTCTATTATTCAAAGTTCTACCTAGAAACTAGCCACAAGCCCCCAATTTCTCCCTATTTCTCCAGCTGTCTCTATGGTAATCCAGTGTGATGGTTAGGCGTCCCATATCTTCTCAGAGTTCTGCTGATCAACAAGGCATCTCCTGTCTACCCTGATGCAGCCTTTCCCTGGGGATTTCAAGCTTGTAACGTTTGTCAGCATTCAACCTCCTTCTTCGTCTTTTGGCATCTAGCACACTTCCCAGTGTTGTGTGGTTACCTCAATTTTTTAATAGAATTTTAATGAGGTTTCTTAATGAGTATGTTCAGACTAGCATCTAGTCTTGGGAGTTAATGTTTTATGTTTAAAAATTTTTGTCAATAATTTAGTGCTCTCTAGAAAAATTTTTCCTCAGCTTATTCCTGTCTGTCTGCCCATTCTTTCTCTTCAACATCACTATTCGAATTTTTATATATTTTTCTATTTAATTTTTATTGTTTTTAATTACACAAGTGTGTGTGTGTGTGTGTGTGTGTGTGTGTGTGTGTGTGTGTGTGTATGTGTATGCAGGTGCCTATAAAGACGAGAGTAGTCAGATTTCTCTGGAGCTGGAGTCACAGGCAGTTGTGAGCCACCTGATGTGGGTTCAGAGAACTAAACTGAGATCTTCTGGAAGAGCAGTATGTGCTCCCAACTACTGAGCCATCTGTCCAGCCCCTCTCCAGTCTTTTTCTGTGTAAAGGATTATTAAATTTCTGTTTATAGTTCTAATATATCTACCTTATCCTCAGACTGATTCTTGATTGGACATAGATAATCTGTGGACTCATTAGGCCACTTTAGGGATGGGGCTAATATGAGCGTATACATTAAAGAAGTCATCCCAACTCTAACCCAACTCTAGGACCAGGCAGTAGAGATGCTGCTTCTACAGAGTGCAGAATTGTCTAATGGTCATTTTGGAAATTTTCTCCTTTGCAATATGAAATGCAAACTCTTCCCTCTGCCTTCCCATAACAACATTGCAGAGTGCTTTTTTTCTCTGTGATGCTTGCAGATAGACTGGACCATTATATTGCGTAAGTGTTTCCATGCTTTTATGAGCTAAATGCCCCTTACAGATGGAAAGTCAAGGCACATAGTGAAATTGCTTGCCCCATAACTAACATCCAGGAAGACACAGAATGGAAAGAAACCAGGGCTTTAACCATTGCTCCATGTCGACTCTGTAGAGGCATTTGAGAAAGCCGCTTTTTCAGTGTTGTGTCCACGTGGCTTCTGTATGGAGAATGCGAGATGCCACTGAGTTCTGCATCCGGGAACTGAGTGGGCAAAGGTATGTTAATTTTAGGAATACAGAACAAAAGATTATGTATCAGTTAGTAAAAGAGTTATAATATCACTTTTCCACTCTGTCAAAATCAAAGACCATGGCTTCATCATTCCCACCCCTTCAACATTTACTACAGTGTTTAGGGACTCATAAATATCTATTAAATTAAATAATAGTACGATAAATTTATTAAACAATCTCTACATGTCAACCAAAAAAAATTAATCCTAATAATTTGAAGGAAAGACATTTAGAACTGGCATGATATGGATAGTAGCAGTAAATATAATTTGCCTTCATCTTTTCCTTTCATATCTCACATTAAAAGTAATAAATAACATAATGCTATGACATACTCATCCATAATCAACCAGTAACTGTCAAGTTATGGAAGTACAAATTAGACCTGCTATGTAGAATTCTTTTGCCTTGAACTCCAGCTCAAATAATGTAATTTCTGTGGTCAGTAAAGATTAATAATTCATCTTAACAAAGCGAGATATGAAGAATTAGTTAACATTATGTTACCAACTTTCCTGATTATGTATTCTTTCAGGATTAACAGTAAGTATGATTTACTGACCGAGAGCATATGTTTTGTTTTCATGACATTTAGCAGGAATATATCATTAATCAGCCTTTTGTTTTTCATAAATCTGAAGATTCATTCTAAAGGAGTTTTGCAGAAACGCAATTACTAAAAGTCATGGTTAGGCAACTACAGAATGTTCTGAATATAAATATAATAAATACTATACTTATGGGGATTAATTATTAAATTCATCTAGGAATAATAGGCTTCATAGAGCAAGTAATAACAATTGCACAAAATAATGCTTAAAATCTAGGAGGGGCATGGAGACTGCATTAACAGTAAGAATGGTAAATAACACTGAGTCAAATATCATAGTAAAAACACAGTTTGGCCATAGAAGTAACTGTTTATAAAACTGATGCAGGTGTCAGATCTTGACTCTTTATGTCCTTTCTTATCTTTTACAGGAATCTATGGGCAAAATACCTTCCAATCATAAAATTTATATCTCCATACATGTGAAATGGACAAACCTAGAACAAGAAAAGATAATGCAGCAATATTTCTTCTGTAACCACAGATGGTGTTGACTGTTCCACTGTCTACAGGCTCTGTGACCTTGACTCAGCTGATCTACCCTCAGCCATGCCTAGTTTGTTGAGCTATATAAAGGAAGAAATACTGCCAGTTCTAGGTAGCTGACCAGAAAAACCTTCATAGGAGATAGGGCTCTTGTTGTTGTAATTTTTAAGTGTCTTGAGTGATATAAAGGGTTGGTATTTCTAAGAAATTGGAAAGTTTCAGAAGGTTCTAATTTCTTGATACATACTGGAAAACCATAGTTCATGGTGTCCAAGGGAAATGATAAACCTAGAGATAGTTTCTGTAACTGAAAAGAGCGCACATAAACAATAAGAAAATAAAGAACAAAAAAGAGAGTGGTAAAATAAACAAACGTTGAGTATTAATATGCAGTTTAGAAAAAACTCTGCCTGTGATAAATGCTGCAGCCTGAACATTTATACTCCTTCAAAATTCATACATTGAAATATTAACTTCAAAGATGGTTCTAGGTAGGGTCTTTGGGGGCTGAGAAGATAGTTGGACTAGTGGCATGGCTAAACAGCCCAAGAGGGCTCCTTTACCTCTTCCCCATGAAGCCACACCAACAAAATGCCATATGTGAGCCAGAGAACAAGCCATTTCAGCTCAGAGACAAATTTTGTTGGTATTTTCACCATGGACTCTCTACCTCCTTAAAACGTTGGAAATAAATGTCAGTTGTTAAGAAGATACTCAGTTGATAGCATGTTGTGACAGAGCCTGAGTAGACTGTCTTCTGATTTGTTTTCTATTCCTGTGAAAAAGGCCATGGCTGAAGGTGAATTGGGAAGCAAAGGGTTTATTCTATCTTACAGTTCTGGGTTAACAGTTTATTGTTGAGGGAAACCAAGACAGGAACTCAAAGCAGGAACCCGGAGGCAGGAACTGAAGCAGAATGGAATGCTACTTGATGGTTTGCTCAGCCTATCTTCTTATGTAATCCTAGGAATGGCACTACCCAGGGGGATCTAGTCCCTCCCACATCTGTAATCAATTGAGAAAATGTCCCCACAGACTTGACAATGGCTCAACCTAATGGAAGCATTTTCTCAGATGAAGTTCCCTCTTCGAAATGACCCTGCCTCATGTCACACTGACAAATAATATAATAATAATAACAATTCACACTCTTACAGTCCCTCCTCTTTCTTGACAACTGGACTCCTGGAGCTCTACCTGGGGCCCAGCCGAGGATCTCTGCATCCACTTCCATCAGTTATTGGATGAGAGTTCCAGCACGACCGTTAGGGTGTTTGGCCATCTGATCACCAGACTAGGTCAGATCAGGCTTTCTCTTGACCATTGCCAGCAGTCTACAGAGGATGTATCATTGTGGATTTCTGGGGACCTCTCCAGCACTCTGCCTATTCCTGGTCTCATGTGGTCTTCATTTATCATGGTCTGTTATTCCTCGTTCTCCCTTTCTGTTCTGATCCAGCTGGGATCTCCTGCTCCCCTAAACTCTCTTTCATTTGAACCTTGCCTTTCATTGTTCCCACTGTTGTCCAGGTTGTTCATGTAGATCTCATCCATTTCTCTGTCATTGGGCGATCCTTGTGTCTTTCTTAGGGTCCTGTTTTCTAGGTAGCCTCCCTGGAGTTGTGTAGTAGTCTAGTCATCTTTGTTTTACATCTAGTATCCTACTATGAGTGAGTGTAAGAGTGTGAATTGTTGAGACCAAGATTGGAAAAGCACAGGGACAAATAGCCAAACTAATGGAAACACATGAATTATGAACCAAAAACTGTGGAGCCCACAACTGGATCAGGCCCTCTGGATAAGTGAGACAATTGAATAGCTTGAATTGTTTGGGAGGCACCCAGGCAGTGGGACCCGGACCTGTCCTTAGTGCATGAGCTGGCTGTTTGGAACCTGGGGCTTACACAGGGACACTTTGCTCAGCCTGGAAGGAGGGGACTAGACCTGCCTGTACTGAATCCACCAGGTTGAATTGAATTCCCAGGGGAGTCTTAGCCCTGGAGGAGATGGAAATGGAGGGGAGGGGCTGGGGGAAAGGTGGGTTCGGGGGTGGGAGGGGGGAGGGCAGGGGAACCCATGGCTGATGTGTAAAATTAAAACACAAATATAATAAATAAAAAAGGAAAATAATAATAATAATAACAAAATCATCATCATCATCATCATCATCATCATCATCATCATCATCTAACCAGGACAGACTATGACAGTGGCTGCACACAACAAAATGCATGATTTCACTCCTAGTAGGAACTATTGTCAATTAGAAACCTATAAGAGTATATTTTTCACATATCAGAAATGTGAAAACAAGAGCTGATGCCCCAACTCCTAGAGAGGAAGTGAGGAATCCTCTTAGGCAGCTGCTTTCAACCTCTTCAACAAAGAAGATGACATGCCATTTCAGCAATCCCTTCTCCAGGAACTTAGTCTTTGGGCTTACTTTGATAATTTTTCCAGAATATGTAAGCATATGTATTGCAGAAAGTATTAGGAATATCAAAAAGAAAAGTTGGTAGTAACAACCATCATTACTAGGAGCCTGGCTAAAGTGTAAAATATGCATATGATATAACAGAAGAATTATAGAGACTGAGATGTCTTTAAAATGATGTAAAAATAATTAAGAAAATATGACATGACATTCAGTGTCTTCCGAATCAACTCAGGATTTTATTGGTTGTTTAAAAATACTTCATACTCTTTGGTGAAGTTTTTCTTTACATATTTCACATTATATTATAATCAAGTTCACAATGTTTTATCATTTTATTTGCTGGAATGAATTTGATTTCTTCACCCACTGTCATTTCTCAATGGTTCTTAATGTACACACCTGGCTTAACAAGCCACAGCTGTGTGCCAAATTTTACCCTCTGTTCTGAAAATAAAGTCCTACTGAAATGCTTCAGTATTCATCTGTTTGCGTACTGTCCATAGCTACTTTTCTGTACAGGAACAGGTCATTAGTTGTAACAGAAACTAAATAGCCAAGACCAGAAATATTTATTATGTGATCTTTTACAGGAAAAGTTTACCAGCCCAACACATAGAAAAAATTTATTGAACTTCATGTATTAAGTGTAAGCAACTTGCCTACTTAGTCTTCATACTATTTATATTTTCTATTTTTCTTAGGCTTTCTCAATTTTTAAAAAAGAAATTCAATCTAAGTAATAACAAGACTACCTTTTTATTTTATTTGAAATTTTAAATTTTTCCTCTACTCTGATTGTATTGGGTAGAATTTCCAGGAAGCTATCAAATACTTCATGTGGTGGTTGATATCCTAATTCTAATAGGATCGCTTCTAAGGCATCACTGCAAACATGATCTTAATTTTATTTTTATATGTGTGTGTATTTTTATCATGTTAAAGAAATATTGACCAAGTTTTCTTTTTCTTGAGTTTTGTAATAGTCAAGAATGATCATTGGCTTTTATTAAAGAATGTTGGTTATCATCATTTTACAGCATTCTAATCTTGACCTACAGAATATTAATAAACTTCCTAATGTGGTCAATCCAGAGATTCAGTCCATATCTCATTTCTGGGAAGACTTGCTGGTCAGGCCAGCTACAGGAAGTATAGTCACATTCATTCTCCATCTACTTCAGGGTCTGCCTCAGTTGAGCAGAGCTGCCTGTCCCTAGAGAGGAAGCTCATGGAGCTGGTGGCTAAAGAGGCATGTAACTTAAAAACAATGTGTGATTCAGCATTGCGATGCACTTGCTTTTAGGAAGGGATGAGTATGAGGCTGACTGAGCATTATCATCTGAAGAAGGTTATTAGAAGAGGAAATTGAAGATAAAACATGATTCCAACCTTGCAAAACATTATGAATAAGGATTAAAAGAAAACAACCTTGTATCTCATGAGTGAGCATTTCTGAATAAAGAAGCTGAAGGCAAGTTTAAGCCACTTGCCATTTGTTTAATTTTAAATTAAAAAGTTATTGTAAGCTGTTTAGTTTCTAGATACTTCTAATTCAACCATGCATAGTATAATTGACTGAACTGAACATTATGGGACTCACACAGACTTCAGAATAAAAGCTCAGCAAGGTGATCACCATGTTATTAAACATATATTCACATGTGGGAAGAGGTTTAACATTTGTATTGTACATTGTATTGGAAGCATTCAATTCCTACTATGTACCTAGAACTTATTTTAAACCAGTTTCATGCCCAAACATATTTCATGTTTTTATCAATTCTTAATTTTTAAAATAAAAGCCTACTACTTTACTTCTCTATAAGATAAAATAATGTGCCAGTGGATTTAAAAAATCGTATAAGTAGTTTTGCCATTATATCTTATTCTTGAAGCCTGGCTGATAAAGACATATAATTAACTTAACATAATTCTCATATCTATCAATCAACCATCCATGAGTTAGTTCCCCCAGGAAATCAGCTGATTGAACATTTCCTTTCAGAGGTATTTCACTTTCTAACACATCTTGACTTTTTTCCTTATACACGATGGTCAGGATGAGTGACCTTTATTTCTCAAAGTGTTCGTGATTGTAGGTTATAGATGTGGATTTTGACATTAAACTGCTCACAGAAAAGCATAGACATGCACACACATAGATTATGTGTGATCACTCAGTATCACAGCGGAGCAATTTCGGCTAGCAACTCAGGTGAGGGAACCAAGTTTAAACCATTTTGTCAACCATCCTGATATCTTCAGTGTTTGGATGTGTGGTTAATTGAGTTCATGAAGGTTTATTCTGCAACACATGTGCTACCAAAAGGAAGAAAAATAAAAAGAAGTTAGCAGAAAAGGAAAAGGTAGGAGGGGGTGGTGGAAGAGACCAGGAGGGAAGGAAAGGTGAATGTGAAGTAGAGGTGAGGGAGCTTGCTGTATAAAGTCATAAGGTCCATAATTACAAGATCCTGAAATCAATTCTTTCAACATTGTTGTGAGGTAGAGAGTGTTACTCCTTTTTCCTCTCACTGTGTTATCATCTGCATGTGATAGTTAAACTGATGCTGGGAGGGGCTGGTGTGTTTAAGAGAACAACAACACAACAGAGAAGGTGAGCCTGGAATCTGAGTTTGGCCTTCCTGATTTCCATGCCAATGAGTGCAACACTGTGCTGTGTTAATCTGACACTCTGCCTCCCACAGCACATGTGCTGACTTCAGCTGTGTACGGTGGCCCAGATGGCACAATTTGATGACCTTTTTATTCTAATCATTTCTATTTATGTAGTAGCGTGTTTCCTTCACTACTGTCACAGTTCTAAGAAAATAAAATATGTAACTGAATGGTGTTTGCCTTCAAAGTACTGCCTTTACCTTAAATTTCAGTTTCATAAAGCAAAATACTTTGCACAGGGTTGGTAATCCATAGATGTTGACTGAAGGTCTGAGTGAATGTATGAATGGATGGAAAAGCAAACCCCACTAAAGCAAATGTCACTCTAACATCAATCTTTCTATCACCTCTGCTTAGCCTAAAAATACAGTGCCCACATTTCTGATACTGACCTAATAGCATTATGTCACCCTGGTCTCAGACTGCAATCTTTGAGCCAGTGTTGGAGTTTGGGGACAGGTTATATCCTGAGTGTCATACAGAAAACCTTTTTTATCTTAGCTGGAAGAAAACAAGCTGTCTCCAATGTCAAAGTAGGTGCTACAAAATAGTGGGGAAGAAAGGTAGGAGGCCCCCATCTCTAGGACTGCACCTATATATAATTATCCCCTCAAATGTAAAGAAAAATATATTTACTTTATTATGCAAGGTCATATGAGAATACCATCAACCTTATAAATCAAGAGAAATGTCATCAGAAGGAAGATTTCTCACATAAAATATTTTAAACATGGTTCTTTTAATGAGTTAATAACCTGCTAAAGTCATTTGATCTTAGCAAGGACACAGGCTGAGTATAATCTGTTTAGAGGGAACATGCCACCCACTACTTTATGTGAACCCTATATTTTCTTCAGTTATACTTTCTTGTTATTTATAAATATGTAGAGTGCCAAGAACAATGGAACTTATTAAATATAACTCAGAGTGCTAACTCTTGATCCTATCAGCACATGTACTATCTGAAAACAAAAGGTTTTCAACATCCTCAGCTGACGGGAAACCTTACGAGCTACACTTGCCACATGCATTTTATTAAGTACCTTGTAGCTTATGTCTTGTGATTTGCAGCAGTGCTTACGAATAAGCTGTTTTATCAGTTCAGTGACCCAGAAAGACTATATATGTACAGCATATACATGAGAATATTTATGATGGTGATTAATTATAGAGAACGGCACCTCAGAAGCATGCAAATGAAAATATGGATAACATATTCCATTATTAACATTCCTGTGTGGAGTGGGCGGTCTGGAGAGAGAGGAACAATGGCATGCAGAGAATTTGGGTCAGACAAAGGATAAATCAGTTGTAGGAAAACAGGGGAGGAATTACTGTAAGCATTAAGCAATCATTCTAACATGAGGAGCGCAGAGTAATAATGCCATATTTGTAATTGTAAGGATAATCTTATAAATCAGAGATCAATTCTGAAAGCAGACTTTTATATTTTTGAATAAACGTAGACAGTATATCCACAACAGTAATGAAAAAGGTTCATGTTATACCTCAATAGAATCTTAAATCCTCAAACACAGCTCTCTACATTGATCCGAGGCAGGAAAAATTTCTATCTTTTCATAGACAAGAATTGTTGTGCTGATTTTCTTTGGCTAGCATATGATAGTCCACTTGATCCTGATCTCTGAGTATTACTCAGATGTTTTAACAGTGAACACTATCCAGAGTGAAAGAACCAAGACCCACAGCTACACTTCAGATTCCTCGTGAATGGAGCAGTAATGATATTGCCCATGGCTTTTCCATTTGTGGGATACTTTAAGCTCTTTATAAACTGGACCTTACTTGTGTTCCCACAATGCTCCAGACTATGCCATGCACATAACAGACACTTGGCAATGTTTCTCAAAGACTGTGCTGTGCTTCAAAAAAAAAAAAAAAAAAAAAAAAAAAAAAAAAAAATTGGAAGAATCGTCCTGGAAAAAGAAAGGGAAATCCAGAAGCCTGGCTAAGTGTCAATATCACCCCTAAGTTTTAAAAATACATGGATTCCTTGGCACAGTATCAGATGTATGATTCAACACTGCTGGAGTACAGCCTTGGAATGGAATTTAATGTGGATCCCAGGCGATTTTCATGTACAGCTGGGAATAGGAACACTTGGTCTGATACCTAATATTTCTTTATTTATAAGACTAGTGTTCCAAAAATTAGTGTAATAAATGACACCTTCTTGCTATATATTTCTCAAAGTGTTCATATATACATTACATATAAACCCATTTTATTTGAATAATATGTATTTAACAAATGATATTCATCAAAGATACAGTCAATGCATTGTTGCTGGTTGAGGGTTGTTCTGACCAGCTTCAGCTCTTTCCCCAGGCAATTAGCTCCCTCCTAAGGAGGGTCTCCCCCAGCTCTCATCTTTCTCTCTGTCATTCTGTATACTCACACCCCTGTTTAAGAAGACAAGGGAATAGACATTGATAATCATAAAAATTACTAGTGTTTCCAGCTTGTCCTCAATGACATACTCACGCAAAGAGAAACCTTTTCCTCTGCTACACCCTTCTCTAGTTAATTCATTCAGAGAAATAGAGAGGGGAAGCAGAGAGACTTTTCAAAGTAAAACTTGCCTGGTTACAAATATGGTGTCCCAAAGCAGTGTTGCATGAACACAGCTGCCCATGTGCACTTCTGACAAGGCTTTCTAAGTTTTCAAGAGGAAAAGAGGCTTGATAAAGAGCCTCTGTCTCAAGTTGGAGGCAGCTCCCCTGCCGGTGCATGCTGGCAAAGCACAGATTCTTCATGCGGTTGAGACACTCCTACCATGCGCAGGCTGTGGAGGCTCAGGCTGTGCAAGGGAGCTGCCTCTCTGAATTTGTCAGCCACATCACAGACTCCTTTATTTCTATTTTACTGAGCCAAGGAGGCAATTTCCACATTTGTCGTGACAATATTTGTGGCAGATGACAGCCGAGCTTCCTGTTCTAATGGGATTAGGGCTTGCTGATCCACTTTAGCTCACAAAAATGGTGTTAACTGAATATTTAAAAAGCCTCACCAATCTAACATAAAAAAACATTAGTCTTTATTTCTGAGCTATTATTGTTTGAGGGACTGTTCTGTTGAATAGCCAATATTTCATTACTTTCAAACTCTTGCTTGGATATGAAGGCAACAAGTGAATTAGATATTTCCAGTTGCAGTGGATAGCCTCTGCAGTTTTCTGTTTGGCTTTGCTGGAATAGCATTTCTGACTTCCTATACAAATGCATGGTTATATTAGTCAGTTCAAATCTCTAAGTAATAGCCAACTGTCACAAAATAACCTAAAAAGTTATTTGAATACAAACTCATCATTATTATATCATAATCTAATGTTACAGCATAGCATAGGTATGATATGGTGTTTGGACCTCATTAATGCCATATTTAACTGGGGCTAAAATTAAGACCTTGTTACAAGTGCGTTCATTTCAAAACATTACAAAATATTAATCATTGCATTGCTTCTCTCCAAATAATAGGAAAATATGTTAATGATTATGGTCATAAAAAAGAACATATAAATCCACTATAAAAGAAGAACTTAAATATTTGGAATATTGGATATACAGACAGTAAAAAATGCATGTCATTCTGTAGTAAGGGGATATAGTAAAGATGACCACTGCTTTGGGCCAAATGAAGCACAGACATAGGTGGTCTAGGAAACAGAGTGTGAGTTTCAGGTCTACTTCCATGCTACGCCAAACCGATGATTCAAAGCAAAGGGCTGAAAAACAGAATTTTAAAACTGAATAAATAAACCTCAATTCCATTCATCTGAGTTTTGACAAAGATGCCAAAAACATACATTGGAGAGAGGACAGCAGTTTCACAAACGACTTTGAGAAACCTGTGTCTCAGCATGCAGAATGAAGCCAGATCCGTGTCTCACACCCTGTACAAAACTCAACTCCAAATGGACCAGAGACCTCAATGGGAGATCTGACACTCTGAATATGCTAGAGGAACAAGTTAGGGGTAGCTTGAACACACAGAGATGAGTAAGGATTCTGGTGACGTAGAAAATAACACCAATAATTGACATATGGGCTCTCATAAGATGAAAAAGCTTCTGTACAGCAAAGGATACAGCTGAGTGAAGAGGCAGAGCCACAGAATGGGGGAAAACAGCTTTGCCAGCTACACAGCTAACAGAGGATTAATGATGAGAATACAAACGTTTAACAACAACAACAAAGAAGATTAGACACCAAGCAAACAAGCAACTCAGTTAATGGTCAGAAGAGTCTCAAGAGACAAAAGACGACTTCTGGGAAACACTTTTAAGAGTCTTCAGCATCCTTATCATCAGTGAAATGCTGTGACAAATTACCATCTCATCCCAGCCAGAACTGCTGTTGTCAACAATATCAGTAACAACAGACGTGGGGAAAGGGGAACAGTTATTCACTGTTAGTGGGATGAAAACTGGTGCAGCCGCTATGGAAAATAGTCTGGCATAAAACTACTATATGGTCCAGCCATGCCAACTCCTGGGTATATTCCCAGGAATTTTACTTATGAACAACAATTTTTGGTGATAAATAATAAACTGCAACCATTTGAAATGTACATCAACACAGTTAACACTGAACAACACTCATGGAAAATAGAAAGGTTGATCTTGATTACATGTCCCATAATCCCTATGTCTTTATCCTAAAACTGAATTTCAAGTCAATTTCAAAATCTCTGTATCAGACATAAGCGTATCACCCTTAAAAGTAAGGTTTTTTAACACTGAGGGGAAAATAATCACAGCTTTTGAATTACCACAACCATGTAACCATCCTTCCTTGAAGACCATCAATGGCCCAGAGCAAACTGACATCACAAAACCCTAAAACTTCGCAAATCTGACCCTGCAGAGAATAGACATTCAAAGTTAAAGCACATTGAAAACTGTTTGCTGTCAACAATATCACAGGAAAAACAAAACATTAGAGCAAATGACTATCAAAACGCATTTTATTCCAAGAGAGCAAAATGTGTGACTAGTTCTAATTTATTTTTCAGTCCTTTTGAGTTCCTATTTATTGTAATTGAATATTTTAGTGTTATTATTTTATGTTTAATTACTTTAAATAGTTTAACAAAATAATTGGCTAACAAAGTATTTCTAAGAGAAAGGCTACTCTATTCAAATTCACACAAAAGTACCATAGACACACATAGTAGCTTTGTCCCAGGTTTTTAGCTCTCTTGCTAGAGGAACCCAGAGTCTAGTGGGATAGGTTTCATAGTTACTGTGGTGATATTGTGTTCCCCAATATATTGTGCACCCTAATAAATTTATGTGGTATCAGAGAACAGAACAGCCACTAGATAGTCACAGAGACCAGAAAATGATGGCACACAAGCCTTTAATCCTATTACTTGGGAGGCAGAAAGGTATATAAGGCATGAAGACCAAGAACTAGGCCTGGTTAAGCTTTTAGACTTTTGAGCAGCACAGTTCAGCTGAGAGGCATCCAGTCTGAGGAAACAGGATCAGCTGAGGAATTGGCAAGGTGAGGTGGCTGTGGCTTGTTCTGCTTCTCTGATCTTCCAGCATTCACCCCAATACCTGGATCCAGGTTTGTTTTTATTAATAAGACCATTTAAGATTTGTATTACAAGTTACTCTAGCTGAGAAGTCCCAGGAAGATGCCCATCTGGGAACCGGTGGCCAGTGGGATGAGATATTTGATTGCACACATCTAACACACATGATCACTCTGCAGCCGGGGTTGGGGGGTTGGGGTAGAGGTAAAAGGAAAATGGTGACAGCCCCAGTGGACACTACACAGAATTAGAAGGATGGTTTCCCAAAGAAGAAGTTGAAGGTCTTGATACAAAAAGAAAGAAGGGAAGATGTTTTGCTCTCTAAATTACAATTACTACCGTTGGTTAGCAATTTTTAGTTGATTTCTGAGTTTGTAGAAGCTTCTGTAAATGGAGGCTTTTCTGTACCAGCCAGTCCCTCAGCTGCTTTTAAGTAATCACTCAGAGGCTTAATATTAATTTCAAACCATTTGGCCTATTTCTCAGGTTTATTATTAACCAGCTCTTACATCTTAAATTAATCCATTTATATTCATCTATATTTTGCCACATGGCTTTGTGGCATTATCTGTTCTCTAGTACACTTTGTTGCTCTCACGGCTCACTGGCATCTGCCCCCAACTCCATCCTTCTTCTCCCTGTATCTCTGTTTGGATTTCCCACCTGGCTCTATCCTGCCTTGCTATAGGGCAAAGCAGCTTCTTTATTAGCCAATGGTAATAAAACATATTCACAGCATACAGAGGGGTTATCCCACAGCAAACTTCAGAGGTTGATGACAGCAACAACTAAGATTTTTACAGTCTCTGGGGTGCAGATGGCTTAGGAGGTAAAGTCTTTACCACATAAGCATGAAGACTTGTGTTTGATCCCCCAGAAGTCAAGTAAAAAGCTAGCTTTGATGGTGTGCGTGCCAATAATTTCAGCCCTGGAGAGGTGGAGACAAAATGATCCTTGAGTCAGATTACTCAGCCAGTCTAGCCAAGTTGGTGAGAAGTCCAGCTTTAGTGAGAAATCTTGTCTCGAAAGACAGAGTGACTGAAGAAGACCTGACCTTGACCTCTTGTCACACACACACACACACACACACACACACACACACACACACACACCACCCCTTATAGAGTGTTTTAGCTTGCTTTGTACTGCTGTGATAAAATCCTCGCCAAAATCAAGAGTTTATTTTTAAGTCACACATCCTAGGCCATCATTGAGGGAAGCCAATGTAGGAACAAAAGGCGTGACATGAGCTTGAAGCAAAACCCTATAGAGTAAAGCTGCTTGCAAGCTTGCCCATAGGCTCACAGAGATCAGACCCACCTCCTAAGAATGGCACTGCCCACAGTGGACTGGGCTCTCCTACATCAATGAGCACATAAGAAAATGCCTCACAGACATGCTCACAGGCTAATCTGATCTGGGAAATTTCTTAGTTGAGGTTCCCTCTCTCCAGGGAACTCTAGGTTTGTGTCAAGTTGACAGCTAAAGCTAAATCGCTCTAAATGCACACTAATGGAGAGGCTGCATGTGTATGCTAGAATGACACTGTCTTCACTTCCGCATATAGTTAGACATTTGTGGTTTAACATTTAATTTCACTGCTTAGTAGACATTTGAGCATCTATTCTTTTTAAATATATATTCCTGCTTTGTCTGCATATATGTTGGTATATCACATGCATGCAGTCCTTATAGAGGCTAGAAGAGGTTATTTGATTTCCTGGAACTGGAGTGACAGACAGCTGTGAGCAGCCATGTGTGCTGTGGGATGGTCTTTCTGTACACTGTGAATACATGTTGGTACCATTGGTTAATAAAGAAGCTGCTTTGACCTATGACAAGACAGGAGACAACCATGCAAGAAATCAAGACAGATGCAGGAAGAAGAAAGACGATGTCAGAGGAGACACCGTGAGCCACCTGAGAAGCAAGATGTAATGGAACTCAGGCCAAGCCACTGATACACATGGTGATACATACATTAATAGAAATGGGTTAATTTAAGACAAATGAGCTAGTTAGTTATATGCCTGGGCCATAGACCAAACAGCTTATAACTACTATAAGCCTCTGTGTGTTTATTTGGAACCAAACAACTGGAGGACACAGGAACTTCCATCTACACATGTGATTGCTGTGAAATGAACCTGAGTCCCTTGAAAGAGCAGCAAGTGCTTTTAACCACTGAGCCATCTCTCCAGCCCTGATCATCTATTCTTAATGAATGTATTTTTGTTATAAAGTACTAAGAATTATTTCCCTTTCTAAGGAGTAGTAACTGAATTCGGCAGGTCCCCCAGCAATTATAGTAAACTCATCAGAAAATCAGTCTCTCACATAATAGTTTCTAAGTAATGTCTAGTTTTTTAGGTGTTCCAAACACCTGAACAAAAATCAATTTTAGTGTATTCTGGATTCCCTCATCCTTGTTGGCCCAGGTCAATCCTTCTTCAGAAGTCTCGGGTTTATAAATCTCCTTGTACAGAAAGAGTAGGAAAAGAAATAACTATGATTCTCTTGTTTCATGAACTACGAAGCTGAGTCACAACCTCGTCTACGTCATTGGTTTTGCCCACAACAAAAAAGAGAATGATGTGATTTAAGAAATGTTTATTCATGCTTTTTATGTAGCCAGTATCAAATAAGTATCACAAATAGTGCTTTCTCTGCTCACAATTAATGTCAGTAATCTTCAGCAAATGATTATTCTCCTTTGTGTCTTACTGTAACTATGAAATAAGTATTCTGTGTAAGTGTTCTCTTTTCATACCCTCATGTGCTTTGTGGAAATCAAAATAAAGCATAGTCATGAAAATTCTTTGAAATCCTAAGATCCTTCATCTTTCATGGTTTGTAAAGACTAGGAGGCTTCTATGTCCCCATTTGGGGGTCACTTCATTATCATATCCTCAAAAACCCTGACAAGTTAGTCTAAATAGTGACCTTCAAGTTGGAAACAGGCAAAGATGGATTCATCTGTGTTGGTCAGGCTAAAATGGATATTTTAAGTTGTATCATTCATCAGTTGTACCTCCTCATATTTACCTTTCACGATATATTAGTAATAATCTTAGAATTTAGTTACCTAAAGCAGTGGGCTCTACGTGAATTTACCCTCTGAATTAATTTGAACTCACTCATGCTAGTAATTTATAATCAAGTCAATTTCTTTTACAGAAAATGTTTAGATAATGGTTTGCAAACCCTTTGAAAGGAAGAAAAAGATCACTAGCCCTTAAAATAAGGTGAACATAAAAAACAATTTTTAAATTTGTATGCATTCTCTGAAATGGGAAGGGAAATGATCATTCATTAAAAGCAGCTCTTCCCTGACAAATAATCTCAGTGGATAATGAGACTGACATTTATACAGCCTTGCAGTGTTTTCCTAAACATGATGTGCAATTAGCACAGCTAACACACAAATCAGACAAAATGCACCAAATGGTCAAGGCATATCAATTAATAATGGCCTGCAAAGATGCCATGCAACTCTCTTTGTGTCTCACAGCCAATTTCAAACCTACTATTTTTTCATTCCTTACAGGAAATACAAACGAGGGTCACATTCATGAAGCTGATCATTTCTTTTCTGCTTGGAAGGAAGGGAAAGAAGGAAATGGGACAGGAAAAGGGGGGAAACACTAGATTTTTAGCAACAGACATTCACTATGTTATGCTACAGTTCAGAAAGTGTGGGTGAAGCCTGGCTTATGTTTGGACCTATTTCCTATCTCCTTGGGTTAAATTGGCGTCATTACATGGTGTTCTGTTTATTTCAAGTAACAATATTATTTATGTGTGGGTAGATGCATGTTTGCATCCTTGCATTCTATCAGTAGAAAAAATAAGGCTAGAGAAAAGATGCGTTGGCTTTTTGTATAATGCAGGATAAGATCCTCACCAGACTGTGTGGGATTATAAACACCAGGTATGACTCTTCAGGCAAACAGAGACTACCTATCCTTTATTATTTTGATAATATTGAACTTTTTTCATTTTTAATGTTAAACTAAACAGACTCTGATGAAGAATAACACTGAGAAAACCAAAAGGCATCATGATCTAATGTGGACCAAGACTATTAGATGGGCTAGGGAGATGGCTCCATGAGTAATGTCTTCCATACAAACATGCGGACCCAATTTTGGATCCCCAGCATCCACTTAAAACATTTAGCAGGGTAGGACACACTTGTCTGGGGATGTGAAGACAGGTAGCTTCCTGGTCTTACTATAGCCCCAGGTCCTAATAAGAGACCCTGTCTCCAAAAGCAAGATGTATGGTGTATGGCTCTCAAGGAATAATACTGAGATTGGCCCACATGTGCACACACATGCACATGTACTATTAAGGATGACTCTAGCCAAAACAAGTGGTTGGGTTCTGTGCACTCTTTTCTTCTTACCTCACTTAATTCCCAGTAGCCTTTGGGTCCTGTTTTCTCAATACATGATAATAAGGACTGGAATACAATGCCCGTCTCCCTGCCTGATACCTTTCTGCAGTCTTGTGCACACCACTTAAATGACAGTTCAGAATATTCATCTTTACACTCCTAAAAATTCCCTCTATCCTTCCCCTTTGCCCCATTGCCATTCACACCTGCTGTATGGAATCATTAGTAGATCCATGAACTCATAATGTCTCCAGCATAAAAGACAAATGAGTGGCAGAGACAGGAGAACCCCAGAAGCAGCCAATAACTGCAGAAGAAAATGGAATTCTCAGTCTTAATTTGTGTCTAAATCACATACTTTAACACTCAAGAAATAAACTGAAAAAATTGGAAATAATTGATAAGTTACTGAAATAAATCAATAAAAAGGGGGATTCTATTCATATGCTTCTTCACTGAAGATGCAGTGGGTGACATGCTAAATAAATAAATAAATAAATAAATAAATAAATAAAAGAACCTGAACAAATCTAGAGATCACAGGAACAACCACAGTTTGCAGAACGTTTCATTGAGTTGCTGCTCATTTTCTTTATATAGAATCCTAGTACATTTCTGGGCTTGTCAAGTTTCTAGTTCAGAAAGAAGAAACTATTATACTTTTTGAGATTCCAGAAAGAGGCACTTGGACTCTCTCTGGCAGCAGTGACCAGCTCTAAGGACAAAATGTTATTAAAAAAAAAAAAAATGAAACTAGTCTCCTGAGGAAGTCATCCAGAATACCTCGTGCAAGTGTGGTTTGGCTCTAAGGGAGAACTAGCTGTGGCAACCTGCTATGAGAAGCAGTCCCAGGCATCAACTGAAAGAGCTGAGGAAGAGCAGCCAGAAGGGTCTGCTGTTTGGAAAAGAACACACACACCCCCACCTCATGCCCAAAAATAGTCAAGAGATAACAAGGGGAGACCTTATCCACTGGTAGCTGTTTGATTCTTGAGATCAATGCAAATCTCTCTCTCTCTCTCTCTCTCTCTCTCTCTCTCTCTCTCTCTCTCTCTCTCTCTCAGCTACCATGAGGTGAGCATCTATGTTCATCTATGTCTATGTCTCTCTCTCCTTTCCCCTCCCTCCCCACTCCTCTCTCTTTCACACACAAAAAAAGTAAGACCCTGGCAGGATTGTGTTTCTTGATCTAGTCACAAGGTTGTATTTGCTCCAAAAGAAAAAAATCATTGAGCTATATATTTATATTTGCACATTTTTATATGTCTGTGCTCTATTTAAATTATTATTGAAAAGCTTTAAGATGTGTTTGCTCCTTTATTGTATTTGACTGATTTTGCTTTTAACACATGGGTAAGGGCTCCAGGATTAGGAGGGCAGGCTGGGGACATGTGGTCACCCTATGCTCACTCAGAGGCTACCCTTAAAGTCTGAAAATATTTTTAAAGGATTGAAGACAGAAGAGGCCTGGAAAGGTGGAAGGGCCAGAAAAATTTCAAGTCTGTGAGGAAAACAAGTCAAGACAAGTTTTATCCTAAAACCATAGAGTAGTTCTTTCCAGAGGGGTCCTGAAAGACTGCTAGTTCAGATGCAATCTACTCAGAAGGAGTCAGTCGGCTGTGATGACCATTGACTCCGCTGTTGCTTTGGACTCTGGTGATATTTGAACCTCTGCTGCTTCCAGTGTTGCTTAGGCAACTTTCCCTCCTAACCACCCTCAGCATGCAGAAAACGTAAGAAGTTGGAGATCTTACTTCTCAAGGTCAAAACTGAACCTCGCTTTTTTTTTTTTTTTGCCCCCGGAGGAGTCATCTATATTTTGGAACCTGAAGGAGAAGCAGAGGAGAGGCAAGATAACAAACTATCAGGCGGTCACACTGGCCATCAATTAACAGAGAAAGCAGCTCCATCCAGTGGTTAAAGCATTTTAAAGCTAAAGCGTTCCACCCCACTAAAGGAGCTTCTTACTTTAATAAAATGAAGGCTTCAATGTGCCAGGGGCAAAAAAAAAAATCTGTATGCTAGAGCTAGTACTCCTGTCTGAGGGAAAGCTTGCCAAGAAAATAGGGTGATATGATTTCTAAAGAAATTAACAACAAATACATACACTCAGTCTTTTTAAAATATATGAATACAAAACAGGGACGCCAGTCACTTGATGAAAACTATCAATGTAAAACAAGGGTATGGGAAATAAATGGATTCCTAGAACACAAGGAGAAAGTACACAAGTGTAATTACAATTTCTGTAGGGGCAAACCAGTAGGTAAGTAGCAATAATAAAGGACAAAAATAACAATGTTACATGAAAAAAAATTAAGTTTAACAGAAAAATTGGACTTGGAAGAAAAAAGGGAAAATTCCAGATGATGAAGTAGAACTGAAGAACCAGACCATAAACACAAATGGGTCTGCAAAGAAACACAACAATAATATAGATGGGTTTACATCCTATGCATGGATAAAGGAAGAGAGATTTTGTGCACACGTGCACACACATGTGAACTTAGGCACTGTATAGGAGACTCTTCAAAAAAACAAAACAAAACAAAACCCTATCTTCTCTGTGAGCAACTTGAAAAATATCCCTTTCTAGTTTGTGTAGGTAGCAAAGAAATTTGTCTTCACCCACAATTCTATCTCAGGGGAAAAACAAGTTGAGGACACATGACAAAATGAAATCAGAACTTCTGCTCTTTGGTGAGAGGCTCCCGGTGCCACAAGATCATCTAAAAACTGTCCACATCCTGGTCTCACTCCACTGGGGTACCCATGCAGCAACACATTTGAAATGGTTTCATATCATTCCTTCTACAAACAGAAACTGAGAACTGCTACTAAAACTAAAATGTTCTGAAGGTAAGTTTATAACAAACACTAGAAAACAGATAAAATGATAAGCCAGAACTAGAACATACTATAGGGGGTTGGGGAATCTGAAGAGCTTAAGACTAAATTCACTACAAAATCATTTTCTTTAACTAGGAAAGGAGGTAGAAACCACAAAAATCTTGCCCCTTATAAAATGTGAAAATTAAACAAATACAAAATCTAAAAATTAAAAGCACACTGAAATATAAAAATTATTGACTGAAACATAAGCCAGAATAGATTGTGTAACTGAAACCCTAGACACAGTTAAAGGGATAATTAGTCAAGGGGAAGTTAGACCACAGAAAAGTTCCCAAGTAGAAAGAGATATAAAGAGCTGGAGAATAATAAATGACATTCTCAGACATTTGGGCAGAATGTGAATATCTAATGTGTAGGTTAGAGAATTCTCAGAAAGAGAACACAAAGAAAGAGAAGAAGAATGACCAGAAGAGATCATGGCTAAGAATTTTTTTTAATTAATGTAGATTTCTAAATCCTAAATCAGAGCCAGTATGAAAGAAAGATAAAAGGAAATTCATATCTCAACTAATTTCACATAAATCACAGAACATCAGAAGCAAAGACAATCCTAAAATCAATCAAGGCAAAGGACAAATTATCCATAAAAATCAATGAACAACAAAGAGAGGTCTAAGACAATAAACTGATACAATCAACTTCAAGGAAAAAAAAAAGGACTTTTCAACACCTTCAAAGATTGAGTTTGGGGCCAAAAGACTCTCTTTGAAAGATTTTCTGAACAATCTGTTTGAAAGGAAGACTACTGAGCTAAAATGGCATGGGGAACATTTGCAAGAAGCAACAGAAAACACAACAAAACAAAAAACTAACAAAGACGTGGTTTTAATGAGAACAGCCCCCATCAGTTCATGTATTAGAACATTTGGTTCCTAAGCTGTGGAACTGTTTGGTAAGGAACAGGAGGTGTGGCCTTACTGGAGGAAGTGTGTCGCTGGGGATGGGCTCTGAGGTTTCCAAAGTCCATACCATTTCCAGTTAGCTCTAACCTGCTCTCCCTCTCATTCTTTCTCCGTCCTTCCTCCTCTTCTCTCCTTCTCTCTCTCTTTTCCTTCTGTTATGCCTCAAGCTGTGAGGTCTCGGCTACTGCTCCAGTGCCTGTCTGCCTCTGTCATGCTCCCAGCCATGATGGGCATGGACTCTAACCCTCTGGAACTGTGAACCCTAAACAATGTTTTCTGTGATGAGTTGCCTTGATTATATTATCTCTTGACAAAGAAGTAATTTAAAAATAAGCACCCTTCGCACTTAAGTTTCAAGCCATTGTTTAGATTTACATCCTCAAGCTCCTTGTCCTGTTTGCACAAACACTATTGGCACTGATTTAACCTTTCAGTTCTATGTCAAGCATGTGCGTTAAAGAATAAATACAAAAACTCAAACTAAAGAGAGGAATAAGATAATTCGGTCTAACTAATAACAGGAAAAGAAAGACAAGGAAACAAGTTGAAGCCTCCAGATATTAACTAACACTAGAATTTATATTAAAATCACTGTGACTATTGTTATCATTAAATGGCATGAAAGTTATCTATCCTGGGAATCAGTCACAATCACATGTTATACATACAAAAAAAACCAAAGCACAGAAAAATTAAGAAATTTTCCTGAAAAACAAAAAGAAAAGAAAAGGGAAAGAAAAAAAAGGAGTTCAGAAACACAGAGAACTGATGCAAAGATGCAAATATCTAAGAATAAAAATTTCAGGAACAGGGGCAGGGAGTAATTGTTGTTCTTGTGGCTCAGGAGGCGGAGGTATGAGGACAGCTTGAGCACATGAGTTAGAATTCAGAATGGGCAACAGTGAGGCAGAGAGCTCAAACACACTTTGCTTTTATGTGTATACTATGGAGTTAGAGTCCAGCTTTAATCTGAGTCTGAGTATCATATAAGCAGGGTTTCATGTACATGAAGGTACAGAAAAACAATCAAAATCACATTTTACTGTGTGTGGTTCTCTTGCCCATTGCAGGGCATTTAACATTCCTGACCCTTATAAATGCTAGTGGCTTCTCTTTTTTATAATTCCTGCCAAGAAATTTCTGGAATGTGCTTCACACATCTAGGGGACCACCAGGAAAGGATAGCACAACACATCCACTAAGAATTAGGCTAGAAACATCCTTCCTATATCTTCTGATATGTACCACAATACTGTTGGGAGATTGTATTTTTCATATTGAGAAGATAAGCAAATGAAATATTTCACAATCAACACTTTCAAAGTTCGTTCCTTCTTGCATTTGTTCAACAATGGCTGCACATTCCACTCTCTGGAAATACAGTGAGAAGAGGACGCTCAGGCTTTTGGAGCCAACAGGCACATTAAGGAGACTAGGAATAAGCAAGTCAATGATAATAGGAAGCTGGGAAGTGAAAAACACATGCTGCTGAGCATAACATTGATCTCCTTTGTTTACAACAGCTGCGGATACTAATTATTAGGGACAAGAGGAAGAGTCTTTCATGTTTCTTTTAATATCTGTTCATTGTAGTTCAGATATTGTAAGTCACAGAGAGCCATGAATTATAAAATGAAAGCTAGGCATGATTTACATGCTCAGACTAACAGCACTCAAGAGGTAGAGACAGGACAGTGGTAGCCAGTTCAAGGATAGCCTGGCTTATATAGTGTGTTCCAAGCCAGCCAAGATTACACAGCAAGATCCTATCTTAAAAGATCTAAAACAAAATCCATTTCCACGCCTCTAAAGAAGAATAGAATTTATATTATAGGTATATACACACAAACATGCACACACACATTCACACACACACACACACACACACACACACACACACACACACACATTCAGACACACCAAACACACATTCACAAGAGGGAATAAATTTGAAAATAAATGGAACTGAATTTTTTAATGTTTTAAATTGTCTTTTTAAAGAAATTGTGACTATAGCTGAGTTCTCTGCATAATCCTGCACACCACGGAGTTAGAGAGGGAAAAAAAATACCATACGCGCTCAAAGGTGTCACCGAGGCTAATGTGACAAGAGCCTCGCTCTGCAAGAGTTCGCCCGAGTTCCAGTAGCTGAGCCAATTAAGCAGCTGGCAGAGCAGCTCTGGGGGGCACCGCAGCCCCCAACACACCCCCATGCCACTCTCACTTCAGCAAGCTGTAGAAGCAAGAGGATGGCGACAGTGATTAAAACAGGGAGGCCAACAGACCCAGAACCAGGAGAGACCCGGAACTGGGAGAGCCTAGCAGTGCTCCAATAATGCTTTCAAGGCTTCATTTACCTTTATTTTCAAAGTGGTCCCCTGAACTATAAATCATACTCATTAATTTTAATACAAAGGATTTTTTTAAATTCTCTCTATGGTGATCCTAAGTTAATGAATCTCTCACTTTACCTTTTAATCTATCTGGCATATTAAGAAAATGTCAGATATTTCTTTAGGGTATGTTAATTATTCATAATTCTAGAACAAGAATCATAGTGGTAAGTTGTTTTTCTGAAGTGAAGGCACATATGCTTTTTAACTCCATTTCCACAAGTTACTTAAAACTGAAAGTGAAACGTCATTGTATTTTACTCTGGTAAAAACAAGTTGGTTGATTAATTTTTATTCTGAAACTACCTCGAAAACTTAAAGTACACACACGCAAGTTAACTCTTTGTTCTTTTTCAAACGTCCTTACATTTTTAATGGTATCTTCACCTTGAACGTGCCCCTCTCTGTGGGGATCTCACATGCCCTAGCCCAGATCCAGTAACATTCTAAAGGGCAGGAGGAGTTTTTCTTGCCAAAGCAGGTGAAGAAGAACCTGGGCCGTTAAACCGACTTTCCAGACAACTGCTATCGGCTGCCATATATACTTCCTTCACTTGAACCTTTCAACTATTTGCTTAGAGGACAGTGTTAACAGAAGTGATGTCATAGCCTGTACACACTTTGTGGAACAGTGTGGTGCAAAAGGAGAAGATCAGTGGCCATAGACTTCACCCAGATGCTAGCCAGCCATCTTGCAAGTAGTTTTGTTGATTTGCAAAACACCCATAGTGGGATGTGAGTGACTCGGGACAAAACATTATCAGGCTCACACAACTCATCTCCAGTCTGATTGATGATGAATCTTGCTGCATCGCCACACTAAGACAACTCGCCCACCACTGTAAGGAGTATTAGCCCCAAGTAATTTGTACTATCACCTTGGATAGAATCTCTCATGTTTGAGTGGCTGTGTGCCTTCATAATGATTATTTTATTTGAAATATTTAAACATATGTATCTGCTGTATCTTATGCTCTTTGGTCTTGGGACATCAAAAACATGTTTTAAAATATTAATTGGTTTTGCTAATTTGAGGCCCTTCAAACATATTTTTTTTTTAAAATTCCCTTTGCTGGTTTTGACATTAAGTGTGCACTTTAAATCAGAAGCATATGATATTTAATTGGTAGATAATGTTTGATGAATGTCTGACACAGTAAGATCATATAAAAGCCTTAGGAGTATACACTGTATATGTATCTGACATAAGAATATTTAGCACTACTGCCAGCTTTCAATCTTTTTTTCAGTAAGTAAATGGCAAATGCAGATGCTTATAGTTGCTATTTATTTATTTGTTTGTTTATTTCTGGTTTCTCGAGACAGGGTTTCTCTGGGTAGCTCTGGCTGTTCTGGAACTGTAGACCAGGTTGGCCTTGAATGGGTGCCACCACTGCCAGGCTCTACTGTTTCTCTTGTGTATCCATGAGTGTGCATGTTCATGTGTGTATGGAGTGTGTGCATATGAACATCTCTACACATGTGTGGAGGCTAGAGAGCAACTCTGGGTGGTTTTACTCGGGAGTAATGCACATTGGCTTTTTTGAAATAGGGTTTCTCACTAACTTGGAACTTACCAAATAGGCTGACCAACCAACAAACCCCAGGATGCTGCCTCTCTTAGCCCTCCATGGTTTTAAGGCTGCAGGCATGCCATCAAACATGCATTTTTTTTAAGGTTGATTTTTAACTGACACATAAAACTGTACACATTTAAGAAGCAACTATACATATACAGTCTAATGTCCTATGCCTTGGTTTGCACTCATTACATTACTGTATCTGTTTCTTTAAGCAGGTATTAAGATGGTATTGACAACACAGGGGTCTTATTCAGGACAGCACTCTGTGAGAAACAGAGCAGGAAGAGGGAGGAAGGACTGGAGACAGGGTTCAGCAGCAAAGGTCACTAACTGCTCTTGCAGAGGACCTACGTTTAGTCCCCAGGACCCACATGGTGCTCACCATCATCTATAACTCCTGTTCCTAAGGACATAATACCCTCTTCTGACCTCTGTGGGCATCAGGCCATGCATGTGGTACACATACACACATGAAAGCAAAACACTCACACACATAAAATAAACAAATCTAAAATTAAAAAAGTAGGATGAGCTAAAGCATATAACAATCTGAGAGGCAAACAGCAAACCCTGCAGCTCTGCATTCAGCATCCACCACTGGTGTGGCATCATGTAGGCTCCAGTAGACTGTATCAAGCCCTCCCCTACTGTCTTGTCAACAGCAGCACATGTGGTCCCTTGGACTGGCTCCATGAGCCCCTGAAGCTTTCCTTGATGGACATCATCAACATCTATTTTTGGCATTTCTAAGACCACACCTTGCCTTGGGAAAAAAAAAGGGTAGCAGTCACATGAAGAATGATACTCAAGGTTGGCCCCTGGCCTCCACATGCACATGTATATGTATAAGCACATGCATGCACATGTACCCCCCACATGATCATGCACACATTAAATAGAATATATGTACATATAAATTATATATGTATATATACAATGCCTGTGGACATATATAATATACATTATATAATAACAAAATATACATTGTATATGCATGTGTACAGTATATAAAAAATTATATACTATATAATAATGTATTATATATGTACATAAATTCTATTTGATGAAAGCATGCTATGAAACTGTTTCAGAAACTACATTTTAAGTAATTCAGTAGCCTGACAAGTTCATTCCCATCTCTAGCTCCCACATGGTGGAAGGAGAGAACCAACATCTGTAGGTTGTCCTCTGACCTCCGCATCACACACAAAATAAATAAATAATAAATGATTTTCGAAGAAAAAAGAAAGTGAAGAGACAGCATACGAGAAGCCCAAGGCAGACCAGTAAGACAGGAATCTAGAGAATGAGTAAGGGCTAGACTTGATCTTTTCTAATTGTCCTTTCTCTGTGAACTATCTAGGAGTCTTCCCAATGGCTTCCATGGTCAGGTACCCCCTAGTGGCCCCTACCTCCCCAAGACACCACACTTAAGACCAAGATTCCAGCACATGACGATTGTGAGGGGGAAATCACATTCAAAGCAAAGCAACTCTCTAGACTCTGGTTATTTATATAATATCTTGATCATTTTAGATGCTCCTCAGTGTAAAACTCTAACATTTCCTTATTTTAAGTTATGATTTTAATCCACACAGACCAGTTTCTTGAGTTCTTCTCCCATCTCCATGTTGCCTCAGTCACACCCATTACGTCCTGCTTCCATAGTACCAGAATCCAACTTCTCGTTCACAATTTTCTGATCTGAATTCACTCTTTGATGTTCTCACTTCTGTCCTATGTAGCTCAAATTAGTCATTTCCTACTATAGTTCCTTTACATTTGCCCTCAACTCCATGCTATTAAATTGCATAACTGACTGATATAAATTGCACCACTGGACTCCACACTGTGCTTCTATCTCAAAAATACACCAGCTTACTTTATTCCATAGTCTAGACCATGAGCCCCATGTAGGCATACAGTGCTCCTTGTATTTATTCCCCATTCCTTAGACATCTATTCTTTTACCAGAGAGTTACTGCATACAATTTCTGGCCTCAAACTCTAATACTGGATCTCCTACATTTTCAGATGGTAACCTATTTCCCATTTCAAAGAGGCAATGCCAAGCATTGACGAGAGAACATGAGCACACTTCCAGATCTGCCAACTTTTACCATCTCTGTTTGCTGGAATCACTAGAGATGAGCTCCCACCTTGTCAGGGACCACCCTACCCACTTCTGTGCATCAACTATGTTCCCTGGCGTCGATCATTCTTTTCAGTAGTAAGTACCTTTTAAAACACTTCAGAGAATCTCACCGTCAGTTACAATCACCTCACTGGGCCTTTTCTCCTCTTTATAGCTAATTCAAAAAAGTCTCGACCAGACTCTCCATTGCTCTAGTTCCTATCTCTCAGTTCTCTTTTACAAATGCTACATTCAAACATTTCATCTAAGTCACCTTTAAGAAGCACTCAGCACAGTCACCAGTTCTGTTTTGAAACCTTCTGCTCGCATCTCTGCCTGGAAACACCTCTCTTCTTTTTCTGCATCTCCCACCAGTGGCTCCTTCACATCTCATGCACATGCTTTTCACCTTTCAAGCAGGTGCACTCAGGGCTTTGTCTTTGCAACACCTTTCCTTGTGATCTGGTCTCACTAGTTCTGGAAAGCCATTAGTCTCCAGTCCTTAACACCAGGCGCCCACTGACTCACACATTAATCATTTCCTTGCTTTGTTTTTCCCTCCAAAATTTCCTCTCAGGGTTTAAATGAGCTTCTCACATTTAACATATACAAACAGAAGCCCCTGGTCACTCAAAAACAGCTCCCCCATAGCCTTTTCTATCTCAGTTAATAGCATGCTATTCCTGAAGTTTAAGGTAAACATTAAAAAAAAAATCGAATCCATCCATTCCTTCCCCCAAATCTTGTTATTTTTAATTTTACATTTTTCTGATGTACAGTACAATATTTCAGTGCATGGGTGTGATAGGTATGGGACAAATCAAGGTGAAAAGCATTTCCATCTCTGTATATTTCTTTGCATTTTTCTATTGAGTAATTTTGAATGTTTCTTCTAGTTCAATAATTAACAATAATATAAATACAGAAATCTTTAGTAAAAGGTGAAAGATATATATAATCTAAAGGACTGCAGCTGACATGCCAATGTGGAAGGGAGAAATCTCTCAAGGCTCCGTCCCTGGACAAGAAGCTGCGGAGAGGGAGAATCAGTCTTCTCCAGGGTGGACCCCTGATAGATTATCTAATCTCAAGCAGTCAGACATATAAAACACATGCAAAAAAGCAACCCTAAAGGGACTCAGCAGGTTATATTTATGAATTTATACACATGTCATAATAATGATTAAAGAATAACGGGGCATTAATTTGTGAGTGGGGACATGGACGGAGGGGGAAGGAGAGAGATGTGATATAAATACATTACTCAATAAGAAATTTTCAAAATGAAAAAATAATAACATGAATATATTTGCCTACTATGTAATAAATGTAAATAGCAGTGAATTGTTGTCAGCTAGGGTTACCTTCCTGTTCTGCAGAACACTGTAATTTATTCCCTTCATCTGTGTTTTACGACCCATTACCAGATGCGTATTCCATCTCCCTCACTCTTCCTAGTTGCTGGTGCCTAGTCTTCTGGTCTCCTAAGAAATCAGCTCATGAAAGCTCCAGCTGTAAGGAGCAAATGTGGCATCTGTCTTTCTATGGTTGGCTTTTTCACTTAAAACAGTGTCATCTAGTTCCACCTATGCTGCTGTGAACGGCAGGATTCATTCCTCCTCCTCTTCCTCCTCCTCTTCCTCCTCCTCTTCCTCCTCCTCTTCCTCCTCCTCTTTCTTTTCTTTTTTCTTTTTCCTTGGCAACACTCAGGTAATGACTTTACTTTTTCAGTCAACATACCCAGCCCACAATACAGCATGTGAAATCACAAAGAACAAATTCAAACCTTTTTCAAAAGTCTCAAAACTTTGGAAAATCAATATACCATTAATACAATAACATACTATTTTTGCTGGAATCATATACTACCTTGGTGCTAATTTTCACTCCAAAAATATCAATTAAGTACCAAATGCAAACTCTAGTTCTCAGCAGAATGGTTAACTTATACAAATTAATGTCACTTGAATATACAATTTCTCTTTTTAAAGTGCACTCCTCATGCAGGCCATTCTAATTCACAGCGGCAGGCAACTGTGTGGACCCCCAGGGCAGCTGGATGTTGTTCTGGTTGACCCACAGCCAAGCAGTGTTCCTGTATCTGAAAGGCTCTAAGATTCTACCCAAGGAGATTCGCAATCAGCATGAATTTCTTCTAAGTACTTAAAAAACAACAAACGAACCCCTGTGAATTGTTCACATGAACACAAGACTCTCCTAGTCTCAAGCCCTTCTCACCTCAGGTGATCTCTTTGATTCTAGAAGCTCTGGGTCTTTTATATTGATCAAAGTCACAGCCTTACCCCAGCTTGGTACTCCAGGGCAATACATACGGATCTGTTTGCATTCTTCCACATGCTGACATCCAGTTAGGCCAACACCATTTGCTGAAGATGCTCTCATTTTCCACTGTATAACTTTGGCTTCATTGTCAAAAGTCAGGAGTTCAAAGGTGTGTGGATTTATGCCGGGGGTCTTCTATTCCATTTCATTGATCCACCTGTCTGTTTTTATGCCAATATCATGCTGTTTTTATTACTACATCTCTGTAGCAGAGCTT
The DNA here is from genome assembly GCF_903995425.1 of Onychomys torridus. Lineage (NCBI taxonomy): Eukaryota > Metazoa > Chordata > Mammalia > Rodentia > Cricetidae > Onychomys > Onychomys torridus. The sequence continues at coordinate 54,705,100 of NC_050453.1, read as the reverse complement.
GAAATCAGGGATGGTGATACCTCCAGAAGTTCCTTTATTGTACAGGATTGTTTTAGCTGTTGTGGGTTTTTGTTTGTTTTTTGTTTTTTGTTTTTGTTTTTGTTTTTTGTTTTTTTGTTTTTGTTGCTGTTGTTGCTGTTGTTTTTCCATGTGAAGTTGAGTATTGTTCTTTCACGGTCTGTAAAGAAGAGAATTGCATTGAATCTGTAGATTGCTTTTGGTAGGATGGCTATTTTTACCATGCTAATCCTACCAATCCATGAGTATGGGAGATCTTTCTATCCTCTAACATCTTCTCCAATTTCTTTCTTCAAGGACTTGAAGTTCTTGTCATACAGATCTTTCACTTGTTTAGTTAAGAGTTACCCCAAAGATATTTTATGTTATTTGTGGCTATTGTGAAGGATGAACTATGCTCATAGCAGTATAACTCCTAATAGGCAGAACCTGGAAACAACCTAAATGCCCCTCAATTAAAGAATAGATAAAAAAAAAAATGTGGTACATTTACACAAGGGAGTATTACTCAGCTGTTAAAAATAATGACATCAGGAAATTTGAAGGTAAATTGATGGAACTAGAAAAAAAATCCTAAGTGAGGTAACCTAGATCCAGAAAGACAAACATAGTGTGTACTCACTCATGGGTGGATACTAGCTATAAAATAAGGGATCACAGCCCCAGAGAGGCTAGGTTACAAGGAGTGCCCAAAGGGGAATGCATGGATTTCCCTGGGAAATGGGAATAGAGGAAATCTCCTGGGTAGACTGGGAGTGGGTGGGGTTGAATGGTAGATGGAGGGGGAGAATATTGAAAGAGATGTATTAATATGTAGGGCATTTTGAGGTGAGGTAGAAACCTGGTGCAAGGGATGACCTCAGCTAAGACTCCCAGCAATAGCGGATAAGTAGCCTGAACTAGCCATCTCCTGTAATCAGATTGGTGACTACCCCAGTTGTTATCAGAGAGCCTTTATCCAGTAACTGATAGAAACAGATGCTGAGACACATAGCTAAGCACTGGGTTGAGCTCAGAGAATCCTGTTGAAGAGAGGTAAGAAGGATCATATGAGCCAAGGAGGGTCAAGATCATCACAAGGGAACCCACAGAAATGACTAACCTGGGCTCATAGGAGCTCACAGGGCCTGGACTAACAGCTGGGGAGTCTGCTTGGGACCAACTTAGGCCCTCTACATACATGTGACGGTTGTGTAGCTTGGTGTACTTGTGGGACTCCTAGCAGGGGAAGCAGGCCTGTCCCTGACACTTTGGCAGGCTTTTGGGAATCTATTCCTCATACCAGCTTGCCTTGCCCAGCCTTAATACAAGGGGAGGATCTTAGTCCTACCTCACGTCCTACTTGATATGCCATGCTTTATTGATACCTTTGGGAGGCCCGCCCCTTTTCTGAACAGAAACAGGAGTGGATGGACAGGGACAGAGGGGAGATGGGGGGAAGAAATGGGAAGAGGAGGGAAAGGGAAACTGCAGTCAAGACATAAAAGAACTGAATAAATTTAATAAAAACATAAAATCTACCTAAAATAATTGCATCTCTTAAATAACAGATAAATTTGAAGTCCTGGGGGCCTCGTTGCTGCACACTAATTTCCCTTGTCATTTCTCCACCAACACACCCCCACTGCTGCCATTGGGGTTCGTAGGCTTCCTCTTGCCGATGCTTTCAATTCTTCAATCTCAGCATACAGTTTATGTATCACCCATTCCATTGCTACTCAGCATTTGTTAGCATTGGAAGACGTGGTCCTTCAAGGTAGCTACTGAGGCTGACCCCTTCCGTGGTGATGATGGCTTCCTGGGTCAGTACAGTTTTCTCGAGATGCTGGGGTACAGCTTCTGTGTGTGCCTCTCACCTACTAAGACCCTAATTGAAATAAGGTATTAATGGACTTGAGCTCCGTTGTCTACTTTATGGAGTCAACTACAGGATGCTCTTGCATATATTTTTTTGTTCATGCTGCACCAAAAAGAGACTTCACAGCAGAAGGCAGGAACTCACTCTGTGCTGAGGAGTCTGTGGCTGTGTAGATTTCCTGAGGGACCAAGATGTCTGTCCAGCATGCCAATGCCAACCACAGTCGGGTTCGTGGGGATTGGGTGTTTCTGCGCTGTGCCAGTGGTAACCATTTCCCATGGGTGATCAGTGATGTGCTGTCAAGTACAGCTCTTCATGATGCCAGCCACCTGCCTGGTGTCCCTGATTCATTCCTTCTTATGGCTGAACAATCTCTCTCTCTCTCTCTCTCTCTCTCTCTCTCTCTCTCTCTCTCTCTCTCTCTCTCTCTTCCTGTGTGTGTGTGTGTGTGTGTTTGTGTGTGTAGTTTCTTTATATGTTTGCCCATTGATAGACATGCGATCCATCAACACATTCTTCCATTTCTGTTTTCAAAATCTATCTAAAATCCAGCCCCTTTTATAAGCCTCACTCAAACTATAGCTGTTGCTGCTAACACTCAAGCCTTATGTCATAGAACTTCCCTGTTCAAACTGTCTCATGCATCCCTGTTTCAGCTGCAGAAAGGGGTCCAGGTCTTATCGTGGTCTCATGACCTCTTCTGCACCATTAGCTTTGGATACTATCTCATTGTATCTCTCTTGCCTATTGGCTCTCCTACTGTCTCTCAAACATATCAAGTACACATTCACTGCGGTTCACAACAGTTTGGCCGAGGATACTCCAGCTTCAATCCCTGGAATCTATCTGTGTGATCCCTTTTTGTTCTTGTTTTTGCTTGCCTGAGCCTTGGACCCAGAGCCCAGCCCATGCTATGCAAGTGCTCCAGCACTGAGCTGCATCTGCAGGAAAGTCATTATGGATATGATTGTGTTTAGAAAATATAGACATGAAGAGATATGTAGGATGATCTAATAGACCTTAAACATTATTACACAGACTCTATAACAGAGAGGCAGAGGCCATGTGACACAAACAGGGGAGAAGGTAATGAAAAGATAGAGCAGAGAGATATTTGAAGATGCTAGATTAGACAGGGATGCTGCGGCCATAGGCCAAGGAATGCTGCAGCTACCAGAAACCAGCAGAAGCTGGAACTCCTTCACATTCAACCCCAGATTTGGCCTGGCCAGGACACTCCTTTCAGACAGACCCTGAATTTGATGGAACTCTTTATGTCACACGTGTTATGAAAGTGCTCCATCACTAAGCCACACCTATAGCCCTGACTTTCTGGTTTCACCAAGTTTATTGTCATTTGATATAAGTATATTGTCACATAAACATCTCTTGCCATTTCTTCATCCTAGTATCTCCCCATGACAGATATGAGTAATGCTAATTCCTTTACCCCTTCAAGTCTCTGACCAAATTCAATTTCAGAGAGGCATCCCCCGTCCCCATATGTAAAACCCACACATGCACTCATGTGTGTGCACACACGTTCTTGCAATCACCACCTCTATTACTTTTCCTATCATTATTATTTCCTAACATTGTATCTATTTTTGCAGCTTCCCACTCCTAAAATGTCACCTTCAAAAGAACAGATATATTTTTCTCTTGTAGTTACTCTATATTACAAGCACATAAAACAGTACCTTGTACAGGGCAGAAGCCTAATAACTACTTGTTAAACAAGTTTGGTTTCCTTGAATTGTTTACAGCGATTCCCCAGGAGCAATAATTGTCTGGCTCTGCGTTTATCATCTATTTTCAACAATGCCCACAAATGAACAGTCACAAATATCTTGCTCTAATCTTGCATTAAGAAGGTCAGATCTGGGGCTGAAGAGGCAGTTCAGTGGCTAAAAGTACAAGCCGTTCTTGCACAGGATCCAAGTTCAGTTCCCAGCACCGGAACCAGGTAGCTCACAACAGTCTGTAACTCCAGCTCCAGAGGATCCGACGTCCTTCCCAGGCACCCTCATTCTTGTGCCCAAGCCCCATCCCCCAGCACACACATTGAAAATAAATAATTGTTTTAAAGGTCAGATAAAGATACAAGCTCTAAAAGCCAACAGTGCCAAACAAGAGTATACAGTTCAGGGAGCAGTACCCTAAGGAGTTTTATAAGGTATATTCTGGGCTTTACAAGTCACATCTTTGGGGCAGTGCCCAGGTGTTAACATTATTTTAGAAAAACAGTAGCTGGATGTAGGAGCTACCTCAGATTTTTTTTTTTTTACCTATATACTTGAAAACTTGAGAAAGAAATGTTATTGCATTTTGTTATATTTTTGCAATCAAATGCAAATGTTTTTCAGCATTGTGTGTCAGACACTAATTACTTTTCCATTACCTAAACCGGTCACAGCTGTTCTTGTGCCACACCTGTCACTGGGTAAGATCATTTCGGGAGCTGTCAGATTTTATGCTGTCCATCAAATGTGTTGACGATCAACGTCAGCAAAGGCCATGATTCTACTTACTGCAGAGAGGACCCTCCAGGTTCCTCTAAATCGTGCTGCTACCTTACTTGCATGTAGAGTAAGCACTACTATTTTTTTTTAACTTTTCATTTGTTCCGTTTAATTTTGTTTTGATTAAAAAAAAAAAAAAAAACAAGTAGTATTTGAATTTGCGGTTTACTTTTATTTTCGTATTTAATGAAAGCAAACGTATTATATAGTGACCTGTTTTACTGTTGGCACACTTGTGCCTTGAACCTCACCCTTCTGATCGATAGGGATGGTTTGGAAGTGGTTTGTTTGTTTGTTTGTAATTATGTAGGTGTGTTTGTACATCTGAATGCTGTTGCCTGTGGAGAACAGAGGCATTGAGTCCCACTGAAACCGGAACTTAGGCAGTGGGGAGCCACCTGTCCTGGGTTCTAGCAACTGAATGCAGGTCGTCTGCAAGAACAGCTTACCTTCTTAACCCCTGAGCTATCTCTCCACTCTCAGTTAGGGACTTGGTGTGTTCCAGATTTTTCCTCGTTTTTTTGAAAACCATTCTCTTAGTGGGGAATGAGTGAGGTTAGTCATGGAATCAGTTGAGAACTGGCTTCTGGCATGAGGAGGTGATCACCTTGTCATTTGACCATGCTCACGTCTCAGCTGTCCACTTCTGGCCCTAGTATCTTCAGGTATCATCTTTAGATCTAACTGGCAGCAGCTGCATTCTGTTTTGAAGCCAATATTGAAGAAATGGCAGGGTCATCAATAAACTGATACAAACAGACTCTGCTGTTATCTATCACTGTCTTGAGAGCTTTTGTCTACAGAACTCAAAGGAGAGAAGAAAGAAGAAAGCAGATTTTAAACAAAACAACTGAGGCATATTGTTTGTACTGGGAACTGTGGTTAGTGTTCGATGTACAAGATCTCATTTAGTACTTTGAGGTCAGTATTATCATCTGCGTTTGCCATGGGAGAAACTGAGGAATAGCTCAATTAAATAGCTACAGAACAGTTAACTCACTTGGCTTGCTCAAGCGACCCATAAGCATTTGATCAAAGATTCCACTCTAGACTGGTCTGACTCCACGTTTATTATTTAGCCAATTACTTGGCTTGCTACAGTGTAATTTTAATCTAAGAAGAATCTGAGGTCTCAAAACGTTTCTCCTGAAAGAGAGAAATTGTCCGGCAAATTGAGGAGAAGATTGGTTCTTCTTTACTCAACTTGGGTTCCAATTCCAGAGAAACACTGTGTGTCTGGGAGCTTTGAGGAGGAAGCCGGGCTTTAAAGAAAAAACAGACCATGGCTATAAAGAGTCAGATGGCTGACATCTGGACAGCTTGTGGTGGAGCTGAGAAGGCTGCTGTGTGAATTACAAAGGTATGACAAATTTTTAACTCTGTTCTAATTTGGCTCAGCCTGCCTCTCTTCAAGTTTTTTGGCATAGCTTCTGCCATTTGGGCTAAAATGCCCTTTCATGAAATGGTATACTGCCGAGGATTATCACGCAAGTTTTCTGTTTTGTTTTCTACCTCACTTTGTTTATGTGCTGTAGGGAAGGGAACTCGTCATCTTTGATGGTTCCTTACATCATATTCTCAACTCAGGGCATGGAGAGCCCCTCAGTATAAGCATTTACAGTTACACAGGGATTGTTACTGGGGTGTCTGGCTCTCGGGGATCCCTACAGGAGTGCGGAGCTCTCACAAAACCTCATGGGCTCTGGCTCTTCATGACATTCTTGCTCTCCACTGCCTCTTGACCAGCAGCTGTCCCGATGCTCACAAATTGACATCTGCAATAATTCCCATTAACAATCCAATGTGCTATGTCTGACTTCTCAATCTTGATCAAACTTTAAAAATATCTTGTTTCAGTTTCTACATAGGAAAGGATTTCAAGTTACAATGTGGCATGAAACTGACTTCAGAGTAAGAAGACTCAGGATCACAGATTCAGGGCCAGACAGCACCTGAGTTCTATGTTGCCACACAGGACAGTGGAAATGTGAGGTAACCCTCCAGACTACTAAGCAGTGCTTCTCAACTTGTGGGTCTCGATCCCTTGGGAGGGATGATCCTTTTACAGGAGTCACCTAAGAACATTGGAAAACACGGATATTTACATAATAATTCATAATGGTAGCAAAATGACAGTTATGAAGTAGCAACAAAAATGATTTTATGACTGGAGGTCACCATGACATGAGGAACTATATTAAAGGATTGCAGCACTGGGAAGGTTGAGAACCACTGCTCTAGAGTCTACTGGAATTGCCCTCGTTACGTGCATTTCACAGGTAGACAAAAGGACCGCTGAGAAGCAACACAATTCAGAGTCACCTACCCATGCAGTAGTGTAGAAAGGATTAAAACCTAGGTCTGTCTTACCTGAAAGTTATTGTTTCTAGTTGATCCAATATATTAAATCTATTTGAAGAAGGCGAGGTTTTTTGTACTCTGAGTTTGGATAAATACAATAAAGGAAAATAAGACACAAAGGTAATCAATAGCAGATTCTTCCCTGTATGTAAAAATGTTAGGAAAGTAGGCAGGAGATATGGGTTCTGATCCCAACTTACTATACCAAATTACCATGTCAGTGATCTAGAGAAATTTATTCAGTTCTCACAGCACTGGACTCTTCAGTCAATGAGCTTCAACTGTCCTCCAAACATAAGCTTATATTTAATTGTCTAAACACAGTGATAGTGCTCCATTAATAGGAACACATGACAAAATTCCTCTTACGTGGAAAATTAAGTTAGACTCTGTTCTCACATCCTCTAGAGTCCCTAGTTGCCAGATTTACGTTCATTTGCATGTAATTGTTCACTTCTGGCTGTGAAAAATTACAAATAAAACTTTGATTTAGGCTGGGCATAGTAGCAGACACCTATAGTCACAACACTTAGGAGTTAAAGGATGGGGGTTTATGAGTTCAAAACCAGCTTGGACTACATAGCCATCCCCTACTTTAAAAACATAAACAGAACAAGCACACACCTTTATAGAGTGGGGCAATGGTAACATATTATTAGGCAAAATCAGTGCAGGTCCACCTTATTTTAAATACAGAGGCATTATAATATTAATAATAACCAACACATAGATGGATTTTTTTCTAGTTGTTTTTAATATGGTGCCTGTAATTGCTTCTACAACATGATGGACATATTTTCTTTAGTTGAGAACTTAATCCTTAATTTTGACAGGGAAAATTTAATCTGAGTTTCATTGTTTAGATTTATATAAATATCTACCTAAAAATTGTAGTCTGCTTCAATTTCCAAAAATGCCTATTGGTAATTAAAGATGCTTATGTATCAACTTTTGAAAGCTAAAAGCATTTTAAGGTATGCCAAAGTACACAGAACTATTGTACAGATGTGTCTATGCATAAATGTCCAGCTTAGCCTACCTGGTGTACATGTCAAGCTACTACAGATCCATCTTCAGAGAGCAGCATGCTTGAGAAGTTATTTTCTCCTTTGTGCTTCTGTGAATTATACTAATTTCTCAAAATGAACAAATATTACATCCATAATAAAAAGGTTATTTCCACAGTATTACCAGATAATGTTTCATTCATCAACGCTAAACTATCTTGGTATTTGTTATATTTTATTTACTTCCATAACTGTAAGTGCTGGTGAAGGTGAGTGACATCTGCTGTCAGAATATCTAAATATCAGACACACTTACTAAACAGAGAAAATGTGATTTCTGAAGATTAACAGTATGAAGCCATAGGAAGGCAGTGACAATGGAGGGTCATCTGAAACCTGTCACAGCCAACTTGATGGCAGCTTACTATTAATAACAAGGCTGCTAAGATAACCGTAAACAATGAGACTTAAGAATAAGTGGAAAAGCGATGTGCTAGAGTCCTAAAATTAGCTTTTCCCATAAAAGAGGCTCGCATAACCACCATTAATGATTTCGACTCCAACTTTCCAAATCCATGAATTCACTTGCATTAATACATTTATTTTGCAGGCTGAATATACCCTTGCATAGAAACCAGTTCTGGGCATGTGCAGTTGAAGTTTATTATTTATTTTGGTTATTTATAAATATAATCCATTTTCTAAACTTGACTGGTAAAGGGTTCATCAAAATTCACTGAAAGGGAGTACAAAGGAATCCCATTCTTTCACGTACTTAAAAAATCATAGAAACTTCTAGAGAAAGGACTAAAATGGCCTGAGAGACTCAGCGGCTTCTTATGAAGACGAGAGTTTAAAACTACAGCTTGTCGGCCTGAGATAATTCATGCTGGACCCAGTGAATAAGAATCAGGGTTGGGGATTTAGCTCAGTGGTAGAGCGCTTGCCTAGCAAGCACAAGGCCCTGGGTTCGATCCTCAGCTCAAAAAAAAAAAAAAGAACAAAACAATCAAGTACTCCAGAAAATGAAGAATATAGCAAATGTCATAAAAGAACATTCCACTTAATCTGGCAGAAATTGAAAATTCAGTCTGTTATTCAAAAGTTTATAAACGTTAAGAGTTTAAGCACTGGTCATACATTTTAAAAAAGAACCTGGGGCCTATGCAGGGACACTTTGCTCAGCCTGGGAGGAGGGGACTGGACCTTCTCAACCCAATCTACCAGGTTGAGCTGAATCCCCAGGGGAGTATTTGCCCTAGAGGAGATGGGAATGGGGGGGAGGCTGAGGAGAGGATGGAGGGGGCAGGAGGAGGGAGGATAGGGGAATCTGTGGCTGATATGTAAAATTAAATTAAATTATAAAATATAAATAAATAAATGAATAAATAAAGAAAAGAAAAATAAAAAGATAATCGAATGTACATGAAAATTTTGTCCATTAAATTCGGGGACTATTGTCCTGTTAAAAGTCCAAGAAGACATAGGCTATTTTTCCCAAGAATTCAATCATAGTCAAGGTCATCAGTTTTCCAAGTATGAGGTTTTTATATAGCAGTGTATCATGATGAAATTTTACAGACTTGAATGTATACATAAAGTCGGGTTAAATTGGCTCATAAAGTTATAGAGGAGAGTGGTTTGGGGTTTTTCTTTTGAACTCTGGGTCTGGCTTTCTTAGAAGGCTGTTGTGGTCTACCAGGATATTCCCTTAGCCTTACATTATTAAGGAAGCTGCTGACTGAACCAGTATGGTGTTTCAGATTTTGACTGTCTATTTTTGAAGCTAATTCTCAGCTCTATTATTTCTAAGAAAAATGGATACCGAAGAGTGTAGACAAGGATGCCCACAATAAGCAGATTATCTTCCCCCTGTTAATTGTACAGCCAACAATGCATCATCCTCCCCGGTGCTCAAATGAAAGAGTGAGGCTTCCCACCTTTCCCTCCACCCGCAGACCCACCTAAAAGAGTTTCACAATCCACATCTCTTCAAATGGACGCCGACTGGAGGAAGACACAGCTATTTGCTTTCCTAAAATGTCAAAACCGTAAATATTTCCAAATATACTCCTACGCCGGGCACCATGCAGGCTTCATTATTTTGAATTTCGAAGCAGCCCCATGAGATAAGTTGATGTTACTTCCCTTTGACAGAAAACTGAGACATCTAGTGATTAAGTGTACGCAGCTGGAAAGTAACTATGCCGGATTTTACTGTCTCCAAAAGTCAGGAGAATTTCTTAAAATTCCCTCTTTCAGGCTCTCTGAATAAGAACATCTTCATTTTTGTTGTTTGTTTATTTGTTTGTTTTGTTTTGTTTTTTGAGACAGAGTTGCTCGGTGTAGTTCTGGTGCCTGTCCTAAATTTCGCTCTGTAGACCAGGCTGGCCTTGAACTCAGAGAGATCCGCTAGGCTCTGCCTCCCGAGAGCCACCACCGCCCGGCTTTTTTTTTTTTTTTTCCTTAAATAAACAAGAACTATGGGTGCCCTTCTCTCTTTGCCTTGTGGACAGAGATTCTGGTCCAGGAAGTTCGGGTAAAGACGCAAACATCTCCTGTTTCCTGAGCTTCAGAAATGATTCTTGTGCTCTGTAGGCCAGAGAACCACAGCTCCCCATCACATCTTCTTGTGTGCCCTCCTGGCTTATGAGACTGTGAGACTCGACCCACACCTTTGGGGCTCTGCTCTCTCCCCAGCCCTCTTCACAACGTGTAAACACATCTCTCCCTTTGCTGAGCAGTTATGAATATGGCTCCCCCCAAAAAAGCCAACAAATGATGGTCCCTGTCCTTCTAACTCACATGGCATCCATACAACACTAACACTTCAATGACATTCTTAAGTGAGGGGGGATGGGAGATAGTCCAGTCAGTGAAGGGCTTGTTGTGTAAAGAGGAGGACCTGAGTCCCATGGAAACCCCTGCCCCCAGGTAAAAAGCCTGGCATGCTGGCTGAAAACCCCTCAGCTCTGGGGAAGTGGAGGCAGGTGGGTCCCTAGAGCTTCGTGGCCAGGCGCCTACCCTGATTATTGAGCCTCAGCATCTAGTTAGAAACCAAAAAAGGTCTCAAAAGAGGTGGACAGTACGTACCTGAGGAGGAAAGCCCACAGGTTGTCTGTCCCCTGGCGTTCACACGTGTGCACATATATACCTGTACATACACCTGTATGCCCACATGCTACACACACACACACACACACACACACACACACACACACACACACACACGAGGTGAAATAATTTTACCAGTGCTTCTCAAGAACATGTTAAAGAAACTGCTTTTAAACCTTGTCCATTCTCACCTGCATCAAACCCTTCCGCAGTGGCAGACTGCAGGGGTGAGACTCTCACGGAAGTGACACTCTCCGCAGATGGGCTGGGGATGTCCAAGTGGTTCCTGTTGGATGTAATAGGGGAACGTAATGCAAGAAAAGGATATTTAAACGCGAATCTCGCATCCTCATACTATCCAGTCCGACTCTGCTGCGGGGTGACAAGGGAAGCACACAGGAGCAGCGGCAGCGGGGATAGAACGTGAGCGGGTCATGTGATACATTGCAAGCATGCTGCTGAGAAATGGAAAAAAAAAAAAAAACCAGAAATACAGGAAACCCGGGCTGGAGAGACGGCTCAAAGGTTAAGAGCACCGACTGCTCTTCCAAAGGTCCTGAGTTCAATTCCCAGCAACCACAGACCTGTAATGAGATCTGGTGCCCTCTTCTGTATACATAATAAATAAATAAATCTTAAAAACGAAACAAACAAACAGGAAACCCTTGTAGGAGGAAAAGGCAGTCCTTAAACTGGTGGAAAAAAACAGTAGGTTTCTATCAATGGATAACATGGTGCGACGCAGACACTGTGGATCTCTGTAAAGTCAAGGTCATTCTTGGTCTATGTAGTGAGCTCCAGGCCAGCCAGAGCTACACAGTGAGCCCCTGTCTCAGAAAAAGAAAAAAAAGGGGAAGGAAGAAAGGAAAATAAAATAAAAAAGGTACGTTCTTATAACCAGGCAAGATGTCGTATGCTCTATGTCCGGACTTAGGAGATGGTGACAGGAAGATTGTTAGATATCCAGGGGCATCCTGCACTCTCCAACAGGACCCTGTCTCAAGCAGAAGAAAGGGAAGAGAGGAAAGGAGAGGGGGTCAGAGGAAGGTGTGGTTCTCACAAGTCTTGCTAGAACAGCTGGAGCAGATGAGGAACCAGTTTTTCCAAGACATCACTTTTTTTTTTTTTAAGCACTGGTCTGATCTCTGAGGGCAGAGCCCTGAGGTTTCATCACCCCCCCTTTTTAAAAAAGATTTATTTATTTATTGTTATTATGTATACAGCATGTATGACTGCAGGCCAGAAAAGGGCCAGATCTCATTACAGATGGCTGTGAGCCACCATGTGGTTCCTGGGAATTGAACTCAGGACCTCCAGAAGAGCAGTCAGTGCTCTTAACCACTGAGCGATCTCTCTAGACCTCAAAGACACCACTCTTAACCTTAACCTTGAATCACGATTTTCTGCTGGGTGACCACTCCCATAATGCTTGCTCCTAAACAACATTGCATGGGATGTTTCAATCTAATTATAAGTGTTGTGTTGTTTTGTTTTGTTTTTTCTGGGCCAGTTAATACTTTCAACTATTAAAATTGTGTGTGTGTGTGTGTGTGTGTGTGTGTGTGTGTGTGTGTGTGTTCATATAGGTGCATGTCTGTGGGGGTATGTGTAGGCCAGATATCAAGCCCAAGTATTGGTCCTCAGGTGTTTTCTACCATGTTTGTTTTTGTTTCAGAGAGTCTCTCACCGGCCTGGAAGTCACCAAGTAAGCTATGCTGATTGACCAGTGAGCCCAGGGATCTGCCTGACTCTTCTCCCTAGCACCAGGATTCAAAGTGTGTGCCATCATGTCTGGTTTTTTTGTTTTTTTTTCTTAATATGGATTTTGAGGATTGGTCTCAAGTGTATGGCAAATACTTTACGATCTTGCTATTCCCCCAGCCCTACTGAAATCTCTAAGAGAAGATTTTTCCATGAGTTCTATCCCTCCAGCTTCTTCCTGACAGTAATATGTCAGATGCTTTTCAGTATGGTCTATATCACTTTCGGTGTACCTTAAAGAGTCTCAGTTCTGTTTGCTCAGTAGTGTTATCACTAACACAGAATTTGGCCTGTACCTGAAGGAAAACGGGACAAGTTTAGACAAAGAACAAAAAGCAAACAAACAAAAACTATTTCCTGCTTATAGTTCAAAAAAAAAACAAAACACTGAGTTTTTAGCATACTATGCTTTTACTGAAAATCCAATCTTATTTCCAGTCAATGGGAGTGTAGTGTTTGAGAGAAAATGACCCCCCTAGGGAGTGGCGCTATTAGGAGGCTTGGCTTTGTTGGAGGAAGCATGTCACTGTGGGGGTGAGCTTTGGGGTTTCCTATTCTCAAGCTATGCCCTGTGTTACAGTTCATTTCTCATTGCCTTTGGATTAAGACATAGAACTCACAGTTTCTTCTCCAGCATCATGTCTGCCTGCATGCCACCATGTCCCACCATGATAATAATGGACTAAACCTCTGAAACTGTAAGCCAGCACTAATGAAATGTTTTTCCGTTCTAAGAGTTTCCATGGTCATGGTGTCTCTTCACAGCAACAGAAACACTGACTGAGACAGGGAGGGTATAGTGCTCAGCTGAATGTGACCTGATGTGAAGCTTTGATTCATCTAGAATCCACTCAACTCAACCCTGCAGAACATGTCTCCAAACCACACGTTATTCTCTTTACAGAGCTGATGACTCTCACATGCCCACTGCCAGAAGATTTAATGAGCACCAATAGCATAATAAAGAGTCTTGTTTTGGTTTTTTTCTCTCAGAATATGCTCTTTTATCTTTCACCCAAGTCACATACTCAGCATGAAATCTGAATAAATGCAGCTGCTCAATGATCTTAACATGCTGGAAGCCACAGCACAGGTCTTTGGAGGAAAAGAGACGTTGGAGGTTGGGTTACATAATCATCATAGACCGTCTTAAACCAAGAGGGGTCAAGTTTCCAAACTGCTATCATATGCAAGCCCAAATTGTCCCTTTTTATAGTGGCGATGATCCGTTAGAGTGGAGTGAGGATATGGCGCTGAGGGACTGAAGTGCTGAGAACAGTTCCCCTTGCTTCACTCATATTTCTGCAGTTGGTTTTTTTTTTTTTTTCTTGAGCAGAGACTCTGACTGCTTTTGTTCCAGGTCATCATTGGAAGGGTGTTGCTTCTCTCTCAAGCAGAGGGCAGGGATATGTTTTGTACAATGTAAAATGTTCAGGTTCTGTAGCTTTGGGTCCCTCCAACATAGTGAACATGAGGCTCTCCTCATGTATCATGCCACCCTGATGGGATTGAGGTTCAGGGCTGGAGAACGATCAGTGCTCATGCTCTATCTGCTACTGTTGCTGTGATGAGCCAAGACCTTTGTCCCTAACTCGAGGTCAAACATCTCCACCAGCACCAATGTAAGCAGCAAGCTGATGAGTCTATCCATATGCAGTGTCAAAAATGTCTGCCTCTTTATAGTACTTTACAGAGCAAGGGGTCATTATCTTCTCATTTAAAAGAAAGGCAAGGGACGCTCTCACCTGTTTGGGGAATGTTTGTTTGCTTATTCATGAAAAGACAGGGTAGGATTTCTTGCTTTGGGTTCTGTGAGGTTTCTTGCTTTGGTTGGGAATCTAAAATCCCACATGGGAGGCATATGCTGTGATAAATCTAATTTATTATAGCATTGTCAATGAAAGCCGGGAAAAGACCAATGAGATACAAACAGGCTCAGACAGATAACTCAATACAATGACAAATAGATTTTTACTGCCACTGTAATATGTTATACCATGCATATTCACTTTTGTTAATACTTATAAGCAGAAAGAGGCACTGGGGAGAGGTCTCATGGGGTAAAGAGCTTGCTGTGTGAGCATGAGAACCTGAGCTCAAATCCCTAGCACCCATGCAGGAAGTTTAGTATGGAGGCACACCTGTAATTCCAGCCTGAGGGAAGGAGAGACAAAAGGGTCCTGGGGGCTTGCTGGACATCCATACCAGCAGAATCAGTTTTACAAGTTCAGTAAAAGAGCCTATGTCAAAAATGGTAAGATATAGAACAATAGAGGAAGACGTCTGATATTGACCTCAGTTTCTCTCTCTCTCTCTCTCTCTCTCTCTCTCTCTCTCTCTCTCTCTCTCTCTCACTCACACACACACACACACACACACACACACACACACCAGAAAGAACTGGGGCACGATATAAATGGAAAGAAACCTGAGTGACATCTTTAAAGGATTGTCTTTGTATGGGAACTGTCTGTGCAGGCTTGTAATCCTGGCACTGGGTGGAAGTTAAGCAGATGATTGAGAGTTTGAGGAAACACTTGAGGGCAGTGTGGGTTACAAAACAAGTTTGAGGCTAGGTTGAACTCCATGGTGAGTTTGAGGCCAGTTTGAGCTACACAGCAGGACAAGCCACACCTCTATACCCACACATAAAAAAAGAAAGAAAGAAAGAAAATTTTAAATAAAGACAGATATAAAAATAGCACATTTCAGCTCTAAGGGGTGATAGTCAATTTTGCCTCAACTTGACTGAGTTGTAAGATATCTGGCCTCAGATATCTGGTGATATATTGCTGAGGGTATCTATGAGGATGTTTCTGAAAGACTTTAGCATTCTTACTAGGTGTGTGTGTGTGTGTGTGTGTGTGTGTGTGTGTGTGTGTGTGTGTATGATGTGGATGTGGGCACATGTGCACGGTGCATGCATGGAGGTTATAGGACAGCTTTGTGGAGTTAGTTCTCTCCCTCAACCTCTAGATGGGTTCCAGGAATTTAGGACATGTTTCCAGGCTTATGTGACAAGAATCTTTACCTGCTGAGCCATCTCACAGACATTTGAATTGGTGAAGTGAATAAAGTAGATGGCACATGTGTTTGTAGACTGATACTATCCACTCCTTCCAGGATCCAAATACCACACAAAAGCTGATGAATTCACTCCCTCTGCTCATCCTTTTGTGTTCTTGGCTGCTGTGGAATAATCCTTCTGTGTGAATATATGTTGCTATGATTGGTTTAAAAAACAAGCTGACTGGCCAATAGCTGAACTGGACAAAGTTGAGTGGGAAAGTCAAACTGAGAATGATGGGATGCGGAAGGGAGGAGTCAGAAGAGTCACCAACCAGGCGGAGAGTGAATTGGACACACAAAATGAGATAGAGATAAAAGCCACAAGCCTCAGGGTAGCACATAGATTAATAGAAATGAGTTAAATTGTAAGAGCTAATTAGTAACGAGCCTGAGCTATTGGCCAATCATTTATAATTTATATTAAGTTTCTGAGTCAGTTATTTGGGAAGCAGCTGCCAGTTATTTGGGAGTAAACAGGTCAGGACAGGAAAACTCCATCTATATTTGGTTTATAAGGGCTACAAACCAGGCCCCAGCTCTCATGCCTTTAAACTACACTATTGGTTTTCCTATGTCACCAGATTGCATAGCTCTCAGCCTCCACTATAATGTGAACTAATACCTTAAAAATCATTCTCTTTTTGCTGGTTGGTAGTAGAGCATGCCTTTAATCCAGCACTCCAGAAGCAGAGGCAGGAGAATCTCTGTGAGTTCAAAGCCAGTGTGGTATACAGAGTGAGTTCCAGGACAGATAGGGCTACATAGGGAAACCCTGTCTCTAAACTCCACACATAAATAAATAAATAAACAAACAAAGAAGTTCTCTTTCTAGATTTTGTATATATAATATATAAATGATATATGGCATAAATAGTGAACAGTATACATACACTGACATACATTTACCTAATGTGAATTATGTAACAATGTCATGTATTTTGTGGTACTTGACACATATTTTTACATATTATTACATATTACATGTTATTCAGCTTTTATATTATCTTTTGGAAATAAGCAATGTGGCATTTTATTATTTGCAAGTCAAGGAAATGATCATTCTGTCTTGTATCCGTTTGTGAAATTATATATAATTTATATAATAAGCCAATAATAATCAGCCAAGTGTAGTGGTATACACCTACAATTCCAACATTCTGGGGTTTGAGGCAGGAAGATTGAGAATTCAAGGAGTACCTGAAATGTATAGTGAGATACTATCTCAAAAATCTAAAATAAGGCCTGGGACTGTAGCTCAGTTGTTAGAATGATTGCCTGGCATGCAAAAAGCCTGAGATTGACACCCAGCATTGCTTAAAACTGAGCATGATGACACATGCCTGTATTCTCCATACTTGGCAGAGACAGGAAGTTCTTAAATTCAAGGTCATCCTCAACTGCATAGTAAGTTCAAGGCTAACCTGGGCCACATGAGACCCTGTCTGAAAAAAAATAATTAAGACAATAGTAATAATAGCAATGCATTCTCTGCTTTTCGACCCATTTTGCTTTGCTGATAGTAACTGTTTGTGAAATCTTTGCAATCTTCAATTTATAGCATTCTCTCAGATAATTCTGAAGACAGAAAATAACTATGCTTAACCACTAGCCAACATAGAATCCTCTGGCACAGTTTTGCCCACAGACAGGCAGAGAAGTGCACGGTTTGTTTATATTGAATGCTCAGTTAGCTTGAAAAATGGCAGTCTGAGTTTCTCGGTGCTTAGTAACTCTTATGCTTTATGAGAAGAGGTCAAAGGTGGAAGGGAAGTTTAAAACATTATTCTTGCAATCCAGCACAGTACCAGGAGCACAAGTGAGCCTCGTCTCGTTATTTCACTGGCAATAAATTTCAGTACTGGGCGTTTCACAGGAGCAGGCATCGGGGAGCCACGCTCCCCATCCGAAATCATCCGTTGGTGATGGCTTTTCTCCTTACCATTGCAGATATTAATTATAAAAGCAAACATTCATTTGAACAGTTAGATCTTCTTTTACCATTTTTCTTAGTCAAACTCCATCAATTTTGACAGGCAAACTTTTATAAAAACACATCATTTCACATGTCTGCTAAATTAGCTTGTTGCTACGTATGAACTTAAAACATTGACTGTTATACCAACAGTCAAAAACAGATGGGACTGCCACAAGATGGTACAGCGAGAAACTCTGGGGACATAAACTGATTTTGTTGTCTTAATGAGAGCTATTTGGGAATAATTCTTTTTTCAAGTTCTTGCCACAAAGGAGAACTTTTTTTTTTTCTGTTTACAGAAAATATGGAAATCCTGAAACCAAAACAATATTCTCTAGTTGGTAGATACTGCATAAACCAAAAGAATAATCATTATTATTTAAGTATGTATAGCATACTGCCTGAAGTTTATGTTCATCCTGGAAGGAAAGCTACTCTCCTTCAGCAATGTTTCCCACTCTCTGAACAGAAGGATTGGGGACAGTAAGAAGGTAAAGGGTAACAAACAGGAGAAACACTGGAGACAGACCGTGAAAGTAACAAACTGTTGCCAGTGGTCAATCACTGTGGTTCCTTCCGGTCTTCGTATTCTAACAGCATCAAAGCTGAGCAATTTGAGATGAAGCCCTTGGTCTCTACTAACCACTTATTTGTATGTGGCATTCCTCCTCAGCACTATGTGTCAGTCATTGCTGTAGACAGCAGGCTTAAAACACAAGCAAACAGGAGCCCTGCCCTTAATCTCCATGAATCCAGTCAAGAAACTAAAATCCCTTCTCATCCTAAGTGACATGGGCCTACTGTGTCATACTTTGCTATACGAGTCCTCGGAGGTTTTTGTTTGTTTGCTTTTGACCATTTTTGTTCTAGGGACCATGGTGTTTACCATCCACAGTGTTTTGTGAATGACTGTTCTTTGGTTTTTCCCTTTGTTTCCCTTTTTTTTTTTTTAAATCTGAAGTTGAAGTTCCTAAATAAAGGAGTCTAATCAGGATATTAACAGGCCAATCATTATTCTGAGAGGTATTGACTCTTTGATCTTCTCAGGACTTAATGATCATCTCCAAATTAACAGCTGAGGGATTTCCATTTAGGAGTCCATATCTCCTGGTCTTACTATTTTATCCTGGCCTTTACTTAATAGGAAATGTTTAAGAGTGAAAGGTCAGCTATGGACACTATCTGTTATATTCCTCTATGTTGACCATAACTCTAGCAATTTCTTTAATTCTTAAGGAAATAACCAATGATTAAAAGAAAACAAGACTGCTACCACATCCCAACTTGTTCTGTTTAACACAGATATTATAAATGCCATATTTCTACTTTAAAATATTAAGTCTACAAATACAGTAAGTTCTCACCTTTAAGGATGATGGTTTCTAGTATATATATATAAAGCTACAACAAAGTGGAAGGCAATGTGTATCTGAAGAGACACCAGTTCATATATGCATTTCTATGGTACTATTTTGCACGCCACTATTCTAGGCACTTAGGGCTCAGAGACAGTAGACCAAACAAGGCTGAAGCCCATGGAATACAATGAGTCCCCTGGTGGCATGAGCTGAGTAATGTGAGTTTCCCTTGATAATTTTAAGTGGATCTTATTTCATGATCTTCTCAAACCATGAAGTTTTTAAGTGAGACTATCATAAAGATTTTCTATGTGATGCATTCAAGCTGCATAGATTTTATTGGGTGGAATTCTATATCTCACTTCTGAGTCACTCCTAGGCATGATGGTGGAGGGGGGGCAGACAGACATAGAGATTAAGGGAAACCCCATTTTGATAGGGTTCTTTTCATGTAGACCCTAACTGTAACATGCTGGTACATGCTTTCAGGATTTTCTAAATTTTACAACTAAAGGTGTTTAGCAAGTACCTGAACTCTAGCACATTCCATCGAGACACCGGATTTTCTGTTCACTCACTAGCCAGAGAGATGGCAACCCTGCACACCCAGCTAGCACTTTCACACAACACTGATGCTTTGTTAAAGGGGGAGCTAATTATTATTCCAGTTTCCTGGCTGAAGTGTCCTGAATTCTTCTACTTGCTTATGCCTCGGGCATTGAGAGTAACAAAATCAAGTGCAAGGCTTTCTCTGACTTACATTAATGAAATAACCCAGCCATGTTTTTAGCGAAATTGCTTGTCATCAAATATACATGAAGGACCTGGTGCCCTACCTGACTAGACATGACAATTTAACTTGGTGTTCTCCATTGTGGCAACATGATCATAAACATATTAACAAGTCCCTCAGTGTGATCAACAACAGATGTAGAATTCAAAGTGTTGACAAGTCTCATCCGGTATTTGGGCCTTACATGTTTTCCACCACATCTAAATCCCATTGCTCCAAAAACTGCCTAAGCAACTGTTTTCAGAAAATCTGTTTGCTGTAAAAACATTCCTTTTTGTTTCATGCTTCAACTGGATGAGCAGGCATAGATTCTCCTGAATTGGATTTAGGGGGGAAAAATCTGTTTTGCAATGCCAACAACTTATGAAGAATAGAACCTAAACAATTCTCCAATGTTTAGAGCAAATTTTGAGATAAAATTACTCTACATATCACTGTGCATTCCTCCAAACATGAAAATTTCCAGGAAGAAGGGCATTGGCATTCTATAAGATATGCATGTAGCAAATTATCATGGGATACCTACCTCATTTTTAAGACATTGTGCTATTGTTTGTCATCTTAAAGTCTATTTAATTTGGTATTAAAGACCTAAAATAAATGGGTGCAGAACAAGTGGGGTTTTGAAATAAAACCAGTGATTAGTTGAACATCTATTAAAACAAAAGATAAGCTTTAAAAAATGTAAAGCTAGGTTTTCAGGAAATAACTGGTGCTTTCTTTTCTGCCTTCTGGCATCTTTCCCTTTGGGAATTCCCTATTTCCCACAGGAGGGGCTGTCAGTCCTCTGGCCTTAGGACCCCGGAATCAGGGCAAGCACTTCAGTAACCTGGCTAATCAGAATCCTTCACTCTTTAGGCACAATCATTTATTCCATCAGTGAGCTATAGATCCAAGGCACCATGCATTTTCCTCTGGGCTTTGCAAAAGCTCCCGGGAAATGCATGCTTTCTGGGTTGACTAACTGTAGGAACAGACTGAGCCCAGAACTGAAATAACCCAGCCATGTTTTTTCATTTGCTACCACCTGGGAGGAGCCACCCTGACAAGCTGACACAGAGAAAAGCAGAGCTCTGTTGCGGAAAGGAGGAGGGCCACAGAGGAAGGAGGAGGAACAAACCTTGGTGACCACTGTCAAAGCCCCATACAGCTTTCCCGTTGTGCCAGCATCAAATAAGTTGCTTTGGATGGTGAGTATTGGAGCTGGACAGCTTTTCCCATAGAGCCTAGACAGTAATATGTTTCACTTCCTCTTTGCAGTGTCCCAGACCTCTGTCCCTGTGCTGTAGCAGGAACCACAGGCAATACTGACAATTTAGCATGCAAGTGTTCTAAGAAAACTTCCATATCATATGTTAAAATTGAAGCTTCATATTAATTTTATGGGCCACAAAATATTCCTTCTCTTTCAATTTGTCTTTCCTGGTTGTTTAAAAAGGTAATACTTAATGCTGAGTATGTGGCTTAGTGCTAGATAGAATGTTTGCCTACCAAGTATAAGGTTGGGGTTCAAGTCCTAATACTGCGATGGGAAGTAAATCTCTTCTGAGCTCCAGGGCAACCCTAGACAGCTCATGGGCAGGTGTTAGCTCGAAGGCTGTATTTTGTCCAACCCTGATCTGATGTACACTTTGGGTATCCCCTAAGCACCTACTCTGCCTCACTCTTCTGCCAAAGGTATTTCCTAAGGACATGTTTCCACATTCTGTGTCATTCAGTGTAGAGAGAGTTAACGATCCCCCTTTGCTCCAGGAGTACCCATTGGTTTGAGTCAATGAGAAAATTCCATCTCACTGCCCATGGAACCAACTCAGAACTCACCAAGGACTGAACAGCACACAGTGAGATCGGAGGGATGTTTGCCAGGGACTCTAGGAAAGTAGCTTCCTCTCTTTCAGACTCTCGTCACATCTCAAGCATCTGATGATGCAGGAACTAAAGCTGAGCTCATATTTGCTGCAGCCTAAAAAGACCTAGCTTCCAGGAGACCACCTTTAGTAAGCCAGGGCATGGAGTCAACACAATGGCCGGATTCACTGAGTTGAATAGAATCTCAGTACCATCCACCCATAATTAGCCAGAGGACTCTGATAATGCCCCTTTACTTTGCTTGTTTAAATAAATTTCTAATATGTCTCCAAGGCATTTGAGGAAGAACCAGAGGAGACAACTATAGGCTGCTTCTAGAAGGATCACAAGACTCAGCCACAGCAGCAGAATTTCAGGATTAAGTTCAGGGACACATGGCACCTCTTCAGCTTTGGGGGATCAGATACTTCATTTTGCCTGTTTACCAAAAGTTCTCTGGGTTCTGTGGGAAGACAAGATAATTATTTAAAGACAGAGAAAAACCCCTATTCCAGTGCTGCCATGCTCTCCTCAGACTGTCCCCTTTGGCCAGAGTGGCTTCTTTGTCTTTCTCAAGCATAGCAAGCAAGAAAACTTTTATATACAATTTGCTCTTCGCTCTATCTGCAGCCTTCTTTATTCAGACTTCATGCTGCCTCTTTCCTACCACTGCCATTTCGGTCTGCAATGGGATCTTACTCTCCAAGTGGTCTTCTCTGTGCCACCCCACCCATTTCTATCTCCTAATTCTATTTGAGTTCATTGATAGAACTCCCATCTATCTGAAATTACTTTGCCACTACGTTTAATCATGTTTCCCCAGGAGAAGTTTTACAAATATGGGAACC
Source organism: Onychomys torridus (assembly GCF_903995425.1). NCBI lineage: Eukaryota > Metazoa > Chordata > Mammalia > Rodentia > Cricetidae > Onychomys > Onychomys torridus. The sequence continues at coordinate 54,682,568 of NC_050453.1, read as the reverse complement.
TTGTTGACCTTTGTCACAACCCTATTCCCAGTGAAGTACCTAAAGGAGGGCCTAACACTCAATAAGTGAGTGCTGATAAAGCAGCCAAGGGGAATAGGAAGTGGGAGGTAAGGGAGACAAAAAAAAGCAGGAAAGAATGGGGGAGGGGAGGGAGAGGAGATGGGAGGGGAGGGGAGGGGAGGGGAGAGGGGAGGGGAGGGGAGGAGATGGGAGGGAGGGGAGAGAGGAGGGGAGGGAGGGGAGGGGAGGAGAGGGGAGGGGAGGGGAGGGGAGGGGAGAGGAGAGGAGGAAGGGAAGGGGAGAGGAGAGGAGGGGAGAGGATGGGGAAGAGATTGGAGGAGAGGGGAGGGGAGAGGAGGGAAGGAGAAACCCTATTGGTACTTCATATATCTTTCTTAGCATCACACAACTTAACTTTTTAACCTCCGTAAATGTCTGGCTTTCTTGTTTTAACTTTTGTACTGAGTGATCATCTGTTGGACCATTTCATGGGAGAGTAAGTGTATAGCAGCATGTAGGACTCCAGAGGTCACGTGTCTATTATTGCCACAACTTGGACAAACACTAGGAGGAAGATTATAATTAGAGTATATAATCCTCTTGCCAGCAGAGAGCTAAGAAGGCTAAATGAAGAGGAAAAAGAGACCCCCTTCTTGGAAGCATATAGACAGTATTAACCAATTGACCTAATTTCTAATTTCTCCCTTGTTTACCACGTCTTTTTAGTAATATCCAACTAAAGTGATATTAGTACCTCTTTCCTTCTCTCAAAGAAGCATGCTCCCTCCCCATTGGGTGGCCAGTGTTATATCCAGAGTGTTTCTGACTAGAGCTATTGCTTACCAGTGGCACAACCCTCCCCCAAACAGAAATCTTTCCTAGTTTGAGGTGGTATGTGACAGCAGCAATGGGAAAGAACCACATCCTCAAGTAGCAGTGTGCATCACCCCAACAGTCCTGGACTGGACGCTTATTCAGTTCACTAGCCAATTATATCCAGGTATTTGACTCATATCAAAGAGTCATTAAGAATATGAAGCAATATTAAGATCAATATCCTACAATTAACACAGATAAAAGTCCCCAAGTCATCCAAGAGGGAACAAAGCAGCCAGCTTCTACCAGACCTGCATTCATGATTCCCCTGTGTTCTGGCTTAGTGCTGGCCAAAGGCATTCTCTAAACGTTTCTTTGAATCTGTCTAAAGATGGAGTCCTTAAGTCTCCTATAATGCTGCCTGCCCAGCACAGTCATGGCACTTTGAATGCGTTAGCGTCTATGAGAGCTTTTTGTCTGAGCATCCACTATAGTATAGTCATCTCTTCCAGGAGCAGCCTAACGTCCTAACATTTAACTTCCCACACATTCTTACCAGGGGTTCCTAATTAGATCAGCAATGCTTTCTATTTTCTATTACAAAACCATGTTTCCTCCATGTTCCCAAAAGATGTCTGTATATTTATTAACCCTTTAACCTGTAGATAATGACAAAATCTGGTGTGCAAAATAAGTTCTGCCATCTGGGCAGATCTTGCCACTTGGCAAGGAGCCATATCCCAGGAGTGAAATAAGATCTGAGATGGTGAATCCTACCTGATAATTCCCTGTTTTCTTCCTAAGATAGGATGTGCCAAGGGGGAAAACTAGATTTGGATTTGCTAACGGCATCTTGTACAATCTACTCGGAGCATAAATAGTTCAAACCAAAGGTCAGATGGTCAAGAATCTCCCCTGCTTTGGGTTATGAAAGAAGAATGTCAGAATTCAAAGTATTACAATGACAAAATATGAACAAAACTAAATTTCATAGGTGGTGGCAGGCCCACTAGCTAAGAAACTGCACATTTCATAAAGGACCAGGACAGTCAGGAAGAGTCCAATGTCAAGTTAATATGCGCTACTGTTGCTTCAGGTGTTCCTGGTGTTGCACGTAAGATGAAAAGGCTCCTGCCACTTGGTCAAGAACCATTGATCTTTGACAGTCACCATGAAATTGAATAGAAGTCCAAGGGGTTATCTGTATTTTTTTATATACAAATTGAGGGTCTTACAATTGAGGGTCATGCCATCAGCAGCTTGTAGTAAAAGGCCTAATTTTATGTCACAAAAGTCCTACATATGTTTAGGATCTGTGTGAGTATGTTCCATTCTCAAGGACTTACGTTCTATGGGGTCACTGGGATTTCAGTGAAGCTGAGCATATTTGTAAGGTGCATGCTGTTTACCAAAGGGGAGGACTTTGTCTTCGAGAGAAATTCTGCCCTAGTCAAAAAAACTTTCTTTTCAGAACATTTTACCCTCTCGTTGGAAAACTAACATTTCTCACCTGAAGAGTTGAGCAACTTGATGGCTTCCATCTTAGAGCTTATTTTGGATCTTCAGCACATAACACAGGGCATGCAAATATTTGACCAGACTAGAATCATGGAAAAACTTAATGCCTTTGAGGTCCTGGTTGTTAGACGGGAAAAAAAAAATTATGTCTCAGTAAATTTGGAAAGTATTATAGTCCATAAATATTCTCAACTTTACTCATAAGGAAATAAAAGATAACTGTTTTCATTTAAATTTTAGATACTAAAAGGACACTAATGACATCTTCATAAAACACAATTGTAATCAAAATACAATTACGTGACTATAAAATACTTTGCTACTGAGGTTGTCAGTGTCAGTGCAGGGCCTTGGAAGATCATAACAAACTAGGTTCAGTCACGAGTTCCCAATAGGTCAACAAAAGACATAAGAAATAGTGATTATCAGAGAAAGGAAGTTTATTCAATTCGGCTACATTGGGAGGACAAGCAAGTGAGGAGACAGAGTGCTACCCACATCCATCTCTAGGGTAGTGACATGAGGCTGGGGTTTAAAGAGAGTGCAGGAGATAGGCATAGCTAAGCAATCCTGCTAAAAATGAGATTCTGCCATCACTAACCCACCATGTCTCAGCTCCAGACTCCCCTGAAAGATGATCTGTCTAGACTGTGTGAAATCTCTGTCCAGGGGACAAACTTCCACTCTTGCTACCACCAGAGCCATAGGCTTCTCTGATCAGACCATAGGACACTTTGGGAAACTCCAATTTCTTTGGATCCATTACTTCAATAGCCTAACAGCCAAAGGGAGGTGGGCATAAGTATCTGTTTAGAATATCTTCCTTCTTACACAAATGGGCACAGAAATACTTTAAGAAGCACCAGAGATGAAATGATTCTTGAATTAAACTACCCAGGGAAGTAAAGAATGACTATTGTATTTATGATCCCAAAGCTATTTTTAAAAGGCTCCCTATGTCTACATTTATTATTTATTTTCTTATTCTCTACTGGAAAAACAAACGAGTAGCAGGGCTGTGTAAGATCTTACGATTTTTAATGATCAGAATTTCAACTGTTAGTTAAATCACTTTACTTTTGCTTTGGTCCTATGTAAGTTGAAGCAGAGATTTCAATTACCCCATTTGAGCTTTAATATGCTCTGCCCCTGATAACCCTGCCTGTGTCAATCAAATGCTTTGTTCTTCCCAAAAAATCTGTACCTCATTGAGCTCTCTAGTGTGTGCTTGATGGAAAAATGGATGTTGGTAAATCAATCAGCCCAATTAACTCTGATTTCAGTTGATACATAGAAGAACTGTAAGAGTTAACACTAACCTGGAAATTCCATCTGCACTGTAAGGTAGCAGTTGGGATACAGAAATGTCTAAGGACTCTTGAAGGGAATCTACCTCTTAAGCAATTTGTCAGTTTCTAGGGAAAGTGTATGAAGGGCTTGTAGCTTTTAAGCGTGGAAAATGTTTCATAGTGCATATGTCAATAAACAAATAGTGCATATGTCAATGAACAAATAGTACATATGTCAATAAACAAATAGTACATATGTCAATAAACAGTGCATATGTCAATAAACAAATAGTGCATATGTCAATGAACAAATAGTGCATATGTCAATAAACAAATAGTGCATATGTCAATGAACAAATAGTGCATATGTCAATGAACAAATAGTGCATATGTCAATAAACAAATAGTGCATATGTCAATAAACAAATAGCACATATGTCAATAAACAAATAGTGCATATGTCAATAAAATATGTCAATAAACAAATAGTGCATATGTCAATAAACAAATTCCCAAGTTTGTTTTGTCACACGTTCTCAAGTTTCTCTTTGTGAATTCAAGGTCAAACTGGGAAACTGAGGGTTTGATTTTCCCTGTTGGAGTTCCGCTATTGATCATTTGTTTCACTGCTTTTCTTAGATTCTTTCCTGTGAACTATAAAAGCTGATTCCTTCCCCAGGGCCTGTCTGTTCACAACACCTAAAGTATCTTTATCAAGAGACTCTTGCTCAAAATGTTTAACATCCTAAGCCATCTGGGAATGCACTTTCCAACTACACTGACACTCCATCTCTTCCCAACCAGAATGGCTAGGAAACAAAGGACAAGAAATACTGACAGAGACACTGGGCTAAATTAACTGCCAGTGGGATGTAAATTCACACAGCCACTATGGAAATCAATATGGAAGTTCTTCCAAAACTGCCATGTCATCTAGATTTGCCATTCCAGACGTAGCCCATAGGAAAGTAAGTCAGGGTGCTATTGAGAGATTTGCACATCTAAGTTTAGTACAGTACTATTCACAACCAGCATAGATGCCCATAAATGGATAAATGAATAAAGAGAATGTGATGTACACAATGGAGTTTCCTTTGGTTACAAAGAACAAAATTATGTAATTTGCAGGACAATAGATGGAACTGGAGATCATGACGTCAAGTAACCAAAATCAGGACAGTTATCACTTACATTTTTCCCATATGCAGAATTGTGTGTGTGTGTGTGTGTGTGTGTGTGTGTGTGTGTGTGTGTGTGTGCATGCACATTCTTTGGGGGAGGGAGGAATGTACAATAATGGAGGAGAAAGAATAGGAGAGGAAATGAATGGCAAAGAGAAAGGCAAACATCATGTTTTCTGTGTTCTGTAGAAAAATACATGCAGATGCACACAGCATAAAAGGCTTCCTGAGAGGAAAAATGGAATCATGTGTCTGCAGGGGGTCCAGTAAAAGAGGATGTGATGTAGGGGAGGAAATGAGTGAAAGACAATGACATACACCTGTGAACATGTTACAAAGATGCTTAATTTAAAAATTCATTTCAAAACGGTATTTCTTCAAAGTCTGACTAGAGTAGAAACATACTGAGTTTTTGTGGGGTGGTGGTATTATAGTTTGGTTTCTGCTGCCTGTATACAACATTGACCATAGAAAACTTTGGGGAGTAAAGGACTTCTTTGGACTTTGGATTATAGCCCATCATTGATGGAAAACAAAGCAGAAGCTCTATTTTTTTTTTTTTTTTAATTTTTGTCTGGTCTCTCTTTGTATTGCTTGGGTAGGAATTTGTAGACCTTGTTACTCTTTTCAAATAACAAACCTTTTGCTTTATGGAGTCTATGTACTGTTGCTTTAATCTCTATTTCCTTAATGCCAGCCCTAGTCTTTATTAGGATTGCTTCTTGTTGTTCTAGATCCTTATGGGACATCATTAGGTTATTTATCTGACATCTCTCTGATTGCTTCTAGAATCGATAGGCATATCCTGCCCTGACAAAAGATAGCAGTCTCATTTTTTTTTTCAACAAGAGTCAGTTAGTTGGTGTGTTCTTATTGGTGGGTTGAATCTATTTACATGTGTGGTTATTACTGACAGAAACGTACTATTTCCTACGAATCTGTGAGCCAGTGCATCCAATTATTCCTGTTTCTTTTCCTCCCCTTGCTATTGTAGGGAGTTTAGTGGTTTACTGGGTTGGACATGGCTGGCTTGTTCCCAGCTCTTCTTTGCTCACTGTTCTTTCATGGAGTGAATTTCATGATGTGTTCTTGTGGATAAGACTGTCTTCTTTCTCAGTGTATATTCCTTTAAGAATTTTCTCTGGTGCTGTGTTGCTTGTCATAAATTTCTCTACTTTGTGTTTGTCTTCAAGTACCCCCATTCAGCCATCAGTTTTGAAGGATAGCTTCTCTGGGTATTGCATTCTTGTTTAGCAGTTTTTATTTTCAGGACTTAAAATATAGAGTTCTGTGCCTTCCTAGTTTTGGGGGGGTATTCATGAAAGATTTCAAGTTATATTGGCATTCCTACCTTTGAGAGTTTTCCATATCAGCTTTTAGAACTGTTTATTTACTTTGTGGCTTTGACATCTTGACTGTGTTGTGTCATGGAAAAGTTCTTCCCAGGTCATGACTATTGAGGGTTCAAATCGCCTCCCAAGTTTAGATGTCAGCTTCTTTTTTTTGGGTTTCTTTAGACTGTATTCCTTTTGCTATTATATCAGCTTGTTCTACCTTATAGCTTATTAAATTGGTTCCTTGCAGATATGCCAAGCACTTGGAAGTATTGGTCATTTTCACTTTTGTCTTCATATTTAACTGAGTGTATTAGTGTCATGACTCTGTGCTTCATCCCTATTTTCCTTCTTGGTCTTGTCTGTTTGTTATGTTTTCTGATTTTTTTTTTGGGGGGGGGAGGACAGGTTGTTTCATTCATTTTCAGAATTTCTTTTTGGTTCTTCTTCATTGTTTCAATTTCATTACTGAATATTCTCTATAATTTTATTTTCTTCTTCAATTCACTGTTTCATTCACTTTAGAGATTTGTCAAGATCATGAATTGGTTTCTTTAGTTCATTCATCTGTCTATTTGAGTCTTTTCCATGGTATTGATCATTTTTTTCAAGCACAACTTTGAATTCTTTCCTGGACAGTTCAGCTACTTAAGAGAGTTGTGAGGTTGGGAATATATCAGGTGGGTTGTTATTTCATATTCTTGCTGTTTCTTTGTTCTGTCTGATAAATATGTTGAGATAAATGTATTCTATAATTTTAACCCTCCTTTTTTCCCAACTGTATTTAGTTTTTGTTTTGTTTTATGTGGGACTTTTTAGAGGGTTGTCTTTATGAGGAATTACATTTGGAAGGAGAGAACATCCATGGTTCTGCTTAGCTGAGGAGACCTTTTTATATCACATGTGTGTGTCCCCATTAATGTTCAAAGACAATGGAATTGGAGTATAGGTTGTGGTTTATAGGATTTTTAAAGCAAAGATGATCAGTATTTAACTAGTGAAATGGGAAAGGAGGAAAGGGGGGAAACATGAACGAGAAGGGAAGTATGTAGGCTGAAGGTATGAAAGAACTAGACCACTACCTATGTGGAAATACAGTAAGGTTTTTGTAGGTGTAGCACTGTAACAGACAAGTCAGGAAAGTTCTTCCTGATGAAATGGGATAAAACAGTAGTTTAACAATTTACCTACAAAACTCCAAGTACTGATTTTTAAAAAAGTATCAAATCAGAAAAAGAAACTTAACTACCAAGACATTGCAGCAGTAACAGCAGCCTGAAATGGAATGTGTCTTTGTTAGGATTTCTATTTCTGTGACAAAACACCATGACCAAAAGCTAACTAGGGGTGAAAAGTTTTATTTCACAGTAAATTTCCACATCGCAGTCCATCATCAAAGGAAGGCCGGGCAGGAGCTCAGGGCTGGAAGCAGGAACTGAAGCAGAATCAACAGAGAAATATTGCTTACTGGTTCACTCTTCATGGCTTGCTCAGCCACACTAATCATTAATCAAGACAATACACCACAGATTTGCTCCAGGTCAATTTCACAGAGACATTTGCTCTGTAGGGATTCCCTCTCCCTAGATATATCTAGGCTTGTGTCCAGTTGACAATCCACACAGAAGTTACTGGTCTAATTTTTTTCCTTAGTTGGATGATATGATTTCTCCCCCTACTAGGGTGGTCATTGACATGAGTCTCCATGTGCAGGCAGTGAGGACAAACAAAGCCTGGGTCCCCTTTCAGATGAGAGGATTCTGTAGTCACACACTCCTGCCAGTTTCCTGGCCTGGGTCACCTACCCTCTCAGCCAGATACAGGCCAGCTCCTTGGGAATTAGGGATCAAGCTTTCCACAGTCAGTTCTCTGTGAGTCATGCTCTGGAGGGCTGAGGCAGATCCTCCCACCAGAGCACCTTGGTGTACCAGCAAAGGCTCATTTCCACTGCACACTGCCCCCTTGTAACAACCTAGGTATGAGTGAGTAGACGTCTATCTCTCTGGCTGGCAGGCTCTATTTCGTTCATCTGGTTCTCACTTCACATTGTCACACTCCCCTGCTAACCAGCTCTGCTCTGCACTCCGTGTTTGCTTTCACCAATCAGCTGTTTCTGTCCAAGACTCCTGGAGACACACCTCCAAGAAGTTCCCACACAAACACAGTTGATGCTGGTCCGTGATTTCTGGTGGCTGAAGTGATCCCATCTCAATGGCAGCTGCCACCGTAAAAACCATGATGGGAAGGGCTAACAGTGACATCTGTGGCTGTGGTGGCTCGTCTCAGGGGCGGTGGTCACTAGGTTGTCCAGGATCGCAGGTAGTGCAATTTCTGCAGGCAGTTCCTTAGAGTGGCACTTTAGACTGAGCTGCACAGTGCCTCGGCTGGCTGAAGTGGCCATTGATTCAACTGTGGGAAAAGTGCACTGACATATAGAGCAAAAACCGGTCACTCAATAATGAGTTGTGAGTGGGAAGGAACAGTGTGGGTCCAAGGCACAGCAGATCTGGTCGTTCTGTTTCCCTAACTATATTCAATAACATATTCAATTACTTGCTCAGACATGGTTTCTGACTCACCATCTTATCCAGCAGTCCAGATGGCTAATTTTATGTGCCATCTTGATCGGCCATGCTGATATGTCTAGCATATCTATGAGAGTATTTCAGCATGAGTTTAGCATTTGAACCAAGATCCACTTAATATATCTTCAAAGGCCTGCGTAGGAGAGAAGGTAGAAGGCAGACTTCATTCCTTTCTGTTTTCTGACTGTGCCTTTGGCTTAGACATGGCATCTCACAACCATATCCCACAGCCAGAATTACATGGCGCACCCTCCTGGGTCTCTAGGTGACAGACCATAGGAGTTTTTGGGTTCTATGTGCAAATGAACCTATCCCTCATCATAAGTCAATGCAGCTACTGGCTTTATTTATCTGGTGAATCCTAAATAAATACAGTGATTAAGTTCACTAATCTGCTCTGCATTCTAAGGCAGAATTCTGACAGTGGGCTCCTTCCCATTGGACTTTGCATTTACTATTTAATCTTCTGTTTGGGATTCATGCCACTTTAAAAAAAAAAAAAAGAGAGAGAAAGGTACATTTACCTGTGCTTTGCAGTATTCTCCTGACTGCTCTCGAAATATGTTCTGGAGCCTAAAGACTTGCATAGGGTCATCTTTTCTCTATTCTCAGAACTGGGTTGGGTCTAACCTCATAGAAAATACTTTGGGGATAGCCTCCAAAAGACTGTCCCTAATCTAATCTTTTCTCAGCCCCCTGCCCCTGTATTCCTGTGCAGCTCATTCAGGTTTCTCCATTCTGTTCTGCCTCTTATAATTTATCACCTCTGAGGTTCATGCTAACATGAAAATTAGGCTGGCACAGCTCTGGCACCCCTGTCTGAAAGAGTCTTAAAACTGACCCACTAGCCAGGCGGTGGTGGCACACTCCTTTAACCCCAGCACTCGGGAGGCAGAGCCAGGCGGATCTCTGTGAGTTTGAGGCCAGCCTGGGCTACCAAGCGAGTTCCAGGAAAAAGGCACAAAGCTACACAGAGAAACCCTGTCTCCAAAGAAACCAAAGGGGGAAAAAAAAAAAAAAAAAAAACCACTGTCCCACGTTCTCCAAAAATTGTTCTCCACCCCATCTGAGCTTAGTGGATGTCTTAGTTGGGGCTTCTATTCCTGTGAAGAGACACTGTGACTATGGCAACTCTTACAAAGGAAAAATATTTAATTGGGGTAGCTTATGTTTCCAAAGGTTCAGTCCATTATCGTCATGGAAGGACATAGTGGCATGCAGGTAGACATGATGTTGGAGAGGTAGCTGAGAGTTCTACATCTTGTGCAGGCAACAGGAAGTGGAATGGGACACTGGGTAGTATCTTGAGACTATGTAAGAGACCTCAAATCCTGCCTCCCTAGTGACACACTTCACCCAACAAGACGATACCTACTCTAACAAGGCCACACCTCCTACCAGTACCAAACCACCAACAGCGGACCTTTTCAAATGAACCTGAGCTCTGAGCAAGCCAGGGCTTCAATCAACTCTCAAGGTCTTTCTTGGCTTTTCAGGATGTATCATCTTAAAAGTGGTGGAAGAGGGATGAGGAACTGGTCACACAAGGAACCTAAAGCAGAGGACAACAGGCGTGTCGAAAGGATAAGAAGAAAAACACTGATCTTATGCTAAAAGCTACTGAGTCTGAGGGGTGAAAAGGGAGACGCCAAAAAAGATAGTTTTGGAATATATTAAGTATACAATTTTGAAATCCAAATTTCATTTTCATGGCAGTGGAAGCAGGCAGTTGGTGCAGACTACTGGATCCTTGAAATTGTCTTCTTATTTCGTTGCAAAGCACATTTCAAATAAAGAACTTTAGTTATAACCAAAGCCTCCCCCAACCCCCAATAGCAGCTGTTGCAACTCTTAAACAACTTTAGGGAAATGGTAGCATTTCCAAGGATGACACAAACAAGCAAGAGCAGAAGCGTTTGTCCGTAGAAGCCTCCAGAATGTGGAGGGCTGGAGCTGCAGTTTCAACTGAAGTCCCGTATAGGAGCACCAAAAACATGGCACTGGGTGTTACAAAAGCCGTTGTCTCAGGATCCTGCAACGTTTCAAAACTCCAAAAATCAGAAAGGAAATATCTCCCACAAATAGACTCAACAGATGAGAAAAATCCAAGTAAGATTTAAGAAGTGCCCTAGGACAAAAGTTAACAATGACAGCCACATGAAAATAATAGCCAATTTGCTCAGTCTTTGGGTGGCTTGGGGAGAGAGCTTACATGAACTCTAATAGCACCTCTCATCTCCATATCCGCTTTCCTCATACTAAAGAACCAAAAAATAAGGGAAGGGGGCAGAGACAAGCATCAGCGCTGTGGAGACTACCAAAGGAGTCCCGCCAATTCCCTATAACCTGGTCTTTATGAAAATGAAAGCGAACGGAGTTCAATGCCAGCACTTCTCTTCTGACAAGTACCATGAAGGTCTGAGAGTGATCTTCAGAGGCTGCACAGCACTGGACTGATTCTCAACAAGAGTCTAGAGCAGTGGTTCTCAACCTTCCTGATGGTGTGACCCTTTAACACAGTTCCTTGTGTTGTGATGACACCAACCATAACATTATTTTCATTGCTACTTCATAACTGTTATTTTACTACTATTATGAATCATAATATAAATATCTGACATGCAGGATATTTGATATATGGCCCCTGTGAAAGGGTTGTTTGACCCTAAAGAATTCATGACCCACAGGTTGAGAACTGCTAGTCTAGATGGTACCATCCAACCTCAAGTAGATCCAGGTACCTGTAAGACTGTCAAGATAAGCCTTCAAATATTCACCTTCCCTCAGAATCCCCATGTCCCTCATCTTTCAATCCCATCTCATCACTTAAGGACTTTGTTCTTACCAGAATATAGAAACTAATTTCACATAAATAACCATGGATATTAACTAGTCACTTTAAATATGATACTAATTATACAAGATCTTCATTAGACTGATAAAAAAATAATTTGATCTTGCTGAGAAAGATCTAGAATTTGAGTGGCCTGGGAGCCACTAGATGGTTTTTTAATGGGCAAAGCATTTCATGTGTTTGAATTGTTTTTTTATATTTGTAAAATGAAAATGAAGATTTATGAAAGTACAGCATAACAGAGAAGATCAAATGAATTCCATGAAATATATGGAATAGCAAGCAATCCAAGCTAATAATGCCTGATACATACATATTAAGGAATTAAGAACAGAATTTTTAGGCTCTTGTAAAGTATAATTAGGAGCTTCCAAGTAAGATGGCTGACTAGAAGCTACACCCAACAAAAGTATAGATGAAAACACAATGGTTTTCATATATCAGAGAAGGAGCTAAATAAAACATAAATGAGCCAAGGAAGAAATTTCAAAGAAGCCAAGTTGCAGCAGTGCCCAGCCCCACCATGCTGTTCCTGCCAACTGTTGCCAGCTGTAGCTGCCAACAATATGTTCCCTGTGAATGTCCCCTGAGAAGCCGAAGATTCTGGTTGTGGGATTCAACCCAAGCCTGGATAACACTTACTTAAAGACCAATGTTGCAGGGTAGGCATTAGAGAAGCAGATGTGTGGATAAAGAACCTGATGCTGACACCAGGAAGAAATTCACCAGAAACAAAAACAAAAACAAAAACAAAAACACCTTCTTCCCCTCTATATCCTGAGTGACTTAGAATCATTGGAAGAATGCTATGGGGCCCACAGCAGTATCCTGACAGTGTGCCAAGGTATTTCAGGGGAGTAGGCCTTCAACCCCACCCCCATAGCCTCAGCCACAGAAGTCCTGTGTGTGGACAGATCTAGCACAGTAATGACCTCAAATTCAAATGTCCTTAGCTCACCAATTAAAGATGGCGGTTAAATAACTATTCAGAAACAAGAACCAGCTATCTGCTGACACCAAGAAATGCACCTCGCTGTCAAAACCATCAAAAAGTTGAGCATCAAAGGATAGAAATCAACCTACCAAACTGGTTGAAGCCATAAACAAGTTGATGTAGCGATTTCCATATCTGATGAAGGTAGATTTGAATAAGTCAGAAGATATAAAGAAGCCCATGACATACAAATAAAAGGAATAGTTCATCAAGAGGATGGGGTTGGGCAGATGGCTGAGTTGGTGAAGTGTCTGCTTTGCAAGCATGAGGAACTAAGTATGATGCTTGGAACCACCAACTCAACTGCAGGTGCAATGCTTCACACATGTAATCCCAGTGCTGGGAGGCAGAGACAGGCCAATGAAAGACTGTCTTTAAAAAAGTACTTAAACAGTATCTGAAGAACAATACACATGGTCGAGTCTGGCTTTCACACATATGAACACATGTGTGTGCACACACACCCATGCACACACAAAACTGATATAATAAGTATTCATTCACCAATTCTTTGTGCTCTCAATTTTATAAATCAAGCATTAGCAGACATGATTAGATGAGTCCTGATACTTTAACAGCAAAAGACTTCAAATTACTTCACTTTCACAGTTATATAGGATTTCCAAATTAAAAATCAGCAAGTAACTTCATAGTTAAATGATTTGTTATATTGTTGGGAGTTAACAGATATGTATGGGATATTCTATCCTGTCCATAAAAGACACACATTCTTTTTGAAGGTACATGACACTTTCCCTAAATGCAATTTTATTACAGACCACAAAATAAGCTTTTGTATCTCTTATGTGGTGAAATAAACTTAGACATCAACAGCAGGAGAGACTACAGAAGCTGCACAAATATTTAAAGACTGAACAATGTACTTTTAAGTAAACAGTGAGTGATTGAATAAATGATAGAGGACATTAAAAGAAATCCTCAAAATCAAATGGAAGCCAAAGTGTAACCCACCAGAACTTCTAGGATACATATAGGACAGTTCTAGAGGACATAGGTACTCACATTAAATTATCAGGTAAGCTATACATTGTGGGGAAACCCTGTAATTTCAGGAAAAAAAAACTTGAAGCAGAAGGATTGCCTTGAATTCAAGGCCATCCTGGTCTTTATAGAGGGTGAGGGCAAGTCTCATCTATATAGAAAGTCTCTCTCAAAAAATAATCAAGTTAATACCTGCTGATGTACCTCCGGCTTTTAAAAAACAAGAAGCCAGATTCTTATGCAGTAGAGGGCAACAGATAATAAAGACAGGACAGTAGTTAGTGAGAAACCAAGGAAACAGTGTATAGACACGGGGTATTATAAAATAAAAGCAAGATTGGCAAATCCTAGGCAATTTACCTAAAAGAAAGAGAAGACTCAAATGATAAAATTGGAGATGAAGTGGTAGTTACTCTAACAGCTTTCCATGGAATTATTAAGGAGTATTTTGAAAATTTAGATTTAAAAAGCTGAAAAGCCTAGAAGAAATAGATGAATTCCTAAACACATATAGCCTACCGATTATTAAATAGCAAACACATAAACACTTAAACAGATGCAATACAAGCATCAGACTGAGGCATAATTAAAGGTCTCCAATGAAGAAAATCCCAAGACTGGATAAATTCACTGCTGATTTCCACTGTATTTTAAGGAAGACCTAACACCAATGATTCAGGTGAAAATAGTCAGGGCACCAATGATCTGACTGGGGGAATGATTAAGAGGGGCAGAGCTTGATCAGAAAGGGAGATGAAGGTAAATACAGTGGAAGGGAAGATGGTAAATAACTATAAGGATGTCTGGAAAAGTCATAAGGATCATAGCATTAACTATCTAACTTTAAAAACAACAGTAGAACACACACACACACACACACACACACACACACACACAGCTTAAATGATATTTTCTTGTCTGGGGTGAAAATGCTCCCTTCAAAAGTCAAAGACTAACTAACAAACACTTAAAACAAGCTGGAGAATTCCTCTTTTGAGTTGTTGGTCAGAGAATACCAAAATATTACAAGCTTTTGCTATTGCCCTTTGTTGCCCCCTAGAGGTGGAAGGTAAGTCCCTATTATTGAAAATATCATGCACTTCAGACACAGAGTCTAGAGGTCCCTGAGATGCAACAGGCTTGGGGTCCATTATCCTGCTCCAGGACTAGTTTCATGGACCAGAAGGCTCCATGCAAGCTTCCAAAGGAGAGAAGCAATCAATAGTCCTAGACAGCTATGACAGCTGTGAACCACAACAATGACCAGCATGGCACAACAACCCTAAGGAGTAGCATGCATACCTTGGTGGTAACCAAGAGCTCTCTAATTCAACTTAATTGAAACCTGATTAACAAGAAGGAAATTGTGCCTGGTACTGAAAACCCAGCCAACTACCTAGGGCTAGTGATGTCATGGATCTTGGAGAAGAACATACAGCCAACACTTTACTAAACCAAAGTAACCCCTGACTACATTCTAAATATGTGTACACTAAATACACCCATAGATAGGTGTAGTACTCATCCCTCATTAAGGAAACTTCTCTTTGCAATAAGCAGAGGCCACTACAGAAAAGCACAACCAGTCAAAATGCAGAGTTCTGGAGACCAGTCCCTCTGGATACACTACAAGATAACTTCTACACCCAAATCTCAGGGAACATTGCAGAAGAGGGGACAGAAAGATTTGTAAGATTCGGAAGAGCGGGGAGTTTTCTGCAACATTATGTTAGAAGCTACACCCAATAGAGTTGCATTAAAATGACTACCTGAACAACAACCATAGACATGCCAAAGTAGATAGGGGAAGGCCATGAGGCCTACACAATGAACTACAGGCAGCTATTAAATGGAGAATGGGAAAAACAGTCTTCCCTAGGGGGAAAAAAACAACAAGCCTATTGGTCATCCGACACCATTAATCAGCCAGCCCTGAAAACATACATATAAGTAACATTCTACAGACTGAACAACTTATATCTAGAAGAGTGTGTGTGTGTGTGTGTGTGTGTGTGTGTGTGTGTGTGTGTGTGCATAACAGCAATTAATGAAAAAAGAAGCTCTGAAATTGAAATAGAGTTTTGGAGGGTTCAGATGAAGGAAAGGATAAGGGGAAAATGATCACAGAGATCCTTACAGAAAGAACACTGCTGAAAATACCATAATATCTAACCTCAAATTATGCTAAGGGGCATTAGTGACAAAAAGAGCATGAGGCTGGCAAAAAACAAAACAAAACAAAACAACAACAAAAAAAAAAAAAAAAACCAGACATAGAAACCAAAGAAATAGGATGGAAAACATGACAGGTAATACTGGGAAAACTGAATATTTGACTGCCAATTAGATTCATATGTCTCACCCTACACAAAAGGTGATTCACAATGGATCAAAGACTCTGGTTTAAAACCAAAACACTGAAACTCATTCAGATATACTTATAAGCAAGAACTTTCTGAGCACAACTCTAAAGGCAACAGCAAATCACCCCAAGGATTGAGCAATAGGACCACATGAAATAAAAAAAGCTTCTACATAGCAGAAGAAAAGTCATCAGAGTGAAGAAACAACATACAGAATGGGAGGAAATCAATGCCAGCTCTATTAATATTTAGAATTTTTTTAACTGTACAAAACAAATACTAAGACACAAATCGTCTAATCAGTATTTGGGCCAATGGAGTAGACAGACAATTCTCAGGAGAAACACAAATGGTTAGTAATTTTTTTTTAAGTTTTCAAGATCTTTAACCATCTGGGAAATGCAAACTAAAACTACTTTGAATTCTGTCTCACTACTGTCAGAATGGCCCAGGGCAAACCAATACAATAAAAAAATATCACCCCTAGTGAGGATGCTGCTGAAGAGTAAGCTTTGTTCAATGCAAAACACTGTGGGAGTTTCTCAAGAAAGAGAAACAGCCTCCAGTTGGCCCAGATCACACACCCAAAGGACTTGAAGTCCCACCACACAGACACTTGCACATCTGTGCTTGTTGTTGTTCTCTTCATAATAGCCAGAAAATGGAACCAACCTAATTACTGATAGATTAATGGAGGACAAAAGTATGGTGCATAGACACAGCACAATTCTATTTGGCTATTTGTTGTTTTTATCTAAGTTGTTCTATTTACCAATAAAGACACAGGAGTCAGATGTTGGGGTGAAAACCTGCTATATCAAAGAAGCTGAGACACAAAAAGCTGGTCTTTTTTTTCTGCCAGAGACCCAGCAAGAGAGCATCTCTCCACATCGTTCCAAAACAAAAAAGACCACGAATCTCTAAGTCCCTCCCTACTCACTCCTTTGCATCTCTCTATCCATATTCCTAGGTCCTCCATACTCTCTATGGCTAATTCTTATCAACTAGTCACTGGCTCTTGATCCAAGGTTAGTTTTATTAATACAGTCTCATAGTTTCACAGTGCTATCAACAACAGCTATTAAAAAAATGAAACCATGACATTTGCAAGAAAATATCTAGAATTAAAAATGTTTACGCTAAGTGAAAAAAACCCAAGCTCAGAAATACAAGTAGCCCATGTTTTCTCTCACATGCAGATTATTGATTTTAATTTTTATGTACGTGTACATGCATGTGTGGAGGTATTGATATACAGGTCTTGAAACTAAGAAGAGAACCATGAAAGGAGAAAGAGGTGTTAGAGTTGGGGACAGGGAGTAACAGGGTAATAATAGATACATGGACAGGTAAGCAGAGTGGGGGCTGTTGGGAGAAGGAAGAGGACCGGTGGGAAATGGACATAAAGGGCTGAAGAGGGGAGTGGCTGAGAAGGTTCAACAGAAGCAAAATATAGATGAACATGTCAGAATGAAATTCGTGACTTTGTATGCTAACTTTTAAAAGTAAAATATTTATTTTAAGTGTAATGAGATCATTTCAAGTGCAAAAGTTGTATCAAACCCAAGTGCTTACACATGCCAGACAAGCCGTTTACCAGTAAACTACACTGCAACCTAAAAAAATATTATAGATAAATTTGTGCCATATGATCATGTATATGAATTACATTGGTAGTATCCAATTTCTTTACATCCTGTTAAGACCTGATGCCCACCAAGTCTGCAATAGGCTCTGGCAAATGCTTCTGACCCATTGCGCCCTTGGCCTACAGGAGGACACATAGGCTGTTGTCCCCTCTTCTGAAAATATCAGCCAGTGTTTTCATCAAGATGAAACTTTGTGCTTTGCACTAGTAGTCTTTAATAGATACAAAATATTGGAAAAGTCATAACAAGCTATAAAAATACCTATCTTGAGGCTGGGAAAATGATACTGGCTATTCCTCCAGAGGACCTGGATTCAATTGCCAGTATCCACAAGGCAAGCTCAAAACTGCCTTTCACTGCCAGGGGATCTTGTTCCCTCTTCTGACCTCAGTGAGTACCACACACGCACACATACACACACACACACACACACACACACACACACACACAGAGAGAGAGAGAGACAGACAGACAGACAGAGACAGAGACAGAGACAGAGAGAATACTCATACACAATTTAAAAAATGATTAAGCTGACAAAAAAATAAAATAAATTCTCTCCAGATACATGCTCAATAACCACTTGACAATTTTTCATTCCCTTGCCATAACTCATTTTAGCACCCACCCTGGGTTTGTCCTTCTTGCCTCTTTCCCTGAAAGATGTCAGACACTACTTTGAAGACGACATCTTAGGGAGTCCAGATCTTGAGTTTCCTCTGGCTAATTAAGTATTCATGTTTCCTAAGTAACCAGCCCTTGCTCACTATTGCTCCAGTTTCCACACTGTGGCTCTCTCTGTGCTTGGAGTACAGTGCCAGGCTCCTAACAAGCATCCTGCTTCTCCCTCACCTCACAGCACTCCAACCTCGCAGCACTCTGTTGTCCCCAACACAGCTGGATAACCCTTGATAAAAGATGAATCTGATCCTCACCTCCCTGTTTAGAACTGACCCAAACACCTCCTGTGCTTCACAGTTAGCTGGGTTCTGGGTATTGCCTGCCTCTAACCTCAAGTCACGACACACTGGTCCTATGTTCCTCCTGTCCCCCCACACCGCCTTCCTGCTGACCCAGGGCTTTTCTTGGTCCCCATACTTTTGCAATTTCTAGCTGCCTGGATCCTCGTCAACATGCAACTCTCTGCTGACTCCCTGACCACCTGCTAAAGCGGCTACTACTCGGCCACCTCCAACTGTGCCCATACACTTCTTAAGAGTTCCCATGGCACATTCTTTAACTTACCAATTTATTCATGTTTACTTCCTGTCTTCTTACTGGCATGTCACCCTCCTTGTCTAATTCTTTCTATCTTGGACACTTAAAACAGTACCCAGCACACAGTAATGCTCACTACATATTCATTATGGAGGAGCATAAATACAACCGATATACGCAAAACTCCCAGACGCCATCCAGAGGCATAAATGCAAAACCAATACTAGAGTATGATAAATGGTCTTTTGTGTCAACTGGCCTGAGCCATAGGATGACCAAGTAGTGACCTGAGCATGGTTTCTGAGTTGTTCTAAAACAGTGTTGCTGGAAGCGCTTTGTGTCCCAGCTATAAACTAAGTGTAGCACTTACCACCCCACCCACCCCTCCACCTACCCTACCCACCCTTCTGAATTGAGGGGGTGTGGAGTGCAGTAGGAATCTGCACCTCCAGCTTTCCTGGACCTCCAGCTTGCACAAAGCAGGTGTAGAGGTTCTCAGCCTTCAGAATCATGTTCTAATAGAGATGTGTATTATGTGCATGTATGTTTATGTACCTGCATATATGTGTCTGTCTCTATGTGTGAGTATATGTGTGATAGCTTCTGTCTTTCTGCAGGACCTTGAATAACACATGCAAAGGCATGTCTTGTTTTTACTAAAAGATTAAGACAGGTGATTGAGCAAAATGCAGATCAAAAATACCACCATCTTTTGCATTGAAATATTTAAAGATCATTGTTTTGGAGTTCTGCCTGCAGTAGAAGCCAGCTTCTCAATGATTAACAGACCATTTTGTTTTGTATGCAGCCAATAAAGAGTCTTTGAAACGCAAAAATTAAGCAATAAGGTGTGACAGAGAGTGCTGTGATTGTATGGTAATGAACTCTAGAGGCATCAAAAGTTTGATATATTGCTAAGCACAACCATTTCCCTTGGGTATAATTAAAGTCTGCAAAGCTTGCCCCAGAGTCACAGATAGAAACAACCCTCCCTGTAGATAAATATGGTTCCACTACTGCCCGGGTGCTATGGTGGCATTCAATTATGCCTCACCAGGAAAACGTAACTGAAATGATTCAGAACTAGGGTTTTGGAACAATCAGAGCAGCCCACAAGATTAACCCTAATTCCTACAGTGCAACTGCATCAAATTAATGAGAACAACCACAATTAGTATGGTTACAGACAGTACAGTAACAACAAAGGCTTCTAAACACCTGTCAGCCCAGATCATCTCTTAGGCTGTGAAGGTCTAGAAATAAGCCCATTAAATATTTAACATTTAAATATTTCAACCAGAATGGATTAAATGAGCAGAAATTAGATATGAACAGTCAGACCTGTTTAGCATCTTATAGAACCTAAATTTGAACACACTGTGGTTTGTTTTGTTTTGTTTTCTTATAAAAACATGTTATAACAAGGATCTTTCAAAACAGATTGCTTCAAGAATAATCTTTGCATGCTATCATCCTGCTTTGTCCCCTAGTATGTGCAACTGGGCAAAAGAGTTCATTGTGAAATAAATTTGCATATGCACATATACACATACAGATAGCATATTTTGTGACACATAAAATCTCATTTCTTAATGAAATCATAGTTATCGGTGCCTGTGAAGGACAGGAGAAGGAGTGTTGGAGAGAGAATGGCTGGTGGGCGTGGGCAACAGCCAGGCAGGAGGTTGACAATGTCTGTTTGAATAGCAGAGGGATTTTAAAGCCTCCCAACACAAAGAAATGAGGTGACGAAGATATAAGCCACCCTGATCTGTGCACCCCACTCTCTCTAGATATGCCTCAGAATGCCATGCCCCATAAATACATAGAGCTACTGTGTGCCACTTAAAACATATTTTATAAAATTTATAAATTACATAAAATATATTAAAATTATATTTTGTAATGTAATTACAAAAATTGCATTTCATAAAGTTTTGCACTGTTGAAATGGGAAATAATAGCAGCTATCAGAGGCAAGAATTTAAATGTCAATGGTTAGATGAAAGAAAGCAAACGCAAGTGTAGAACATTGGCCGTGACTCACGTGTAAAACTGCAGCCCTGGGCTAGAGAAATGGCTCAGTGGTTAGGAGCACATATTGTTGTTGTAGAGGACCAAAGTTCAATTTCCAGCACCCACATCAGGCAACTCACCACTTCCTGGAGCTCCAGCTTCAGGGAGCTAAAAGTCTCTCAACTCCTTGGGCCCATTCACAGACACATATACATACACATAAATAAATAATTTTTAAAATTAAATAAAAGTAAATGATAAATAAAAACTGTACCCCTGAGATCTGGTTTAATATGAAAGAGTTTTTTCTCTCTTATTGAAAATAGATTCTTTTCTCATTCAATATATCCTGATTATAGTTTCTCCTCCCTCTATTCTTCCCAGCCACCACCACCACCTTTCCTCCCCTTTGGATCCACTCCCTTTCTTTCTCTCATTAGAAAAGAACAGGCTTCTAAGAGATAACACAAAACATGGCAAAATAAAATATAATAGGATGAAGTAAAAATATCATATCAAAGTTGGACACAGCAGCCCAACAGGAGGAAAAGAGTCCTGAGAGCAGGCACAAGAGTCAGAGACCTTCTTATTCTCAGTCAGGAGTCCTCTAAAAGTAATAAGCTATGGAATATTCACAGAGGACCTGGTTTAGACCCATGTAGGCCCTGTGCTTGCTGCTTCAGTCTCTATAAGCTCATATGGGTCTTGCTTAGTTGATTCAGAGGGCCTTGTTCTCTTGATGTCCTCCATCCTCTCTGACTCTTACACTCTTTCTGCCTCCTCTTCACTGTGGTTCCCTAAGCTCTGAGGAGAGAGATTTGACTCTCTCTCCACTTAATGTCTGGCTATGAGTCTCTTCATCTCTTCTCATTTGCTGCCAGAGGAAGTGTCCCTGATGACGACTGAATAAGGCACAGATCTATGGGTATAGCAGAATATCATTAGAATCATTTTATTGATACTTTTACTCTCTCTTTTTTTTTTAACAGTGGCATTTTGTTTTACCCTAAGTCTCTGGTCTATCTAGTCTCTGGTTCTTGGTTACCCTAGCAGTGTCATATGTGGGTTCTGTTTCATGAAATGGGCTTTAAGTCAAATCAGATGTCAGTTGACTACTCCAAGTTCTGAGCCACTACTGCCCTAGAATATCCTGCAGAAAGGACAGATGGTAAGTCAAAGCTTTTGTGGCTGGGTTGGTGTTTACATTTCTCTTCCAGTAGCCTACAGAGTACCTTCCCACACCAAAGACACTAGGATGTAGGCATAAAGGCTCCATATAGACAGCAGCTCAACTTCTCCACATTCAGTGAGTTGTTTGGGTGTTGTCCTCCACAATGAGACCCTGCTGTCAGTTTGCAGAGAGTAACCTGTTGTCTTAGCAATAACCTAGGTTGTTTGGGGATTTCTGTGGAAACCCCTTGGCCAACAATTCAATTGAATGCAACCCAGTCCTGCTCCTGGAAGCCTCATTTGAAGACAAGAGATGGCCATTTTAGACCCCATAGCCCTCATTATCAGAAGACCTCTTAGGATCACCTTCATATATTTTAGAAAGTGTCTGCTGCCCTAGGTTTCCATATCATCCCTCAAATGTCCATCAGTTCCAGCTGTCTCTCCTCTTCCTCCCTACATAATCTTCCCTCTCCTGTCCCCACCTCTGCCTCCCCCACTCCAGTCTACCCACAGAATCTATTCTATTTCTGCTTCCCAGGGAGATCCATGGTTCCCCCTAGAGTTCCCCTATTTACCTGACCTCTCTGGGTCAGTGGTTTGTAGCTTGATTATTATTTACTTAACAGCAAATACCCACTTATAAGTGAGTACATACCATAGTTGTCTTTCTGGGTCTGGGTTACCTCACTCAGGATGATTCTTTTAAGTTGCATCCATTTGCCTGTAAATTTCAGGATGCCATTTTTTTAACCACCAAGTAACACTCCATTGTGTAAATGTACCACATTTTCTTTATCCATTCTTCTGTTGAGGGGCATCTAGGTTGAGTTACTGATCTTAATCATTCTGACAGGTGTAAGACAGAATTTCGAGGTAGTTTTGATTTTCATTTTCCTGATAGCTAAGTATGTTGAACCTTTCCTTAAGTGTTTCTCAGCCATCTTAGATTCTTCTGTTAATTCTCTGTTTAGATCTATACCTCATTTTAAAATTAGATTGCTTGGATT
The DNA here is from genome assembly GCF_903995425.1 of Onychomys torridus. NCBI lineage: Eukaryota > Metazoa > Chordata > Mammalia > Rodentia > Cricetidae > Onychomys > Onychomys torridus. The sequence continues at coordinate 54,659,569 of NC_050453.1, read as the reverse complement.
TTTGATATCTAGTTTCTTGAGTTCTTTATATAGTGTGGATATTAGCCATCTATTGGATGTGGAGTTGATGAAAATCTTTTCCCATTTTGTAGGCTGTTGTTTTGTCCTATTGATGGTGTCCTTTGCCTTACAGAAGCTTTTCAAGTTCATGGGGCCCCATTTATTAATTGTTGATCTTAGCTCCTGTGCTATCAGTTCAAAGTCATCATCTGTGCCAATTCACTCAAGGCTAACCTCCCACTTTCTCTTCCATCAGGTTCAGTGTGTCTGGTTTTATGTTTAGGTCTTTGGTCCACATGGACTTAAGTTTTGTACAGGGTGATAAGTATGGACCTATTTGTACTTTTCTACATGCCGATATCCAGTTTGGCCAGCACCATCAAGTTCCTTAAACCAGGGGCAGTGAACACCTATACTCTCAGTGTTTGGGGCTTTAAGCATAGAGTTGGATGGATGGAGCTACAGGAGTTGGAGGCCAGCCTGGGATACATTGCAAAATCCCAACTAGGAAAAATTAATAATATTTCCTACAGAAGACAAAGTACAGGAGTCACAACAATTAGTTACCAGAATTCAATTAATGATACAATATAAAAGGGCAAGATGAGAAATGAGGGAAGCAGTCGGTTTCCAAAGACACTTTGAAAATTTCAAGCTCCAGCATCTCTGTTGTTCACATTTCATGTCAGATGTCTCTTTGTGACCACTAAGTATTAATAAAGTCAGTCTGGTGAGACTAGGCACACAAAAGACCACATCAGTGTCACCTGGGATCTGTTTGGCTTCATCTGATTAGTGTGGCCTATACTCTCTCAAGAAATGAGTGTTGCTTCTTCCCCTCAAGCTTGGTACAGTACTAGGGACCATTAACTGCAAGCCAAACCCCAATATTGAGGAATTAAGTTTGCAAGACCAGAAACTTGGGATATGAGTAGTCATCCAGAGCCAATTGTTACCTAGACTCTGAATTTACCAAGTTACTAGTTTACTATACTGTTTTAAAAATACAAGGAGAGGGGAGTGTTGGTTTGGGTTTTATTTTTATTTCTGAGGCAGGGGCTTTCTCTAGAGTCCTGGCTAGCCTGAAACTCTTTGTGTAGACCAGGCTGGTCTCAAATTGTGACAATGTTCATGATTCTCTTTCCTTTCCTAGATACTGAGATTATAGGAATGCACCACCATGTCTAGAGAAGAAGAAGAAGAAGAAGAAGAAGAAGAAGAAGAAGAAGAAGAAGAAGAAGAAGAAGAAGAAGAAGAAGAAGAAGAAGAAGCAGCAGCAGCCTACATAGATTTTGGATGTTCACAGAAATTCTTCTTAGTGGATGGCAGAACTTAAAAGGTGTGGGAAAGGCAGGACTCAAGCTTTCAAATTCTCCCTGTGCCCAGCTCCTGTTCTCTGAGGTGCTTCTTAATTCCTCCAACTCCTCTCTCTTCTGCCAAACTACATTCCTCCTCTTTTCTCCAGACCCTCCCTTGGAGGCTCGACCTCCCTGATGCTGCTCTGCAGTTTCCTGAGGCTCCCAAAGGTGGGAAGTTCAGGCTGAGCTACACCTCAGCTCTCTTCTTTCAGTCTCTGCTTTCCACCAGGACATAGCCCTCATCCTGCCCCAGCACCTAGAAACATGCCAGCAGGAAGCACAGCCAGAGCCAGTGAAACATATAAATGCAGCTATAAAAAAAAAATCAGCTAGAACATTTTAATGCTTTTCATTCTATGAGACTATGGCCTAAAATGTTTAGACTACTTACAAAGAGGCAACTATTGAGAAACTGGTACATTCAGAAAAGTGGTTCTCAGGTGCCTTGACTCATTGGTGAACTCTCGTTGGCAAATCTGGTGTTTGTCAATGTGTTCTTTAGCAAAGAATGGTGCTTCTAAATCTAACAGATGCAATCAGAAGAGTCGTGCAAGTTACAAGTAAGTAAGCCTCCAGAGTAGAAGTCACTTATCATTCACAGTGCTAGAGGCCTGCCTCAGGCTCCAGAAGGAGAAATGAGACCATTTAGCTCAGAGCCTAGCTGACACCAAAGACCACATGTGTGTGCATGATGGCTTCCTGTGTTGGCCTGGTTTTTATTCATTTTTCATTCTTACTGTGTTTAGTTTTTACATGTTATTTTCAGTTGACTTTATTTATGAAGTCACAGGCTGATGCTTCAAGACAGGTTCACAGTGAGTGATATTCAAGCCTAGATTATCTCTATAAACACTCATCACTTCTTTGTACTCCAAATATTCAAAATGCTCCCTACAACATTGTTGAAATACTCAAAACAAGATTCTCTTATACTAAAAACAAGACTCAATGGGCATGGAACTCAGAAGGCTGAAATGGTAGGAGCTAACTGTAAACACAAGAATCTTGGGAATTGAAAGTTTCCATCAACAAATACAGGGCAACATTTCTTGTGTTGCGGATATGACATTCTAAAGGATGCTGGATATCAACCAAAATATTCAACTAAATTTGGGAAGTGTAACCTCCATTATCTCTCCCTTCCTGACATTGCATAAGGCACAATCATATATTATATTTTCTGAAATACATTCTAATGCAAGTCTCTTTAAGTCTTGCCTTCAAGCATGGGTTTACTGTTCTCAATTTATCCCTTTCTTTCTAGTTTACTTAAATACTTATTACTGCCTGAAAGTCAAAGGAGGCATGCTCTGCTGCTGTGAAGCCGGGAGGTGAGTTTTAGGTTCTGTGTTACTCTGCTGCTTCATAAAGAGCTTGCACTTGGCAGGGAACAGAGAAGGATGGGTGGAGGAGCTAGCTACTGCAGCATGAGGCCAGCATCAAAAAGAATTGGTCCTGTACCAGAAGCTAGCAAGTAAAATGCCCTCACTGATGTGATCAAAATTTCTGAAATTAACAAACTGTAGCTGATGAGGCTGTAGGCAGCTCAGTGGAAACCAGAGGTGGACAAAGGTGCTAATCCTATACACAGCCTGCTAAGCACAATACTAACTCTAACAATGAATAAGTTCAACAGAATTAAAACTAAAAAAGTCATAATGGAAAATAGCGTCAGTGAGATTGTCACTTTCTCCAGGGGCCGATGAAGACCCAGAATAAAAATAAGTTAGTTTTGATCTCCTTGCCCTGCTGTTTATCCAACTCAATACAAAGAGAAAAGCTGCTGACAGATTCAGGGCACACCTTAAGCCGTTATAAGAGCCAACTGCTCTGCTAGCCTTGTTCCCCATTTCATCCCAAATACTTACAACTGCCATGACCTCGCTCTGTCTGCACCTTCCCGAAGAATTCCAGGACACCTACGGCAAGAAAGCAGCCCCCAGACAAAGTTCTGATGCCCCACTGCCCCTTTATCTTACAGTAAGTATTCCAGGCTTTCACTAAATCACTTTCATTGCTTGTTTTTCCACCTCCAGCTACTCCACTCTCTATTCTAAATTTCTCTATTATACTAGTCTGCATTCTGTAGAAATCAAAACGATGAGGACTCAAATATGTGGGATCCTGGGCTCTGCAACTCCATGCTCAATCCTTGATCCTTCTCTGGAGAAAATCTGTCAATTTTGATTTAGCATTTGAAAATTCTCAGATCCCTAGCTTGCCCATTTTTTTAATCATAAAACTTCCCACAAGAAGCCTGAAAAGTAGCAAATATGTGGCTCTCCCAACTTTTTCCCCACTCTTTATTTAAACCACTATCAAGTCATATTAAAATAGAACTGTTTTTAGATCACCTTGTTTCAGCATTCCTTATATTTTGGGGGTCCCCTCACATAGTAATGGAGGTAACTTCACATAGTACATAATCACCTTTTTGTTTTGCACATGAAAGTGTTTTATACTAGCATGAAGTCATCTTATTTATGTTTCCAAACAGGGAAAACAAACCATGTAGATATTGAGTTCTGGGAGACGGAGGTCAGGGTAGGCTGAAATGCCTAAATAAATCTGTAAGTGGCTCATAAATAATTGAACCGACAAACAAGCTGGCTCAATTATACCAAAAAAATGATTGCTTGGTGCCCCATATTATATCATTTGTGGTTAAAAAAAAATTGAAGTTAAATATAAATTTAAGCCCCATTCCCTCTGCTTATAGTTTCCAAAAAGGGCCTGTCTGGAAAGGTGAAATTTTCCATCCTTGGTTTTGGCCTAAAGGGGAAACACTGGAGGAGAGGCATAGACAAAATATTTAGCAAAGACTAGTGATTCATGGAGGGTGAAAAGTGGTTTTAATTTTATCGTAACAAAATTATTCTGAGAAAACAAAGTCAATGGAGAATATTTACATTTACATTAATATTCTTACCTTGATTGGTTACACAGTAAGAAAGTCATCCAATAAGTAGGGAATATTTATTTTCACCCTAAGATAAAAATTCATGTAGTGGCTGGGTGGTGAGGGCGCACGCCTTTAGTCCCAGCACTTGGGAGGCAGAGGCAGGCCGATTTCTATGAGTTCACGGTCAGCCTGGTGTACATAGAGAGTTACATGACAGTCAAGACTACAAGGAGGAACTGTCTTTTAAAAAAAAATCCATGTTGTTGTTTATACAGAGTAACAATATTAATTATACTTATAATTCCCTCAGGAATATTTTTTGAGGGAAAAAAACTTATTTCGTTCTATTGGTCACAGGTCACAATAAGCAACCAATGAAACACATACTAAACTATTCTTAAACAGTTGTTTTGGAATAAAACTAAACATCGAGATCAATTGCAACATAACTCTGCCTGCCTCTGGAAAAGGCACTATTTCTTGCATGTGGAGGAGGAAAAGAAGTACACTCTGCCTCCCAAATAAATTCTAAACATTTTGTAGCCCCTCACTGTATTTTGGTATTGTCTGAATAGGTCATTATTTTATTAACGTGTCTGTCTCTACCTCAAAAAGGAAGCAAGAAAGTTAACTACATAGATTAGTTTGATGTCCAATCTGGAGCTTGGAGTGAACCACACCTTTTCCGAGACCTTGAGTCTCTATGCTGCTTCCTAAAGTTTCCCTAGACTGCCCCCACCCGAAACTCTTTCTCCAAATCTCACCATCAGATTCCCTTTTCTCAAGTAGCTCTTAGCAGTGTGATCTGCTCCTCCTTCAAACAGCGGAGTTTCTAAGGGATCAAACCCATTGATAGTTTTCTTTCCTGCCAAACAGATAGTCTAGGAAGCAACCCTGTTAGGTCTGCCCTGTGGTGAACTTGGAGAAATAACCTTCTGACCACAAAAGCTATCCCTTGTGTACTCTGTAGTACCAAAAACTATAAATGAGCTACAAAAAATGAAACAGAAAGTGAATCAAGGGTTTATGATTCTATTTAAAGTGTGATAATGGATATTTTCTTCCAATATATGAAAATCTATTTGCAGGAGAATTCAAACTCATATAGTGTGGAACATATAAGTAGAAGCAACACGGGTTGGGGGGAGGTATATTTTTTTGCCTTTAAGGAAGAATTTCCAAATGACTTGGGAAGCTAAGAAAAATGAAATGTGGTTCATGAGGAGAGAGCAAATTCCCTCAGTCTTGAGGAACTTCAAAGAGAAGCTGGATTACCAACAGGGACATCGCAGGAGGAACTCAATACTTGAGCTGGCCCCTATCTTGTGTGTGGCGCCTTTGTACCTTGGGTCTCTGGCTTAGCTGACTTGCAGCCTAGACACCTTACTTCTTGATTTTAGACCTTTGGTATTCAAGCAGTTGCTAGCACCTAAAATTCCTTTAAAGCAAGGTTTGAATCCTCAACAGAGTTATCCTTATCTCTCCTTCCAAACATTATTTGAAAACATGTTTAAAGCCTTCACTGGAGGGAGCCACTGAAGGGCCGGCAGGGTAGAATCTTTAACTGGGAAGATAAGTAGTCAGAAGATAATTGCCCTAGGAAACCAGAATGTTTCCTCAGTAAGATGTCATTTTTCAAAAATCAATCTAACATGGCCAATTAAAGTGGTGGAGAAGAGTAAGCCTTCAGAGAGATAAATATACTGGGGCCTTCTTTGCTTTGAAATAAATGGCATCCTAATACTCACGGAAGGTTCTTGGGAAATTTTTCTCTGACACTGAAATAAATACATGTGATTCATCATCGCAGAATTAGGAACCAGCACTTGGCTATTTGGTTTCCTCCCTCTGCAATTCACAGCCTTGGTTTTCCACACCCACAGCAAGCAACATTCTCAGAGTGGAAGCCACCCCAACCCAGCACCAACCTCTACACTGATGGAAGGGGGGCCCCCACTTCCCCTTCTGAGCTCTGCTTCTTTGTCTTTCCTAGTCTCTGGATAAACTGACTTGAAACAGTAGAGAGAAAGCATGGGTTCAGGAGATGCTGTAATGAAAACGTCACTCTGAACTAGCCTTTCACTGGGAGGACTCTCCACTATCTCTGCTCTTTAGTTTAGACCTTCCCTGTTAATGTTCCTTCCCTAGAAAACACCTCCTAATAAAGTCCACTTAGTCACCAAGCTGCTGGCACTATTTCTAGTATATTTTCTTATTTCCCCTGGGTGCATTCATATAATCACATAATCTCTTTGTGCCAGATACCGTAAATTTACAAGCAGTCAAACGCACATATCTTACAAAGCTGAAAGCATTTCAATGGTCTTCACCTTAGCCGTCATGCCCACCAGTTTCAAATGCCCCCAGAGGCAATAATCCCACCTTCCCATTACCTCTTTGGCATCTTCAACATTTGAATTTGCATGCCTGAATTTTATGCAAACACACTTGCTTACTGCCTTGGGAGGGTGTATGTCTATTACACTGCAGACAGACGGCAGGGGATGTCTTATAACCACTGCATGCTTTCTAACATCTACAACAGTGTGAAACTGAAGTGTTTGGAAAACATGTAGCGGTCAAGGAATGACATGGTTATCAGTGAAAGAGAGCTGGGCTCCCAACCAGCTGCTTGTCCATGCGCACACAACAGAGCGAGCATGTAGCATTGTTCTGACTTCCTTCTAAAAACTCTGGTTCCTTGTTATGCTCTAATAGTTGGAAACATTTTTTTTATAAACAGGTTTAAAATTTTTATTTTATGTTTTACAGAGGGCAAGGATTGGTGGAAGAAAGGCTATAACTTTGTTGGGGCTAAAGGGGGCTCTTTTTTCATCTCACTGGGTCCTGGGTTTGATTATGAACTCCCTGAAGGAGAATGCAGTGGCCATTTTACATTCTCAGCACACACAGGAAGAAATATTTTAATGAGGAGAGCACACACACACACACACACACACACACACACACACACACACACATCATTTTCCAGAGAGTTCTCATGGGAATGGAGTGTCCATTTAAATAAACATGATTCCAACCCAGCAATACAAATTTGGATGTGCTTCTCTTTAAGTTGAACTGTGGTTAAAAAAAAAAAAAAAAAAAAAAAAAAAAATTTGAGGATGGAAGGCTAAGACTTAGATTGGACCCATCAAGAGCAAGGACAGCAAAAGAAATTTGGCATGCCGTGAGGACCCAGAGAGGGAAGATCATAACTAAAAAAGTATAATTTGAAATTGAGAGTTTTTTCACAAGTATGACCACACAGTAGGCATTTCCCTCCAAACCCTTCCTCTTCCCCTTTACTTTTCTGTTCACCCTGTCTCTTCTGTAAAGTCTTTCACCTTCCTCTTGTCCTGAGTTTCTTTCTACATCTGGGAATGCATCATTCTTTCAAGTGACCCACATTCACATAGCTGTCCACAAATGCACAGCTGCCCCACCATAACTGGTTCCATTTAACACATGCCTACACACAGGCACATACCCACACGTGCTCCATGCATGGGCATCATATTCCAGGCCACAAAAGCTGTTTCACGTACAGCATTCAACCCTCACATTTAAAAGAACAGACAGAGGACATATGTGAGAATTATCATTGAGTGGTAAAATATTTGTATAGCTACTTCCCATAGAAAGGAATGGCTTTCAGAAGGCTTGTCTCCTGTCACAAAAAATCAGATGTTCTTAATTCTCCTCTTCTCAGCACACTGTATGGCCAGCCTCTTTCATTTATAAACTCAACTCCCAAGCAAGAGGTTAAATCAGGCTTTAGGGACAAGGCTGTACCTGAATTCAATTTTCTTCATTATTCTTATCCTCCATAGACTCAAGGCTGTGTTTCCCCCATATTTTCTACAACATTTTTTGTTTTGTTTTGCTTTTGTTTTTGTTATAATGTAGTCTGTGAGCTGGCATGCCATTCCTCTCCATAATCTTGTGCAGTCCTCATTGCTCTACCTTAGCATCTTGAGGTCAGTCAATGGCTAATTTCTTAGAGAAATGTATGGCCCATTGGTCATCATACAAAAGCAGAGCTGGCCACATCTCCTGTGAGAGTCTCAAATAGCTCCTGGCAAAAATGTCTGCCACTCTATGCCTGAGTGAATCCTATCAGTAGACTTTCCTGGGCCAAGAAATGATACGGAGACCGATGAGAAGCTATGAAAATAACGTGTTTAACAATTCTTAAGACACTCCCAAAAGAAAAGCACTACATCATCCATCTTGCAGATAGCTGGAGACACAAAGCATCTCGGTCAGATGAGTGACTCTTTTCTAACTCACTGCTTTCTACCATCCCATTAGTCAAATGTCTAAAAGAAGCTGATTTAATATTTTTAAATGGCCTAAAATATCAAAAGGATCATTTGTCAAGGACAAGTTTCTTCATTTAGACAGCTGTAGAGGAGCCTTTTCCCAAAGGATCTGTTATTGCTATAAGACAACATTCCTCTCAAAACCAAATGCTATACCATATAAGAGTTCACTCTTCTACACATAAATATATGAATTGATAGAAATTTTAGTAAGTTTTAATCAAGGAATCAACACATCCACAAATAATCTAATTCACATTAAACTCCTTAAGTATTTCTTGTTCTTTTTATTTTTCTTGAGGCAGTGAAATTTGACGGCAAAAGCACATGAGCTTAGGAGTTCATTCCAAGCTCAAATTCAAGGTCCAGTTATTTATGGTGTAGTTAGGGATACGTTACCTAATCACCAGAGCTGTGGTTTCTTCATCTGTAAATTGTAGGTAATAAAATCAATCTTGCTGCTAAGAAGATTATATGATGTAATACCTGTAAATCATTTTCACAGAGGTTGACATGCAGCATACATTAACAAACAAAATTGGCATTAGACACTTAAAACAGAACACTACATAGTTATGTCAACTAAAGCTTTCAAAATTGTGGAAAATGACTCTTAGAGAATACTCTTAGAGAACTAACCCATTCAAGGATTTCTGCATATTACCATGACAATGGTGGAAGTTAAACTCTGCTTGTAAACTGTCCTTTAAATCAAAATATTTGGGGGTTAAAATGAGAGATGATGGTAAAAACACATTTAGTGATCCAAATGATGACTGTAAGGACAGTCCTACTGAAGCCGACCCTGTGCTGAAATGAAGAAGCATGGGCAAAGGTCATCCCTGGAAATACTAGAAATGGAGAGGAAGCCACCAGCAGGATGTCAAGTAAGGAGCCACTTCTTACCAAATCTGACCATGAGCTTTGTCCTGCAGGGGATCCCTGGAGTATGGACACTGTGCCCTGAATTCCCCTAAGGGAGGTGGACTTAGGACTCATTTGCCCTTCTGCTATGACCACAGGACACGCAATAGAAAAGGCAGGAAGCTCCGAGCTCTGTGAACAAAACCACTCCAGTAGTTCAAATGCGAGAGTAGTAGTGGGTTGCCATAGATAGATAGATAGATAGATAGATAGATAGATAGATAGATAGATAGATAAATGGAAATTTTTAAAGGCACAAGAAAGCTAGAAGAGCACAGTTCGGGAAGAAGGGAGAAGTCTCAGCAATAGTGACCATCTAAGAGAACCTGATTGGAGCACTGATGTTGTCCACATAGGAAGCCCAGTGTCCTGACAGGTCTTTGCTGAGTATGTAAGAATAATATGTAGCCACCAAATAAAGAAACAAACCAGCTTGTTTTTTCTAGCTTCCTGTTTGGCAATCATTTAATAATCTTTTGCTTAAAGACTGGAACTTTTTATCCTGGTTTAACCTCTCTATTTCTGCTTTTGTTGCCTGTATCTTTGGAGTCAAATTAAAGCATCATCATAGCCCAAATCAGTTGCACAGAATTTCTCTCACTTATGTTTAAGTCTTTAAACCTCCCAGAGCTATTTTCCTATTTTCTGAGATAAGGAACTAATTTTATTCTTATGCTTGTGTTTGGTTAGTTGGTTGGTTGGTTGGTTGGTTAGTTGGTTGGTTGGTTGGTTGGTTGGTTGGTTAGTTGGTTGGTTGGTTGGTTGGTTGGTTGGTTGGTTTATTGATTCATTGTTTAGAGGCAGTGTCTTTCTCTAGACCAGATTAGCCTCCAACTCATGAACCTTGTATGTCAGTGTTCCAAGAGCTTTGATTACAGATATGTTCCACTATGTATGATTTCTTCTACTTATTTATATTTTCTCAATACTGTGTATTGAAGAAACAGCCTATCTAATTAAAGGAAACATTTAAAAACTATATATCTGCTAAAGTGTTAATATCCAAACATCTAAGGAATTCAAAAATTCAATAATAAATCTAAACTAACACTATTAAAAATAGACAAAGGACCTAAATAGATTATTTCTCAAAAGAAGACATACAAATGGCCAGCAGGTATATGAAAAATGTACACCATCTTTCATCATCAAAGAACTTAAAATTAAAAACCAAAAGATACCACTTCACATCTGTTAGAATAGCTATTAGCAAAATGAAAAATGGTAAGTCTGGTGAGGATTCAGAAACGCAAAGCATACACTGGTGAGAATGCAAATTAATATAAATATCATGAGAAGAACTACAGAGGCTCCTTGGGAGATTAAAAATGTAACTAGCATATGGCTAGCAACTCAACCTCAAGGTATCTGTACATGGGAAATTATGAGTGGCTATACATACAGTCCTGTGTTGTGAGGCTCTGACAATAATAACCAAGATATGGAATCAACCTAACTCTTTACAAGTAGATAAATGGTCAAGGAAAGGTGATACATTGATGCCATCAAATAATTTATCCTTTAGAAAGAAGGGAATTCTATCATTCTTAACAACACAGGTGAACCTATGCTAAGTGAGATAAGCTATGCACAAAAAAGTAAGTCTTGCCTTACTGGTACAAAAAGCTGAACATATATAATTAGACAGTAGAGTAGTAAGTAGTTTCTGGGGGGTGGGAGTGAAGGCTGGGAGATGGAGAGATGCTAGCCAGTGAAACAGGGGGAAAATCTTTCTGAAGTCCAATGCTCAAGAATCTGACTATAACTAATAGCAGACTGCATATTATTTCAAAACTGCTAAAAGTACATTTTAAATAGTTACATGACAAAAAGCCAGTATATCCACTGACAAATACACTAGTCCCATTTGAGTTCAAAATATTAGTGCCAATTATATGCTAGAAGGCTATTGATACCAATACCAATGATACCCTTCACTTCCAATGTACTTGGCAATTTACACATCATTACCAAATATGTGAGATATATATATATAGATATAGATATAGATATTTGACAGTCAAAGCACCCATGGAATAGGATGATAAACATTACACACTACCTTCCTTTTTGTATTTTAGATAAAATTTATGATTTGCAGAATGATAATTTCTGAAGACTAGAGAAAGAGAATGGAATGGCCCAAAGCCATACTTCAAAATGAAGGAATAGGACTTAACCCTGATTTGCCAAGCCCAATGCCCTTTCTAAAAGGTCAGTTGTGTGAAAATACACTTAATGGGAGCTGTGAGATGATGCTGCAGAGGCCATCTAACTGTGAGTGGCAAGGAGGTCCCAGAACAGCCCTATCTAGTTCAAGACTCTCCATTAAACACAGATGAAAAGTAAGGCCATGTCAAGTATTGAACAGTTTCAGGGTCTTCTCTAATAAGTCATGGCCCTTCATGGCCCTTTAAAGGCAAGCTTTCTGTCTTTACTCACTTGCTGTCCTTTGTACCTTCTTGGTCATATTATCTACTCTATGAATCCATGCCTCTTGTGTTAAAAATATTAGTCCAAAAGACTTATGTATCCAACTATCTATTGTCCAGCTTCATTTCTTTTTAAATTCTATTTTGCCTCAAGTCTGTTTTTATCCCATACTCCCATTCTCACTGAAGGCCACTCTGATATGTTCAGACATCCAGCTGAAGACCAGAGAGTAGTTCTTCCCCTCTCATCCCTGACAGCAGGCCTAAGTCCTCTGGATTCCAAGTTATAAAGAACTCTGTGATAGACCTCTATCCGTGCCATCTGGCAGTGACATTTGCCAAAGAAATAAAATGCAACTCTGGCCATTCTGGTTATACCCTTTAAGGTGTTAAATTTCAGTTATACTGTGTCCTTGCACAGCACCAGGGACTTGGGTCCAACTGGGAGCAAGCAAGAGAATGAGGATAAAACAGATGGACACTGGACAGCAAGCTGGGGTCAGATGGTCACGTAGAGTTGAACAGAGACTCAGGTTTATTGCATACAGCTAATCAAAGAGGCGGTGTTATCACATACAATTAAGCAAGGAGGCAGGGTTATATACAGCTTGGTCAAGGAGACAGTTTTAGCTATCTCAGTAAGAGCAGTCTCTATAGGGGAGGAGTCTTCAGGCCATAAATATCTGAGGGGAGATAGTTATGGTGGAGATTCTGCACACACTGTCAACACTTGTACTAGCCCCAGTCCAGGAAGGCTTTGCCATACCCCTGAGCCTGAGGCTATGGAGTCCTTGACTGGCTGTGCCCATGTCAACAGCATGCATTCACTCAGAACTTCATGAACTTTCTCTGCATCGCACACAGTTGCTTCTCTCAACCCACTGTCCAAACACACAATGTTCCCTGTGCCCCCATGGCTGAACCTGTGTGAACACTTTCATTTCATGTTACTCTGTCTCCTCTCATCCATCCCTCAGCCACAAATGATGTCATGGACTGTCCCCCAAACATGGCTCTCCTCAGCGTTCTTTTCGCTCGTAATGCTTTCTCACCTCACCTCCCTCGTCTATGCAGCATATCATTTTGTGATTTCCTTGAAAATGGTGTCCTAAATGTATTATCAATGTGGGACAGATAACACTTTCTCAGTTCATTTGTTTACATGTGTGTCCCTGCCCCTTCATCCTACCAGTCTGCAACTTGGATGAGAGGAGACAGAGTAACACAAGCCGCAAGCCTTCACAAGTTCAGCCACGGGGGCACAGCGAACGTTCTGTGTTTGGACAGCAGGTTGAGAGAAGGAGCTATGTGGGATATAGAGGGCCTAGTTTCCTTGGTGTCTTTCAAAAACCTTCAGTTTTCCAAAATGCAGACAGCCATTTCGAGCAGAGTTGTTTTGCATCTCTCTTGTGGATTTAAGCTGTGGCTGCTGGCTAAAAGCTGAAAGGGCCATTTTTCAAGCAGCACTTAGGTTTGGAGCCAAGAGGCTCCTAAAATCTAAAGTGAGTCTATTTTTACTTGTTGCAAGGGGAGGGGGGTCGCTAATTTTTTAAACCTGGAGAGAGTAGATCTAGCTTTTCTCTTTCAGGGCCATAATAATTAAGTAAAACTTTCATCAAAGAGCTCTGACCAGCATATATTGGCATTACAATGTACTACTTTGAGGATCTCATGAGCTAGTAAGGCACCTTTAATTCCCATCATAAATCCATATAGAGCTGTCTCAAATACACACACTACTGTGGTTCTGATCATGAAAGCAGCATTTTACACAAATCATCAATAAGGAGATACGGTCATTTTAACTAAACATTTGCCCAAGCCTTTATTTGTAAGGCAACTAGATGTGCTCTAGAGAGACTGCTTAGAAGACCATTTTGCTTACAAACGTTACACCACATGACATGTGGCAAAAAAAAAATTTTTAAGTTCTTTATATAATTTATCACCTGTACCACTGGTACCCTGGGACTTCAACTCCTCAAGAAAGGAGACAACAAGCCTCAAGTTTCTCTAACCAAAATGCAGATATGACTTTGACTCTAGGTCTAATAACCATACTCACTGCCACAGCAGTTGAAGAATTTGAATAAACTGTTTGAATAAATATGAAACTTACTAACGACAAACTCCATGAAGCCTTCCTTGACAGCCGAACTAATCCTGGCAGTGAGATTCCAGGCAGGGCCTTGGCAGAGGTAGCTGTGATTAGAAATCCCAAGTCACTCTCAAGAGCCTTCTCTCTGGATTCACCAGAGAGGGGCCCCTAATCATCATCATGAGTCAGCAAGAATTTACAGGCTGCCAACAGGATGAGTAGTGCTGTATTGGGCTATCCCTGTAAATATGAGACTTCTCTTTTCGTGACAGTGAATCTCTTGGCTGCAGCCACTCACATGATGCAATAGTGAGAAAGTCAAAAACCTCTCATCAGGGAAAATTTAGATTGAGTCTTGATCATAATCTCTAACAAACATCACTTGACTAAACGTGTCAATCATGAGATGCTGCAAGATGAACATTTACTCACTCTATTTCATCAACTTAGAGATCTAAATATCCACATAAACAAGATATATTTTTGAGCATTTAAATGAAATTATTTAATAAAAACAACAGTAGTTGTTTTATTTTCTGTGAGTCCTGGAAAGGATAAGAAACAAATATTCTAGGAATTAAAACTTCTGATTTTGCTAGTTAAAGTGTTATCATAATAGCCAACTACATGTGATCAGTTTTTCAGTTGGCATTCTTTATACTAAGCAAAAATTATTAACAATTACAGTATATAACCACTGGTATTTAATCATTAATTGATAGTTGATGGGAGATTGATGACAATTCACTGCCATGAAACCATTCAAAAATAGCTCTGTATGAATTGACTTGTTCCAGATGTGTCTAATAAAAATGCCATTTAGAGACTGGAGACATGGCTCCACAGTTAAGAATACTTGCTGTTCTTAAGAGAACCTAAGTTTGATGTCTAGCACCACATGTTGGCTCACAACCATCTGCAATACCAGTTCCAAGGCATCTCTGATACCCTCTTCTAATCTCCACAGCAACCAGTCACTCACTCACATGATACACATACATTATGTGTGGGCAAAACAGTCATACACACAACATAAAGTGAATTATTTGAAATGTCGTTTCTTAAGTAGTATGTGTCATATGGCCCCAGTTGTGGTGTTAGGTACACACACAGTGCAATTACAATGTATATTTTAAATCTGAAATCTAACCTACAATTAGTACATGAATGAAGACAATATGGAGTTGCCATATACCTACATACATTATAACACATGTATATTTATAATCAGAATTAATGTAATTAAGATTGTCTTTTTTAAAAGATTTATTTTAGTTCTAATTAGGTGGGTATACATGAAATAAGTTGCAGGTGAGAACTGAATTCAGGTACTCTGGAAGAGCAATGAATGTACTTAACCATAAGCCATTGCTTAGCCACAACATTTTATTAATTTATTCTTTAACAATTACCTGCATGTGTATGATACATTCCGATTGCATTCACTCACTCCTCCACCCTCTTATCTTCCCTATCCCACCAATACTGCTTCCTCCTATGACATTCCAACTCACTTTCATGTCTTGTTATTGTTAAGTTTTTCCTTTGTGACCCACTGGGTTTAACCAGGGCCACAAGCATGGACGTGGCTGTAAAGCTGTTCACTGACGCTTGAGTAATTCACCAATGATTATGTCGCCAAAGACAGTGACTTCCTCTCCCACAACAACCTTTGACTGCCGCCAGTTCCCATGGGTGGTGCAGGGCCCACAAACCCTTACCCATCTATGACTGAATGCTAATGAGCTCATTTTTGTATATGACCTTTTCAGGAAATTGAGGTTTTGTTTTGTTGCTTTTTTGAGACAGGTTTTTTCTTCTCTGTGTAGCTCTGGCTCTCCTGAAACTCGCTCTTTAGATCACACTGGCTTCAAACTCAGAGAGCTGGCTTCCAACTATGAGATCCACATGCTTCTACCTCCCAAATGCTATGTATGACTAAAGGCACGAGCCACCATGCCTACCTTTTGGATGGTTGGTTTGTTGTTGTCATCTTGTTTTGTCTTTTCTTTTAATTATGGTTATTTTGAATGAAGATTCTTCAGTGACATGGCAAAGCATTGACTGTATTAACTGAAAGGAAACTATTAGAAAGCAGGGCACATTGATGCCAACGCTGAAAAAGAAATATGTGTGTGTGCACATATGTGTGAGCACACACATATCAATGCACAGTAAAGAACCGAAAGAGCCGTGAAAATACAGCAAGTGTCTATTCCTATAAGGTAGGCATGGTTGATCATTTCTTCTTGGTTTTGCTTTCTTTCTTTTTGATGTATAAGAAAGAGAGGGAGGGAGGGAAGAAGGGAGGGAGAGAGGGAGGGAGGGAGGGAGGAAGGGAGGGAGGGAGGAAGGGAGGGAGGGAGGGAGGAAGGGGAGGGAGGGAGGGAGGGCTGTGCAGAACATAGAGGCCAGAGGTCTGCATCTTGTGCCTTCCTCAATTGCTCTCCACATTAATTTTGAAACAAGATCTCTCAGTAAACCTGGAATTAGGTGAATTGGCTAAACTAGCTCACAGACCCAGGGATCCTCCTGTGTCTGCCTCTCCAGTGCCAGGATTGTAGGCATGGGCAAGCATAGATGCTTAGGAAGTTGCTAGGGATCTGAACTCCAGGTCCTCACACTTGCATGACAAACACTCTGCCTACTAAGCCATCTCCCCAGCCCTCTTTCTTCATTTCCTCATTCCCTTCTTTACTTTTGAAAGCTTCTATAACAAACATCAATTATAGTCTTAGAAAAGTGACAGTTTTCAAAGAAAAGAATTGCATAGCAATGTTTGAAGTGACCAAAACACGGAAAGATGCAAACCAGACAGTTAATTGTCTTGCCCTTGAGTGCAGATGGGAATCGAAACAAGAAAATAGAATGAAGGATCAATAAACTGTATGTGCAGGTAGGCACATAAGTGACAGCCAAGCGTCCTGAGGCCGAAATGCTACATTCTTCTTGATCTACAATCCTAATTTTTCTCTCTTCCTTATCTCAAACAGGGAATGGGGTAGAGAGGGAAGGCAAGGTAAGCTGGCTCAGTCTTCTGATATGTTCATGGTCCCAGTTGCTCTGGGAAACTCCTACTTTTTAAAATTTGTTTATTTTATGTATATGATTGTTTGCCTGCATGTGGGTCTGTGCATCATATATGTGCACTGTGCCACTGGAAGTGAAAAAAGACTTTCAGATCCCCTGGGACTAGAATTCTAGACAGTCATGAGCTATCATATGGATGCCAGGTCTTGAACCCAGATTCTCTGTAAGAGCAGCCAAGTGCTCTTAACCACGGAGCCATCACTCTAGGCCTGAGAAAACTCTTCTTAACAAGTCTCCTGAATCACCTGCTATAGAAGCATCTCTAGTCCATACTCTCATAGTAACACTGCACTTGGGAAGATTCTCTCTCTCTCTCTCTCTCTCTCTCTCTCTCTCTCTCTCTCTCTCTCTCTCTGTGTGTGTGTGTGTGTGTGTGTGTGTGTGTGTGTGTGTGTATGTGTTCCCCAGTAAGTTGCTCCTGGTTTACATCTTTATACTTTATTGGTTATGCAATATGGCACATGATGAGCCCTCTCCGGAGGTAGGTGTGATTTACTGATTGAGCACTACATTCATTCAAGGAGTAGCCTACCAGGGATTGGAAACCGTTCCTCACTTTGTAGCTTCGTATTCCTGTAAAATGATCCTTTGACCATTGTAAAATGATATCTTTCTAAGTCAAGAGACCAAGTTGTTCCTGTTAAGACCTGAAACACTGAAGTTTCCATTCTCCCACTGAGAAAATACTTATATAGTACAGTTCTCTGTCATCCTCCAAAACCTAAACTGACCAGAAAAATTAATGATAAAACTATTCCTTGATATTTAACTTGTTTCACTAGGGAAGAATTGATTGATTTTTAAATTATTTAATTAAACGTAATGAATCAGTTAAACTTAAATTCTAATTAAGAATCACTGTCTAAAGTCTGCCTGGATACAGAACAAAACTTACTTCAATGGTCAGAGATAAAAAGCAAGCTGCTTCACGTGAAACAAAGCCCATGAAATATAAGCAAGAGAGGGGAAGACTATAAAAGATGATGGGCCGCATATCTGACACTTGACCCTTCTCAGCTCAATAGCCCTCTCTCACTCTTCACAGAGTCTTTTCCTTCCTTAGTAAGCTCTCTGCTTCTATCTCATGCCTAGCTTCAAAGACATCACCTTTTCTCCATCATCTCCTAGTGACTATCAGGATTTTCACCTGGCCAACACTACACTTTTAAATTATAATAAAATTGTCCTTGAGCAAGTGAGCAAGAGAGAAAGAGAGAGGGAGAGAGAGAGAGAGAGCTCCTTAATTCATGAATTCCCATGTGGCTTACTTGAATTCGAAGAGACTCAAGGTACAGATTCGGGTTCACAAAGTGCTGCTCTAGATCTCCTTTTTCCCTCTGTCACACTTTCCAGTAGGATAAAGACAGTGGCGTGGCATCATAAAGGATGTGCTAGTGCAGAAGACATCAGAATCGGTCCATGAGACAAGGAACAAGTGGGAGAAGGCAGCTGGAGTAGTGCTTCCTAAAGACGGACAACTGGCCTGTCAGAGTAACAGAAGCCAGGGATGTCCTGACATCGTCTCACATCAGGTTTCAAAATATGGCATTGGGAACCATGTCACTGTCACTCTCTAGACTTCAAGCATCCATTGCACAAGAAAGCTGTGTTTCCCCCCACCTGCATTAAAGCCAGGCCAAACTGAAATGCACTGGAGTGAACAGAGTCCTTTGATGTCTCAAACAGCTTCCCGGAGAACTGAGCCAGCTATCTGACCTGATCGTTTCTGAGTTCCTCCTGGTGATGGTTCTTCCTCTTCATCTACCTGCCATGGCCATCCCTGTGCAAGTATTAGTTCTACTGATATCATCTGTTACCTGCTCTACAGATCTTGGCTCCCAAAGAAGTGAGGGCTTATACCAACCTCCAATTCACCATTTCTCCAACTCTCCTATAAGAACACTAACACGCTGAGATGTGTGAGACATGATCAAGATACATGATGGCCATGCCTGCTGTTTATGTCTCAACACATAGAACTAGAAAGAAGAGAGCTACCCCTGATCTAAGCCCAGCTTTATCAGAACTTCCCAGATGGTCACATGCAGGTCCCTCTCTGGAGGTATCTCAGGTTGTCCACTGAGAGAAAGAACCTTGAGCCCAAGTCCTCTGAGGTACTTCCCATTCTTCACCTTGCCGTATCCAAGTCCTGTCTAGGATGAGAGCTTTTATGATATCACTCTCAAAAAATGTTCTGCCCATGATGGTTCCCACAGAGGTGTCACATATTCTGCTACATACCAAATCATAATGTGTATGGATTATTTCTAAGCGTGAGGCCAGGCACTTATGTACAAATGAGGAAACCATTAGGAAAGGTGTGATCAATGCAAATATTTGCTTTATTTGAAATACTAACATTACTCTGTGGATTTAGACATGACAAATATTAACAGCTTTATCAGACTCTTCAATTCTTTGAGGGCCATCATGTGTCAAGCTAATATTTCTTCCTTGACTCATATGTTAATGCCACATCCAAATTCCTATCCTATCCTAAAAATTAATTGGAAGATATTTACCAAGATCTATTCACTCCTTAATTTACTTATAGACTATAAATACAAAAGCATCAAAAATGAGTTTAATTCACAAGATATTTGACTTAGGAAAATAATTTCTTCCTAGGGAAGCAACAGTGTCAACATATGGCATAAAGTAGCTGAGTGGCTGAGTGTTATTTGTATTTTAAATTTTACTTTGAAAGAGTCAATCATTATTTAGAAGACTGTGCTGTGGATGACTGACTTATTGATAAATAAAACACTGATTGACCAGTAGCCAGGCAAGACTAACAGAAAGGAAAATTGAGAGAACAGGAAGGCGGAGAGGAGGAGACACCAGCCTGCCATCCAGGGAGCATCATGTAAAGGCAGCAAGTAAAGCCACGGAACACATGGCAACATATAGACTAACAGAAATGGGCTAAGTATAAGTGTAAGAGCTAGACAATAGTAGGCCTGAGCTAATGGCTGAGGAGTTTAAATAATATAAACGTCTGTACGTTTATTTTATAAGTGGGCTACAGGAGGACCTGGAGAGAAAAACTCTAGCTACAACTGTGGGGTTTTTTTTAAGACTGTGTGTGTGTGTGTGTGTGTGTGTGTGTGTGTGTGTGTGTGTGTGTGTGTGTGTGTAGGGGGTCCGGAAGAGGCCATCAGGTCCCCTGGAGCTGGAGTTCCAGGCAGTTAGAAGCCACTGGATGGGGTGCTGGTAACTGATGCCCGGTCTTCTGTAGGAACTGCAAGTGCTCTTAACCACCAAGGTAGCTCTCCAACCTCGGGGTGGTTTTCATTTGGGGTTTTTGAGAGATTTATTTATATATGTTGATTTGATGTGTGCATAGGCACCACGTGTGTGCAGTACCTGCAGAAGCCAGCAAAGAACATCAGAACTTCTGGATCTGGAGTTACAGACTGTTGTAAGCCAATTCTTTGGGGAGCCAAACCTGCGTTCCCGGCAAAGGCAGCAAGTGCTGTTAGCCACAAGGTCACTTCTTCAGCCCCTTGTTTTGTTTTTAAGGACGCAACATTTTACTGACCTCAGATAACTGACTACAGGAAAATCTCCAGAAGAAATGCAGTGAAGAGCAGTTAACCTAATGACTTGCAAAGTTCTTTATTGGTCAGAACTTTTCTTTAGTGTATTGTCTTTTAGCATGTTATGGGACACAAATGTCCCTTGAAACACTGGTGGGAAAATAGCTCTGAGTGTATCACATAGAATGAAATTGTAGTTTAATTCCTCCCAATGAGATTTCGTCTTGTATTTATTATTGCCTCTGTGGTGGTGAGAATACTATAGATTCACAACAAATACTTGTGAAATTAACCTCAGGGAATACAATTCTGAGAAGAAGTATCAGAAGCCTCACACTGTGGGTACAAATAGACACTTGCCAGGATTTGTACCTAGAATAGGAAAGGAATCTTTCAGTCTCAAAAATAAAAAGACAACAGTACACAAATGGCTGATAAGTCTATAAAACCATGCTTGACAGCATTAGTAATGGTAATGTCAGTCAAAGTCTCAATGAGATGGCCCTTTGTACCCACCAGGATAGCTACCAAAAGTCAGATCAAAACAAGGGCCCAAGTGCCAGTGAAGACAACAGAACTGGAGTGTGTCTCTGCTGTTGACAGGAACGTAAAAACAGCTCGGCTACTCTGGAAAATTTTTCTATTACTTCAAAAATTAAGAAAAGACAGGATCTAGAAATTCCACTCCTAAGTATATGCCCAAGAGAAATGAGGTGTGTGTTTATGCAGAAACTTGTACACAAATATTACAGCAGTGCTATCCATGTTAGTCAAAAGAGTAAACAATCCAAATGTCTATCGACTGGTGAATGAGTGAACAAAGTGTGGTGTAGCCACACAATGTAATGTCACTTGCCCATGGGAAGAAAGACAGCACTGAGCCATGATGTAATACACGTCAATCTTCAAAGCGCATTTAGTGAAAGAAGCTACTCACTGAACATGATGCCATTTATACAAAATGTTAAGAAAAGAGATATCTCCGTAGAAAAGAAAGCTGATTAATGGTTTCTTAGAGATTATGAGGGGGAAGTGGAAGGACTGACCCCCTAAAGGACACAGATTTTCTTTTTAATATGACAAGGGACCATCAAGATTGTTCAGAGAATAACAAGTACTTGACAGCAGGCCTGACAGCCTGAGTTTGATTCCTGGGACCTACATCATGAATAGAGACAAGAGCTTCCCCCCACACACACAAATTGTGATACACACGCATACATACACCCACAATAAATAAATAAAATGCTAATCAAAAACAATTTTAAATGATCAAAACGTTATAAAATGAGAGGTAGCAGTGGTCACACATATCTTTGAATGTTTAAAAACCAAACAAAACCTTTCAAAAATGGTCTAAGGCCATTTTTTTTTTTTGCTTGTAGCATCTTTGAGGTTTACAAGATAAACATAGAGTGAGGTGTCCTCACTGTATCCAGCCTGTTTCACCTAAGAACTGAATGAATAGCCATCATAGTCAAACATTCAGGACACACACTAGACACTCAATAAAAGTCTGACTTAATGAACTATACTAGAACTATTTTTATTGAAGGTGAAATATTCTGTCAAGGAAAACACAATAAGATAAATGCCTTGCAACTTAGGACAAGCATCACAAGCCTCATTGTCAAAGTGAAAAATCTCTGTTTTATTGCCCCAGTGAGAAACCCCAGGGTTCCTTGGCTCCATCTCTCAGCTACCACTTACTCTGGTTCTGACTTTTGCAATCTCTGTATCCTCTGTTGGGTTTCTAGATTAGACATCCATCATGTAGTCTCACTTGTATTATGATCCACTTGCACTTCTATATTGGCCTTTCCTCCTTTGAACTCACATTTTCCACACACATCTTCGTAGGCATGTGGACATGATGTTTAAAACTTCTGTTGTTCCCTGTTGGCCTCAGTATCCAAACCCCAAGAGACTCTCAAAAATCTGGTCCCAGCCTGATTGCTAAGGCTTATTTTCCTATGTCCATCAGCTCCTTCCTCAGACTTTCTCTAGAATACTTCTCAATTCCCTCTGTTACGGGCTTTATGTTTTCTTTTTGTTCTGTTTTGTTTTGTTTTGTTTTGTTTTTGAGCTGAGGATCGAACCCAGGGCCTTGCACTTGCTAGGCAAGCGCTCTACCACTGAGCTAAATCCCCAACCCTTATTTCCAGGCCTCTTGCTGCTGTCTAATTGTGATATTTCTCTTTTCCATTGTGTCTCCCTGGTAAGCCTATGTCAGAACCTACCTTGGTTTTCTTTAAGTCACAGAACAACTATACTCTGCTGAGGAACACACAAAAGGTACCAGGATGTGTTGTCTTATCACTGAGATACCATTCAAAGTAATCCAGCTCTCTCTGCTGTGATTCCATAATCACCAACCAATACTGCATTCATAAAAAGGTTCTTCCTATTAACCCTAGGAATGGACCCTATAGGCAGAATTTTCCTGTCCCAATTGCCTATCCCAAATAACCAACAGCAGCTTCCCAAATAACTGACTCAGAGACTTGATATAAATTATAAATATGTGGCCAATAGCTCAGGCTTGTTACTAACTCTTACATTTAAATTAATCCATATTTCTTATCTATGCTTTGCCATGTGGCTCAAAGCTTGTTACCTCATTTTCTACATGTCCTGCTTCCTGGGCAGCTGGCTGGTATCTCCTCTGACTCTGCTCTTCTTCTTCCCATCATTCTCCTAGTTTGGTTGTCCAACCTATAATTCCTATCTGGCTACCAGCCAGTCAGCTATTTATTAACCAATGTACAGTGTACAGAAGAATAATGTAATTCTTGTCTTATATATTTGTATATAGTTATTGTGGGTAGTTTTACCATGTTAGTGAAAACCTTTCCTTTTTATTTAGGCAAAAACGTTGTGAATATTTTTGTGAATATGTTGTGTGATATTTTGAGTGTGTTCTGACAAATAAAGCTTTCTTGGAGTCAGAGTGCAGAGGTAGCCATTAGCTGACTAAAATTAACCATAGAGGCTTGGAGGACCGTAGACAGATAGGAGACAAGAAGTAGTAAGGTGGGCCCCAAAATATTGTGCATGCTAATAAGCTTATCTGGGGTCAGAGACAGAACAGCCACAATATTAAACACAGAGGATAGGCAGTGGTAGCACAGGCCTTTAATCCTAGCATTCCAGAGGCAGAAATCCATCTGTTCAAGGATATAGCCAAACATGGTGACTCACACCTTTAATCCCAGGGAGTGATGGCAGAAAGCAGAAAGGTATATAAGGTGTGAAGAACAGAAACTAGAAGCTTTTGGCTGGTTAAGCTTTTAGGCTTTTAGCAGCAGTTCAGCTGAGATTCATTCAGATGAGGACATAGAGGTTTCCAGTCTGAGGAAACAGAATCAGCTGAGGAACTGGCAAGGTGAGGTTGCTGTGGCTTGTTCTGCTTCTCTGATCTCTCAGCATTCACCCCAATAACTGGTTCAGGTTTGTTTTTATTAATAAGAACTTTTAAGATTCCTGCTATACAGTGGTGTGTACCTTTAATCCCAGTACTCAGGAGGCAGAGGCAGGTGGATCTCTCTGAGTTTGAGGCCAGCCTGGTCTACAGAGAGAGTTGCAGGACACAGTCAGGGTTATACAGAGAAACCCTGATTCAAAACATCCAAACAGAAAAAAGAAAAAAGAAAGACTTTCTCCTCTCCTTCTTGCTCTCAACAAGGAGGATGTGTGAAGAGCTGCAACCCCCAGAGAGTAATATTTGACACACAGCAGACAGCATGCTTCACACATTTGTAACACTACCAACCCAAACAGATGCAGAACTGTATAGCGGTTCATACAGCAAGCACTCTCCCAGTCACTTATGAAGTGCAGAGTGCTTCCCTGAGAACCCAGATTCCTCTCTTCGTTTGTCATAATGCTACCACAGAAATACACTAGCAAATAAGCTTGTGGCCAGATGTGTTGAAGTATTTTTGTGCTAAAATTTCCTCAAGTATTTAAAGATATAATGAGGTTGATACATTTGAATAGCATAGTTACTAAAGTGGTGTTAATGTATTCAAAAATAAAAGAAAAATAACCTCTGTCTTAATTATCATCCACAATTCCATTTCCATGTGCTGGAGAGAACTGGATGTAGTGGGAAGCTGGAGCCTTGTTTATGAGCAGTGAGCACTAGGCAGTCATGCCACACTGTTACTGAGGACTTTTGGATGTAACAGAATGGTGCCGTGGCAGGTAGAGAAGTCTGAACTGGCAATTA
This sequence comes from Onychomys torridus, assembly GCF_903995425.1. Taxonomy (NCBI): domain Eukaryota; kingdom Metazoa; phylum Chordata; class Mammalia; order Rodentia; family Cricetidae; genus Onychomys; species Onychomys torridus. The sequence continues at coordinate 54,634,670 of NC_050453.1, read as the reverse complement.
ACTATGATCTTTCCCAAGTTCCCTCATCTCAAGTGGAAAACCACCCAACATGTCAACAGGACCACAGATTTGCAAAACACTGTGCCAACTGCACATGCACCAGAGTCCTCTTTAAATCCACCTTGAGATACAAAATCACCTGTATCTGTCCCTCTTGGGATGCCACCCCAGCCTACAGTCTTCTCAGACAACTCCATTTTTCCGCACACAAAAGGAGGAATTTGGCTTTTTTGTTTGAACCATCTGAGCCCACCCTGACCAAAATGGTTCCTGTCAGAATTTCTCTCTAGGAGTTAGAATTTGAACAAAAAGGCAAATTGGGCATTTTGGCCCTTGATGCCAGAGCCTGCACTTCAAAGAGCCGCTGGGCACACACATGGGTATCCCACACTGAGTAGCAAAAACTCAGCGGTAGGAAAGGATCACGGAGAGGGAGCAGGGCACACAGGTGGAGATCCCAGAGAAGGCGAATGGAAGAGGGAGGCGACATTATGGAATTGGGGAGAAGGGTCTTAAAGCAAAGAAGGAAGCAAAGTTAGATAGCCCTGTGTGACTGGAAGGGGAGAGACAGCCGGTGGCGGTTGGGAACATTTTTGCTAGTTCCTGTTTCTAACCCCTTGGATCCAGCTGGCTGTGCCCTCCAGCTCCATGTCTCCTGGAAGCTACTTTGAGGCAGTTCCTAAACTCTGTCTGTTATAGCCCTGTGAGCCCACCTCCTTCAGCCATCTGATCACTTCCTGCCTGCTTCCCACCATATGAAACGCAACACCTTGAACGAATGTGTTTCTTTCTTCAAGCTGTGCTCACTTAAGATTCTTTGACAGTGTTTCTGTAGGTCTCCTTTGCTGCAATAAATAAGGTAAATTTGAAATAATCTATCCTTGTTCTCCTTCACTCTTGAATGCAGGACTTGGAGAGCCCTTTATTAAAGGGCACTTTCTTCAGAAATCCCACTTGCCTTTAATCAGAAGCAGAAGCAGATCATCGGGAGTTTGGAGCAACAGTGCCCGGGACGGGATCTCAGAAGCAGCTGTTTTCCCTTCATGGTCACATCTGGCTGATCTGGCTCGTGTGCTTGTTTCTAGTCTTAAAAAGAAGAAGTAGAACAATAAGATATGACTATCTGACTTTCCATAGCTTTTAGTGATGTAGTGGGTTGACTAGCCAGAGCCCACAATTCAAAGACCTTATTAAAGGTCTGATGATGGAGTTTCTCTCCTGAACAAAGCTCACCTCCAGGGCACCTGAGTCAGCCTGTCCTTGTGTGGCCAGTCCCTAACAAGCTCTGCAAAAGCAGAAAGATGTGCATTCCCAAACAGACAACTGAAAAGTTCCAGTCTAGCTCAAACAAGAGAAGAGATCCCCCTTGGACACAACATGGATTTTCAGAAAAGGAGAGTGATGGTATAATCAGGAGATTTGAATGCTCTCTTCCCATCGGCTGTGGGGCTCGGTGCTTTCTTGTATGTTGTCAGCACAAAGTCCTTTGGTTGTTGTTTGGAATGCAGAGGGCTAAGACTTGTATGGTCCAAATTTTCCTCTCTAACTCTTACATTTTTCTTTACCATCCTCACGGGTAACTGCTTACATATAACAGGCAGTAACTGAAAGCCGCCTCCAGCACAATTAAGACTATAAAATATATAAAATAGATAACACTGACCTGACCCCACCCCCCTCTCTCTTTTTTTTTTTCTTTTTTTCTTTTTGAGACAAGGTTTCTCTGTGTAGCCCCGGCTGAACTGGAATTCACTCAAGAAACCACACCAGTGTCAAACTTGGAGATCTGCCTGCCTCTGCCTCCCAAGCACTAGGATTTAAAGGCGTGCACCTGCCCAATGTTTGGCACACTGACTTTCTCTTACCCAGGACAGAAAAAGAGCAAACTTCAAGGTCTCCGACTCCATGAAAGTGCTTCACAAAGCCTGTAACTTGATGGAGTTCTGGAGCATCTAAATAAGCAGCTCACCTTGGTGGTGGCGTTTGCTTCTGGAGGGTCTGTGTTGGTGGGAGACTGAAGTCGTCTGCACGTGACTGTGAACTTGCTTCCAGGCATGTGGTTTTGTTATTAACTCTTAGGAACTCCTTAGTGTTCTTTATGAGCTTGACTTTGTGGAAATTGTAATAAACAGGAAGTGTAGTCTGTTGGGGGGCATTTTCAGATTTTATTTTCAAGCTCATATTAATTAGATTTTACCTGGGTTCCGGGACTGGGGACATGGTGGGCACAATCTGTTTTATGAACTGTTCTCTCGCATCCAGCTCCACTCTCCCACCATTTCTTCTGGTACCATTCTTCTCACAATCCTTTGCTGGCCAAGGAAACCTCAATCTGTCGATCCTACCACCTTTTCGAAGTCCCGTGGCCCCTACCTGTCATCACCCTTCTCCTCTCACAGCTCAGCCTTCGTGGTCCATCATGGTAATTGCTCCCTTGGTCAGACCCTTCACTACTTGGACCCTCTCTTACTTTGTCTTTCCTGCTTGGCAGAGCTCCAATACTCTGCCTAATCCGTACTGCACCTGCTGAGCCCTTTGAGGCTGGAGACAGACCACTCTCTGTTTACACTCTAGACCGGAACCTTCGAGGGGGCCCCTTCCAGTTGGCAGGCAATTCTGCCATACTGCCAAGTCTCTGTACCCCACTAGTCTAGACCAATGCTTCCTATCTTCTTGTCATCGTGCCTCCAATATCGTTATACCTATTTTCTCTCTCAGCTGTCACTTCCTTTTCCACAGAGAGGACTGTAGTTGATAAAGAATTTCTGGAAGCCCCCACCATCACCAGCAGCAGCCATCTGCTGCTGTGGGATACATACTGCCATTTTCCTACTCTCAATGAGCTTCCTGTGATCCTCCGTGCACTCAACCCCAGGCCTTCTCAACTTACCGGGAAACCCACTCAGCAAGCAGCCCCTCCACTATCAAATTCCCATCTCTGAGAAATGTTACCCACCAGGAAATGCATGTCTTGTCATTTACTCCTCCTTAGTTACTGCATACCGTCACATAAGAGATGTTTCTAATTTAATTTGCCTAAAACCAAGATCCTGCTGTCCCATCCCCAAGCCCCAGACATCTCCTCCCACAGCTTCACCTCAGTTAATGGTGTCACCATTCTGTAGCTACTGAGATTAAAATTCTTGGAATAACCCATTTCTTTCATCCACATCCCACAACAGGTCAACATATCCATTCCCTTCAGTATATTAAAATATTTTAAACAGGGATGCTTCTTGACACTTCTTGTCTTGAGCCTGGTTAAACCCACCAGCATTTCTCAACTGAATTATCACAATCAACTCCTCACAAGTCAGTCATCTCTATCAAGCACGGCTCAACCCAACAGCACAGTAGCTGGATTAAAGTACTAACACTGGACAGCTAGCTCAGTGATAGAGATATTGCCTAGTCATGTAGGAGGCCCAAGGTTCCATCCCCAGCACCACCACACACACACACACACACACACACACACACACACACACACACACACACAAATAGACACTGATAGCCTGCATCCCACATCTGCACACACTCACATACTCTGGATCCCCTCTTCACAGAATTAAAACTGTCCAGTAAGTACACTACAAGACCCTGCATGACCTTAGCTCTGAGTTTCTCTCTTCTGGCCCTCACTTTCTGTCTCCCCTTGTTCATTCTGTTCCTCAAAAACCACTCAGGCTAGGAACTCTCGCCAGAAAACCATTCATCATATTCCCAGTGCCCTGCCGGGATCTTCTTGGATGGCTATGTAAGAGAGGCCTGAAGCTCAGCCTCCCTCAACCAGCACTCCCATCTGTCAGCCCCGCTGAGTTACTCTCCTGACATTATTACTGCTCAGTCCTCCACACACACCTGCTCTCTTTACCTATAGTACTGGGATTGGAGCCTAAGGCCTTGCCCATGCGAGGTAAGCACTGAATGATAATTCAGCTATATCCACAGCCCAGTTTTTACTTGTAATTTGAAACAAGATCACTCTAAGGTGTCTAAGCTGGACTGGAACATTTTAGCTCAGACAAGCCTTGACTTTGCAGTTCTGCTTTCTTGGCCACTCTGAGTAGCTGGGATTACAAGCCTATGCCCACCAGGCCCAGAGTTACTTTTATTCTGGACCCGTGCTAACATCTATGCTCTCTTTGTCCACAGTTGACAATAAGCAGAACAAAACTTCCTTGAAACTGGGGGACACATCGTCTACCTGCTGCAATATCCCAGCACCTGAGATCAGTACCAGACACAAAGGGATCCCTCAGAATTTGTTTGTGGAATAAATTAAGAGTGACACCTGCCAGCCCTTGTCTTAGTCGGTGTTCTATTGCTGGGAAAATACACTTATAAAGGAAAGCATTTAATTGGGGACTTGCCTACAGTTTCAGAAGTCTAAATCCATTGTCATCATGGTGGGGAGTGTGGCGGCTCTCAGGCAGACATGGTGCTAGAGAGGTAGCTGAGAGTTCTATATCTGGATGCAACAGGAAGAGAGAGAGAGAGAGAGAGAGAGAGAGAGAGAGAGAGAGAGAGAGAGTCAGTCAGTCAGTCACTGGGCCTGGCTTGGGCTTCTGAAACCTCAAAACCTCCAGTGACAAACTTCCTCCAACAATATCACATCTACCCCAAGAAGGTCAAACCTCCTAATCCTTCTAAGTAGGGCCACTCTCTGATGACCAAGCATTGACATACATTAGTCTATGGGAGCCATTCTTAGGCAAAACACCACACCCCTCATTGTTCTTGCTGAAGTGCATCTCTCTTAGATGGTATCCTTTCCCTGTCTGTAAAACAAGCAGAGTAAGAAGTTGTACTATTGTGTCACCTCTGCTCTAGAAGATCTGCTGTCTAAGGGAGACACAAAGCAAGGGCAGGAGATCCCAGGTTGACCATGCAAGGTTAGCATTACCCTGATGGGCTAACAAAACAAACTAATGGCCTTGGTAGCTTAAACAAAGGAGAGAAATTTCCCTAGCAGAGACTAGAGAAATTGGAGGCTAGATGTCCAAGACCGGTGTCCCAGTCAAACCATTTCTGATGAGACCATCCTGAGCATCAGAGCCATTTCATTCTGTCTTTCCCCTACTGGACCTCTCCCACACAGAGGGGAGAGCCAGATCTCCAGTGCCTGCGCTGCAGTGGCTTAGAAAGGTTTGGCTGTCTCTCGAGACTTCACAAGATCAAGTTTAGTGGTCCCCATGAGGTAACAAGGGTGCAAAGTATATCAGACTCTGGCATTTGGCAAGGTGATTGACTCAGATAAAGCTTTCAGGGTAGAGTGCCTTGATTGACTAAAAGACACCAAAAGAGACACACAGTCACCTTGCTTCATGTTGCAGCTCTTGTCAACTCAAGAGAAACTTAGACAAGTTTAGGGAAAGAGAATGCCAAGTGAGGAATTGCTCAATCAGTTTGGCCTATGGGCGTGTCAGTGGGGCATTGTCTTGATTAATGATTCATGTGGGAGGGCCAAGCCAGAAAGGAGCATGCCTCTGTGGTCTCTGCTTGAGTTCCTGCTTGGGCTTTCCTTAATGATGGGACTGTAGCCTGTAAGACAAATAAACCCTCTCCTCCCCCAGCTGCTTTTGGTGAGTGTCTTATTATAGCAACAGAGACACTGTGTCATGTCCTGTTCCATTTGGGGAACTCTGACAGCCATAAGCCCTTCCCTACAGTAGCCCCTGGATTTCACACTTCCAGAACATAAACCAAAACAAGCCTCTTGCCTCTATATCACTAGATGGTGGTACTATGAACAAGAGACTGTGAACCTGAGGAATCAGCTTTACAATGCCAACACTGGAGCTAACTGATTCCTCTGGGACCCCACGTCCAAATACTACACTGGAAAATCAGTCTTTAACATGTGAACAGAATGGTGGGGGTGGGGGGACAGTCCATAACACATAACAGGGCCCGTTGGATCCTCTTGCCTCAAACCTCTGTGCAAAGTAAACTAAATTCTTTTTTTCAGTTCTTAGAAAGGTCTTAATTTTTCCTCACATGCAGCATCTTGATGGCCTAGGGAAATGTTTTTCCTTCCTACTATGATTGTTAACCATCTGTTTTAAAATAGTTAAATCATCACAGTGTTTTATTCACAAAACGAAACACCAACAAAAAAATTAATTAGTTTAATGAATTTTAAGGGTCTACTCATTACCATGTTACCAATTAATACAAAAATGTTCTAGAATTTCCAAGTGCTTTTTAAAAAATATTTATAATATTTCTAATTATGTGCCTGTACATGTTCTGTATGGGGGCACATGCACGTGCATATGGGTACCGTTAATAGCCAATTGTAAGTACCCCAACCTTATGAGGTAAACCACATGAAGCCCTGATGGCATTTCTAAAGACGGAAATAGTGTTGGCTTTTTAAATTTCAGTGAACCTTAATCAAACATGATACGTGAATTTCAAAAAGAAACAACCCTGACTGAAAGAAACATCACACACACACACACACACACACACACACACACACACACACACACGCTTGTGATGAGAGTCTTCAAAGCTCTCTCTCCCAGCTATTCTGATCCATATAAATAGTGTCAACTACAATCACCGTTCTCTGCAATATTGCACAAGATCTATTTCTTCTGTCTGTCTGTCTGTCTGTCTGTCTGTCTATGTACCCATCATCCAATACCTCATCTCCCTCTAGACTTTCGAAACTCCTTTCCCACCCTGTTTCCTTTAGCTCAGCTTTTTAGACTCCATCTTGAGCAGAGCTGGTTGGCATTTGTCTTTCGGTGCCTGGCTTATTTCATTTAAACATTCTGAACTCCAGGTTCATCGTGTTAACATGATGGCAAGATTTTATTCTTGTTCTACAGCTAGTCAGTAATCCATGAATTGTATTTTTTAAGCTGAGACAAAAATTGCCAGTCACCAGAGCAATTTAACATTAGAAGACAGTGGCAAATCAGATTTTTTTAAATCAAATATTGCTTTCATAATTGTTCAGGGACAATGAAATTTCTTGAAATCTTTTGGGGGAAAAAAACTATTTTACTTACTTGCTTGAAATGAATATAAACATTTGGCAAATTTTGTGACACAATATTTATTGTCTAACATTGTCCAAATGTGAGACAAATCATAACTAAAAACCTTCTAGTCAGTAAAAAGAGTTCTGAAGAATTCAAATCCGTTTGAATGAAGCATTTGAGTTTCATTTTATTGAAGACAATCTTGTTAAGAAATTGATGAGTTCTAAAACCAACAGCTGCTACTGCATAAAAGCAGTCGGCTGAGTTTCCATGTTTTCTGAGATGACAACAGGCAAGATGGTGTGAGTCTTGCCACCTGGTCAGTGTGAGGGGCATTTGTCTTGTTACTTTTCAAGACATAGTTCTTCATGGTGAGCAGTGAGCTCTCTACTGTGGCCCTGAACTAGAACTAGAATTATCTCGGAAAATGGCTCAAACAAAGGCTGAGGAATGTGTTCAGACAAGAGAAACATTGGTAGCACTTTACACACACACACACACACACACACACACACACACACACACACACAGGCTTTGTTAACTTGTGCCAAGACCTACTTGATCAGAGAACTAAGTTTTATGGTCCGTTTGGTGCTCCCATTTGGGCCTGCAGACATCAGAGCAGAGACTGTAGCTCTGGTTGGCATGAACTGCCTGTTCCTCTATAGCAGCAGCCTTTGGTTTCTTCTACTCATGAGGCAGATAATAGGCAGAGGTCAAAAACCAATACAATTTGGTAACAAACACAGAGATATTATTACCTTTTCCTTATGCTACTACTGCCAACGTGGGACAACTCTCTGCTTCCTACCTAATTTTACACTCTGCCTTTACACAATCTGTAGGGATGGTTGTCTGTGTTTACCCGTGAAACACCTGCTCCTAGTAGGCAGGTTACTGCTAGGTATCTGATCGCGCCCCTGCCTGGGGCGTGGCTGAGACAGGGACCCCTTAAGACCTGGGATGAGTAGTGCTCGCTTGCTCTTGGCTACCTCGTAGTCTTGGATGCTGGTGCTGCTAATGAAGGCAGAGTTCACCAGGAAATCGTGTGGATCGCCCCCCACCCCTCCTGGATTTTGTGACCAACTCCTTTATGCTCATTGTGAGTTAACCCCAAATAAATTCCTCTGATTATCAGATAGACTCCATGGAATTTCCTCATTATCAATCATCCTGTTTAAGATGGTTACTTTATCCCCTTTGTCTCCGGACACATTGTCTACATCCTTTCCTCTGAACAATTGCTCTGTCTGCCTCTCACATATTTGTACATCCTACCTTGCCCTGATAATTCAACGGTCTAATCCTTTAAGCTCCAATTGTTTCTTTTCTTTACATGAGTATTATGGTGTGTGTGTGTGTATGTGTGTGTGTGTGTGTGTGTGTGTGTGTGTGTGTGTGTGTGTGTGTGCAGGTGCATGAGCACATGCGTATGAACGTGTCTGGAGGCCTAAGATTGATCCTTAGGCCTTCCTCATTCTCCACCTTTATTCTTTTTGAGACATCTCTCCGTCAGACCCAAAGTTTGCCCATATGGTTAGCTAGTCATTACTAGCCAGCTTGCTCCAGGGACCATCTGCCTCCATCTTCTGAGGACAGTGACAGGTGGACCAGCACATCTATTATGTGCACTCTAGGGATCTGAATGCTGGCCTTCTTACCCATGTGGTCAGCACTTTTAAGTCCTGAGCCATCTCCATAGTCCTGCTAAGTCTCCTTTCAGACCTACTTTATAGCCTCTAACCTCCTAATTATTCAATCTGAAATGGTATTTCTTTTCCTCAAAAACCAGTGGCAACTGTTGACCACAGATTGATACATCAATCAATAGCATGCACCAAGAATAGACAAGAGTGTGTGCCTCCTCTTCTCTAAGTATGGTTCCTTCAATGTTTAAATATTACTTTTTAAAATTTGTCTCATCTATGATTTTCATCCAGAGTACAGTTGTAAGTTTCTTGATAAGGGCAGTCATCACCTGTCCAATTCCCCAAAGCAATGGCTCTCCATCCCCATCCCTGGACTCCCAATGTCAGCATTACCTTGGAACATGTTAGAAATGTAAATTTTTATGTGACTCCTAAGACCTACTGATCAGAAATTCTGGTTGAGGCCCAACAATCTGTGCTTTAACAAGCCTTTGGGTGATCTGGTTGTTAAAGTTTGGGGACCAATGCCCTAGGGCATCTAAAACAATCTCCTGAATATTTATTCATTCTGCATCCATTCAATAAATATGTATGGGTTCCCTACTACCTGCCTGGCATGAGGTTAGGTATACAGCATAAGAACATGGGCCCTGCTCCCATGTGTTTGTAGGCTAGTGAAGAGACAGATATTATTAAGCAATCTCATGAATAAATATAAAATGGCAGCTGTCAAGAGCTGTACACAGAAAGACACATGAAAACACACCATGCTATGAAACCTTATGGAGTGATCATGTCTGAGATATGCCTCTGAAAAAGAGAGCCACTTCAGCTACAAATTAAGGATGACTGTGTATTAGCATGTGATGAGGGACCAAGGCACTTTCCTGACTGGGAGAAACACCTGTGCAAAGGCCTGTGTTAGTGGAGGCTGTGACCGGAGAGGCCAGAGCTCAGCAAGTCAGGAGGAACCTAATTAAAGGTGGATTTCCACTATACTAGGGGGGGGGGGGGGATCATGACCTTATAAAAGTATGGAGAGCAATTGAAGAAATATTTCAACAGGAGCATGGGTGAGTTTAGGGGTGCCGTGACTATAGACCTATGTTTGGAACAGGTGTCAATGTGAAAGTGAATCAAACAGGGGAGGAGGGGGTTTGGGAAGGCGTTAACTTTTGCTGCAATGCAGAAAAAGAAAGATCCCTGCCTAGACCATAAACAGGACGCAGAAGGAAGTAGATTGGGTGGGTGGGGGAGTAAAAACTGGCAGAACTGATGGTTGATGGATATCACAAATAAAGAAACTAAGTGTCAAGCATGATTCTAGGGTTCTCTGGTTTGAATGATGAAAGAATTTCCCAAGAGTAATGAACCCTGGAGGGAAAGAGAGAGTGGGCTTTGGGACAGCCGGTAGGTCAGTTGGCAGAAAAATAGAAGGTGAGTGAAGTGTGTAAGGATCCTGGAAACACTAGAGAATGTAGGGCACCAATGAAAAGTCTTAATCAGAATGGCAGGCCTTTTTCCATGAAAGAACAAAGAAAGGCTGACATCTCTAGGCTGAGATGTTTTAGAAAGTTGAAGTAGTCCCATCTAACAGATCCTGGACTTCCAGGGAATAAGCCATGTGATCTGCTTAGAGATGAATGCCAGTTTCAGTGGTAGCGTGGGAATGAATGGAGAATAACTAAAAAGCTATTTGCAGGGGGTGAAATTAATTTCATCAGAGAAATAGGATCGACAGGAAATATTGAGGTTAGTTAGTATTTTGAACTCATCACAATACCTATCTTACCCATTATGCAAATTTCTCTCATGGATCCTGTGGTCTTACCATGATCATAGAGAGAGTGAATGTAGGTACATTAACTGAATTTCAATTTTTATCATTCAAATGTGAAGATTGCTTAGTGAATGATAAGTGATGAATGGATTCTATAAACTGTTTTAATTTGTTCATGTATGAAAATAATCATAACTAGATCATTTTACCTATGATTACATATCATAGCAATGTTACACTAATTCTCACCTTGCTTCTAGGCAGTCCTAGAGTAACTATTCCAGCATTTGCTCAAAATTTCGGCTGTCACTTCCTCTCTTTACATGTTCCATTTGATGAGCCCAAATAGCATTGGGCCCAACTCTACCATCAGGGGCTAACCTCAGGGAAAGGTTCCAGGATCTCATTACTGGTGACCTGATTAGGAACGAAGGGGCCTGAGTTCTGCCTGTGGCATTGGTAAAAAGCCTCTGTGTCCTCTCCCACCTCCTGTTCCATGGCAGGGTCAAGCACAGCCTGGCTCTGCCTCGCCTAGGTGATAGCACTCTGAGTCAGGACAGAGCTCCGACAAAGTGTCTAGAAGGGAAAGTGGTGGAAAGTGGTGGAGATGGAGAGCTCAGAAGGCCGGAAATCTGGAATTCACTTGGAGATGATACGAAAGTGAGAACTTCTAATTCTTTGTATTCTCTATCCTACCTTTTCCATTCTCTTCTGGTGCCTTAGTTGTGAAGGTTCAAGAGGATAATCATTTCTGAGAGAGAAAAAGTGCCTTCTAAGTCATTTTCCAGTGCGCACAGGTCCCTGGGAGAGGGGTGCTCATATTCCCCTCACAGCTGTCAGGCTCTGCAGCAACCATTATAGACTGTCTGGGAGGTTTGAGATGCCTCAGTGGATAAAGACGGTCTGACTTGAATCTCTGGAACCTCCTAAGAGTGCAGGAAGAGCACTGAGCCAGCACACTGATCCTCTGATGGCATGTACACACACACAGTACACACCACACACACAGTACACACCACACACACAGTACACACCACACACACAGTACACACCACACACACAGTACACACCACACACACAGTACACACCACACACTACACACCACACACACAGTACACACCACACACACAGTACACACCACACACACAGTACACACCACACACTACACACCACACACACAGTACACACCACACACACTACACACACAGTACACACCACACACTACACACCACACACACAGTACACACCACACACACTACTCACACTACACACCACACACACTACACACCACACACTACACACCACACACACTACACACCATACACTACACACCACACACACAGTACACACCACACACACTACACACACACTACACACCATACACACTACACACCATACACACTACACACACACTACACACCACACACACAGTACACACCACACACTACACACCATACACACTACACACACACTACACACACACTACACACCACACACACTACACACCACACACACTACACACCATACACACTACACACCATACACACTACACACCACACACACAGTACACACCACACACACTACACACACACTACACACCACACACACTACACACTACACACTACACACACACCACACACCACACACACTACACACCACACACACTACACACTACACACACACTACACACCACACACACTACACACTACACACACACTACACACCACACACACTACACACCATACACACTACACACCATACACACTACACACCATACACACTACACACACCACACACCACACACACCACACACCACACACACTACACACCACACACACTACACACACACTACACACCATACACACTACACACACACCACACACACTACACACACACTACACACCATACACACTACACACCATACACACACCACACACACCACACACCACACACACTACACACACTACACACCACACACACTACACACACACTACACACCACACACACTACACACACACTACACACCATACACACTACACACATCACACACCACACACACTACACACTACACACACACTACACACACCACACACACTACACACACACTACACACCACACACACTACACACACATTACACACCATACACTACACACACACTACACACCACACACACTATACACTGCACACACACTACACACTACACACCACACACACACTACACACCACACACACACTACACACTAAACACACACTACACAACACACACACAACACACAACACACAACACACAACACACACACACACCACACCACACACACACCACACACCATACACACACCACACACTACTCACCATACACACACTACACACCACACATACCACACACACACGCATATACACATACTACACACATGCATACACACACACTACACACCATAACACACTACACACCATATACATACCACACACACACTACACACCACACACACTACACACCACACACACACACTGCATACACACATGCATACAAACACACACATACACAACACACACATACACACATACCCCACATGCCACACAGACACACTACACACACCACACACACACACACTCCCACACATCCACACATACATGCACACCCACACAACACACCCACACACTGTACACAACACAACATACACATCACACCCACACAGCACACACAAACACATGCACATAACACACACACATAGACACAGACATATACCTCTCACACCACACACACACACCACATACACACCACACACACACTCACACACACTCACACACCACACACCACGAAACACAAGTGCACACATACAAATAATAAGTAGTTATTCAAAGACTCCTACAGGATAATTGCTTTTCAAGTTGCTGATGACTCTTCCTTCATGGGAGCAAAGGAGGACAGAGCAGTGGAGGACCAGAGGAAAGTAGCAGCAGCAAGGAGCCTGCAGGAGAAGGAAGTCTGGTGGCCATGGGAACGTTTGAAGCATGTGTTCTTAAGAGTTTTGATCTCAGGCCCCCTTTACCTCCTTAGTATTTCTAGAGGATCCCACATCTGGCAGTTATTTCTAATCTGTTATGTTTTTTGAATAAAAATTATAAAGAAAAAATTGATCTCGGGGGGAGAAAGAAACCTTGTAGCAAGCCCTCAAAAGATTATGAATAGGGCCAGGGATATTGGGTAGAGAGCTTGCCTGGTGTGTAGGAAATTCAGTCTCCAGTGCCACAAGAACATGGTGATATGCTGATGAAAGAAAACAGATAATTGTGAGTTCTTATTTTGTACTGGGTCAACTGCACACATGCACACACATGCACAGACTGGACCACTGCATCTTCTTAAAGGACAGTAGAAGTATGATCAACTGCACACATGCACACACATGCACAGACTGGACGACTGCATCTTCTTAAAGGACAGTGGAAGTATGATCAACTGCACACATGCACACACATGCACAGACTGGACGACTGCATCTTCTTAAAGGACAGTGGAAGTATGATGGAATCTGGAAATGTAACATGAAATTCGTATTCTGCACATTCATCTGAAAATGGCTAATCCTATCTTAGAATTGGGGAGAAACAATTTGATGGGGGGCTGCATATCCTGGGAACCTCTTGTCTCACAGCTGCACTTGGGGGAACACTGTCTCAGAACCCTCGTGAGGAACTTGAATAACTCTAATATGGATGGTTAAATTCAACAAAAAGGTAATAAGCTACATAGCAACACCTCTACCTCTTACAACTATCTTTCCAGTGACTGGAAACTACGACAGAAGAGGGCAATGTCAAAGCTGAAATCCACATTGGTGTGACTAAGTTCTTGTTTTTCAAAGGAAGAAATGAACACTAAACAAGGACAAGTCTACAATGGAAACCATCTTGCTAATTAGAAAGTCAGACTTGGAAGTCATCTCATTGGTGGGTTGTTTAATACTGGGATCCTTTCGTTGGTGGGTTGTATAGTACTGGGATCCTCACATTGGTGGGTTGTACTATACTGGGATCCTTTCATTGGTGGGTTGTATATTCCTGGGATCCTTTCATTGGTGGGTTGTACTATACTGGGATCCTCACATTGGTGGGTTGTGTAATACTGGGATCCTTTCATTGGTGGGTTGTAAAACACTGGGATCCATAGCATATGGAGTATTTTTAGTACTTTGGTTATTTTTTTATATTTATTTTTATTTACATGTATGTGTGTCTGTGTGAGTGAATGATATAGGTGAACAGGTATCTTCAGAGGCAAGAAAGGGGCATTGAATCCTCTGGAGCTAGAGTTCCATGTGACTGTGAACCACCTAGTATGGGTGCTGGAAACCAAACTGAGGTCTCTGCAAGAGTAATGTACATTCTTAACTGCTGAGCCATCTCTCCAGCCCCTCTGTTATTCTTCTCACCACACAAACCAACAAGAAAATTAAGCCATTCCTAGCATTAAGAGACTTCTCCAAAGCCTCAAAGAACACATACCTTTTTTTTTTTTCCATTCATGCCATTTTCCCACTGTACTACTGGCATATATCTGACCTTAAAAGTGAACATCTTGGAGGTCCAAATGGCAGGCAACCTTAGAAACCGAGAGAATAAAACAAGAGAAATAGCTTCCTGCAGACATTATAGTTTCTGAGAATAATACCCTTGGCTTTGTGCAAGGCACAGCCTATGTAGCCATGGGCGGCACTCCTGACCACGCTCCCAACAATGGGAGAATGACCTTATGGATTTTCTTCGTGACTTCTCTTTTTTTCCACTGTTATAATATTTTAGTAATATTTCTGGAACCATTTACTCATTTATATAATGTACATGGCATGACAAACAAAAGCAAGAAAACAGATACTTTCCCTACAAAACACTTAAAAATATCTTGTTAATTTATGACATTCATCTGTTGCCCAGTCTCTGGTATGTGTTGCACAATGTTTTAAAAAAATGAAAGCCCCATATAAAAATAGTCATTTTCTTTATACTGATGGGCTTTCAAATTAAATACCTGGATGTTCTATTTATCGATGTATATTACATAGAAATGGTTACATTAAATATCTATATTAAACATTGAGAGACCAGTTTTTGAATGGCTGCTCTACCTTAACTTTCATGTATGCCTTTAAATGTATACATTCTGTGGGTATAAAAGTTTTTTTTAAAAAAAATGCATTCCAATTTAATTTTTAAAAGCCTTCTATATTTTATTTTTAATACCACTGTGACTTCTTGTAACCTACCCCCTAGGTACACTTAATTATTTATTTTTTCTATCGCTGTGAAAAGACACCATGGCCAAGGCAACTTATAGGACAAAGGCTTTATAGGGGCTTACAGTTTCAGAGGGTTAGCGTTCGTGACCATCATGGCAGCAGGCAGGCAGGCAAGCGTTACACGGGAGCTGTAGCTGAGGGCTTGTATCTATCTCATCCATAAGCACAAGGGATAGAAAGATAATAATATAAATAAAGATAGTAATAGGCTTTTGAAAACTGCATCCCCAGTGACTCACCCCCTCCAACAAGGCCACACTTCGTAATCCTTCCCAAACAGTTCCACCAACTGGGGGCCAAGTATTCAAACACATGAGCCTATGGGGCCATTCTCATTCAGACTACCACAGTGGTATATCTGTGTTATGGTATGATTTACAGTCATTACAAACAATAATTACATAGCAGGGGGATGCCTAGGATACAATCAAAAAATGTTAATGGAGACATAAAGTTGTAACTTTCAGATGATCACCATGTTTTAAAAATACTGTAACTTTGTAGCTGAATAGGGATTATCTTTCCCAGTCTCATTATCCTATGGACTTGACCAAATATTGTGGTCAGGACAACAGATACATCACACCACTGCTTCGTACTGAGTCTACCCTTGACTCAAATTTGTAAATGTTTTTTTTCCAGCATGCTCTTGTTTCTGTGTGACTGGCCCTTGTTTCTTCTTATTCTCCCTCCTTCCTCCAACTCAGAGCCTAAGACTTTCCAGGCTGTTTCACAAATCTGCTACAGAGGTCATAGAGAGAGATCAGGGGGGAGGACAGTTCTCCCCATTGTCTCTTTCCTACAGCAACCACAGCAGATTTTTCTTATATATGAAAATACCAGCTGTGCAGTGGTGGTACATGCTTTTAATCCCAGCACTCAGGAGGCAGAGCCAGGTGGATCTCTGTGAGTTCGAGGCCAGCCTGGTCTACAGAGCGAGATCTAGGACAGGCACCAAAACTACACAGAGAAACCCTTTCTCAAAAAAAGAAAAAAGAAAAGAAAATACTGACAGCAGTTCACATGCTGAAGCATTCTATGGAAAAGTGGTTCAATATCACTTCCATAGCTCATTTCTGAGCAGGAGGCTCTTTGGGTTTAATGAAGCTACGTGTTTTCTTCCTTCCGTATTTTATCTCACAGGTTCAAATCAGCATTCTGATAACTAGTGTCATTTCTATGCTGACTTTTTGCCATCCCTGCATTTTCTGTCCCTCTCAGCTTTGTACCATCTGTAGGGGTGACTCACTTGACAGCTCTGTCCTTAAACTCATTCAGTAATAAAAACGTTGAAAATAATTCAGTCCTTGAGCGAGCCCTTAGACACCTCCCACAGGGGTATTCACTCATTAACTGGCACGCTGGGATTGACTGTCCAAACCAGTTATCAGTCAACAGTACTATGCACACTGGCCCTCTTTCATTGAGCCTGAAATTGAGATGCAAATATGTCTGGTCAAATGAACTTGAGAAGAGTGAACGAGCAGGAGGCATCTGTTGGGGGACTTTCGGCTGGAGTTTGAACGAGTTGCTTTCTTCTTGCTGTGACCAAAGCACCTGTCCAGAAGCAAGTCAGGTGAAGAAGAGCTTATCTATCTTCTAACTCACAGTTAGAGAGGAGACAGCCATCATGGAGGGAGAGCCATCATGGAGGGAGAGAAAGCATGCAGCTGGTAACTGTGTGGTGAAGGAGTATGCAGGACTCCTCACAGACAGTGGCCAGGAGGTGGAACGCACCTACAAAGCACCAGTGAGGATCCTTCTCCTAACAGTTCCATAGCCTTAAGAAATCAGCCCAGGTCCAAGTGTTGAAACACATTTCCCATTTAAACCACAGCAGGGATGATGAAGGACACTGCACACAGATGCCTGGCATAAAAGGGACCAGAGACTGGATGGTAGAACAATGACTTTCTTCTCTTCACACCCTCTTATTTCCATCAAAACAGCCCTATCCTCATTTTCTATATATTCTCTCTGTGAAAAGGTTCACAAAGCAAGCTTTCCTGCTTTAAAAAAAAAAAAAAGAATTTGAGAGCAAGAATTTTAAAATATTCCTATCTTCAAGCCTGGTTATATTTTAAAAGTTCACCTGTCTAAAAAAAAAAAAATTGCTTTAGAGCCTCTTATTTTAAAGTTCATTCCCTGCTCGTTAATCCCCATAGCTAGTAACATCCTCACATATTTATCTAAAGGTCATATTTATTCTATTAATGTAGAGATGACCAATTATACTGGTCACCATGTTTCTCAAAGAGGTCATGCTTAATAAGGACTATTAGCATCAATTTGGTGAAGGAAATTAATGGCTGCTTTTCCCATGTGAATACTGCAAAAATCAACAGTGATACTTGGAAAACAATGGGTCGTGTGAGAAATGAGCTACAGCAAGGGTGGGGAAGGGCCCAAGAGGCACATGCCCAAGCACAGAGATTCCCAGCTATGACGGCACAGCTGGCAGAGACTCTGCAGATACCGTAGCACAGCTAGGCTTGCACACCTTCAAGTTTGATGCCAGTGTTCAGTCCACTTGTAAAATTTTTATTTTTTTTCTGTTATATACTGACATGCCAATGCTGTTGCTTTGAGGTTGTGTGACATCAGCTAACAATTGTTGTGAGCTGAGGAGGGTTAAATAGAGCTTAACACTAATCTGGTACCCAAGAAACATTTACACTTACTGAAATGGGAGACTCTGCTTTTCGAATATATAGGAAAGTCTTCTCTGGGAAACACAAAATCTTACTCAAACCAATGCTCGTGAACAAAGGACAGAGATGCCAACAAATAACTACTAAATGCCTCTGTCATTGGTGGCAGGCATAGTGACTCAGTTGTAGGGAATGTCTTGTCACCATCTGTGACTTAATTAACATTTTTGTGGGTTTTTTCTTTTTGAGTCTTTGACTTTTTCCCAGTGTGCCGCCAAAAGACCTACAGAGGTTAGAATTCATAAAAATGGAAAAAATTACCAGGTAATACAAACTCTTAAGACAGGGATACTAGGACTAGTCACTAGGAATGCCACTGTAAAAATGGTAAACATTCTTCCTTCCACCCATGAAGGTTAGCACAATGAAGCACTTACTGGCATCAGAGGCATCATAAAGAAGGATAAGTGACATCACATCCTCTGTCTCAAGAAAGCTATAGGGCTAGGGATGTAGCTTAGTTAGCACAGTGCTTGCCTAGCATCCCTGAATCCCTGAGTTAGCATCCCAGGATCACCTAAAACTGGGTGTGCTGGTGCACAACTATAATCAGAGCAAAACAGGTAGAGGCAGAAGCATCAGACGTTCAAGTTACCCTTAGCTACATAGCAAGTTCAATGTCAGCCTGAACATGAGCCTCCATCTCAAAAAAAGAAAAAGGGTCTAGTGTGATATTTTGGGATACTTAGAATTGTCATATGTGTAGGATAAAGGCCTAATATGACTCATGTCACAGTGCTATGGGGAGGTCTGGAAGGATGCATGAAATATGATGAGTGTTGATTAGGACAATTTTTATGGAACAAGAACAATACATACATGATGAACACTTGAGATTCCAAGTCAGTTTGCATTGATTGCATGTTTAGCTGCAGTTACCAGACTATAAGCTTTAACAAAATGACCAGGATTTTATTGAGATAGAACTTGGAAATTTTAAATGTATAATAGATAATGATTTGGAGGATGTTGATGTTTTCTTTCTAATCCTTTCATCATTAACATCCCATATGCAACATGTAGTGAAAAAATAACTTGGAATCCACATGATGGTAGAACCCTAGGATCCTTGGGACACTAAGGAAAGAAGATCATGAATTCTGTTGGGCTATAAAGTGAGCTCCAGCCATCTGAGCTACACAGCAAGAGCCTGACAGAGAATGATAGAAAGAAGAAAAAGAATTTGTAAGATAGATTTAGATATATGAAAAAGTAATCTAAAGTATTTTGTAATGAGAGAAGATATTGTGTATAAAAACAGGACAGTGAGAATCAGTGTGATGTGATATGAACAATGAGAGTTAATGCTGAGAAAGAATACACAATGAACTGGAATGGCAAGCTAGTCATAAAACAGAACCCTAGAAGTCTCAGAAAGAAGTTTCTGTTTAATGATACCAACAAAGACAAAGAGTCATCAGAGAAAGATCAAGGAGTTAATTCATCAGGAAGACATAAGAACTATTAATCTACCTAATGTCAGGGCCCCCAGTTTTGTAAACACAGATGTCATTAAACCTATATGGAAACAGAGGCTCTTGCAGTGGGTATGTCAAAGTCCTATTCTCACCAACAGACAGGTCACTCAAAGAAAAAATCATATCGAACCTTCAGGATCAAACTGTACCGTGTGGCTAATGGCATCAACAGGCACTTATAAAATGTTCTCAACCGCTGCGGAATACACATTCCTTTGCCAGAACTTGGAACTTTCTCCATAACCTAGCACATATGAGGCTACAAACTACCCTCAGTAGGTTAAAACACATCATATTCTTTGTCTTTTCTGGTCACATGGGAATGAAACTGGACATCAACAACAAAAGAAACTGGAAAGCATACAAACAAATAAGACTACAGCATGCTTTTCAATGAAAAGGTGAATCACTGGAGAAGTCAGAGAAAATCTTCTAATTGTCTCAAAACAGATGAAATGGGGAAAACAACAACGTGTCAAAAACTTAGGGGCAAAGCAAAATCAATAGTGGACTAGAGATGAAAATAATACTTCATTCCGTGCCTCAGATCTGAAAAACAGAAAGAATGGGCAGAAGAGATGGCTCCATGGTTAAGGGCAGATACTGCTTTTCCAGAGGACCTGATTAGGTTCCCAAGCATGAAAGTCTAGCAGCTTACAACCAACTGCCTGTAATTCCAGCTCCCAGGTGATCAGATGTGTCTAGTCCCTGAAGTACCAACAGTCATGTGTAAACACACACAAACACACATGTAAATATTTTAAAAGAAAGATGGAAATGTATTTCAAATACACACCCAACAATGTATCTCAAGGCATCAGAAAAGCAAGAATAAACCAAACCTAAAATTAGAAGGAAAGAAATAATAATCATCAAAGCAGAAATAAACTGATAAAAGGCCTCCACCCCCCCCCAAAAAAAATGAAGCCACACAAAAGATCCATGAGGCAAAGTGCTTTGAAAACATAAAATAAACATATTCAACTTATCTATGAAAAAAGAAAATGCCCAAGTAAACAAATTTAGCAAAAAAAAAAAAAAAATGAAACTTTAAATACCATCAAAATTGAAAAAAAAAATAGAAATTGTTTTGGATAAATATATGCTGATAAATTATAAAATCTGAGAGAAATTAACAAATTTCAACTTAGAAGACAAGGAAAACATGGATAGATGAGTTACAAGTGATTCAATTGAATTTGTTATAAAAATGTTCCAAGGGCTGGGCGGTGGTGGCACACACCTGTAATCCCAGCACTCAGGAGGCAGACCCAGGCAGATCTCTGTGAGTTCGAGGCCAGCCTGGTCTACAGAGTGAGCTCCAGGAAAGGTGCAAAGCTACACAGAGAAACCATGTCTTAAAAAAAAATCCAAGGAACAGCCCAAAATTTTCCTGAAATTTTACCAAATTTTTAAATGCTTAATATAATAATGTTTTCACTCCAGCCCTTAGCCAAGAGAAGGAAGAGGTATACAAATGGGATAGGAAAATAAATTATTACAATTTGCAAGTGAATAAGAAAAACATAGAAACATAAAACATAGAAAAAGCTAAATACCTAACCAAAAGACCATTAGAATAGAGAAAATCAGGAATGATACAAGATAAGCATACAGAAAACATGGCTTTTCTACACAGTAACAAATTTACTAAGAAATCCTGAGAGCAATCTCATTTCCCCAATAGTTAACAAAAAATTTACAACTAAATACCTAATAATAGGTTTAACTGAGAAGGTAAAGAAATTTCAGAACAAAAGTTGTACATATTGAATCTGATAGAAGAGAAAGTAGACAATAGTCTTGAACACATTGGCACAGGAGACTACTTCCTAAATATAACGCCAGTAGCACAGACACTGAGAGCAACAATTAATAAATGGGACCTCCTGAAACTGAGAAGCTTCTGTAAGGCAAAGAACAGTCAATAAGACAAAACAGCAGCCTACAGAATTGGGAAAGATTTTTAACAACCCTACATTTGACAGAGGGCTGATCTCCAAAATATATAAAGAACTCAAGAAACTAGACATCAGGACTCAGAGACCAGCTCCCAGATCCCATCGCCCCAAAACTGCAATCTGGACCAGAGGTGAGTGCCTGGGGTTATAGTCAGAGAGGCAACTGCCCCTGGGTCCCACCCCTGGGCACCATCCTGAGAGGACCTGCCCAACATGGCCCCAGTTTCCGGCCAATTGCCGGGCCCTGTGGGAAGACTCCCCTTTTCCAAGACTGCAGGCAGACCCTGCAGTCTCCACACCCTGCCCTCACACCCATTTGCCTGAGACCCCAGCCACTTCCTGAGACTCAGAGACCAGCCCCCAGCTCCCATCCGCCCTGGAACTCCCATCTGGACAAGAGAGACCATCCAGTGGACACTACAACCTCAACGCCTTGGCCCCACACCCATCTACTGGAGACCCCAGCCACTTCCAGAGACTTAGAAACCAGTGTCCAGCATTCCATCCTCCCCAGAACTCCCATCTAGACCAGAGCTTCCATCCTGCCCCAGAACTCCCATCTGTACAAGAGAAGAATACCCCAGGGACTTCCTGAGACTCAGAGTCCAGCCCCCCAGCTCCTATCTGGCCCAGAGCTTCCATCTGGGCCAGAGAGAGGCTCCCTAAATCTGTCAGCTCTGTCTGGACCAAGTACGCTGATAAGACCAAGAATGAATCCATGAGGAGATAGGCAGACGTCAAGGCAGAAGTACATACAACAAAATAAAGACCAATACAGCATCACCAGAACCTAGACCTCTTCCAACAGCTAGACCTGAACATCACAGAATGGAAGAAGCAGAAGAAAGCAACCTAATAAATAACATCATGAAGAGGCTAGAGCCTTATATAGAAGAAATCAAAAATAAAGTGGAGGAACAGACAAACAAAAAAATGGGAAGAACGCTATAAAAAAAAAAAACTAGAGGAAAGGACAATTAAAGCAGAAGAAAACAATAAGTCCCTGAAAGAAAATCATGAAAAAGCAAGGGAGACAATCCAAGACCTGAAGAGGGAAATAGAAAAAATGAAGAAGACACTAGCAGAAGGAATGCTGGAAATAGAAAATCTGAGTAAACAATCAAAAACTTCAGATGCAAGTGTAACCAACAGAATGCAAGAGATGGAAGAGAGGATCTCTGGTGTTGAAGATACGGTAGAAGAAATAGATTCATCAGTCAAAGAAAACACTAAAACCAACAAAGTCATGACCCAAAATGTTTAAGAAATTTGTGACACCATGAAAAGACCAAACCTACAAATAATAGGGATAGAGAAAGGAGGGGCAGGAGGAAGGGAGAGGGGTATCTTTGATTGGTATGCAAAGTGAATAAAAAATTTCTTAATAATAAATAAATAAATAAATAAATAAATAAATAAAATACCAGGACCAAAGTGGTGGTGGTGGGGTAGAAATCTTGAGAGCAATCTCATTCACAATAGTTAACAAAAAATTTACAACTAAATACCTAATAACAGGTTTAACTAAAGAGGCAAAGGAATTTTAGAATGCAAAGTTGTACACACTGATGAAAGAAATTGAGGAAAATCCTGAGCACAGTACAATTGCCCCATGGGGTGATTCCACCCCACAAAGCTAATGCCTAGTGAAGGAAATGGTCCATGGTCCACAGTGATCACCTGACAGAGGGTTTGCATCTCAGTTTAGGTTTCTACTACAATGATAAACATCATGACCAAAATCAACTTGGCGACAAAAGGGATTGTTTGGTTTGCTTGTGTAGATCACAGTCCATTATGCTGAGAAATAGGACAGGAACTCAAGGCCGGAAACCAGAGACGGAACTGAAGCAGAGACCATGGAGAGAAATGCTGTCTTCTGACTTGTTGACTTGCTTAGTTTGCTTCTCTCTCTCTCTCTCTCTCTCTCTCTCTCTCTCTCTCTCTCTCTCTCTCTCTGTGTGTGTGTGTGTGTGTCTCTCTGTCTGAAATAGGATCACACTATGTAGTCCTGTCTGCCCTGATATGCAGACCAGGCTGGCCTTAAACTCACAGAGATCCTCCAGCCTCTGCCTCCTGAGTGCTGAGATTAAAGGCACATACTACCATTCCCAGCACAGGTTGTTTACTTATACACCCCAGGAAGACCTCTCCAGAGGGTACCACCCACAGTGGGCTGGGCCTTTCTGTATCAATCATTAATCAAATGCCCCTCATAATTGCATACAGGCCAATCTAATAGAGGCATTTCTCAAATTAGGTTCTCTCCTATCAGTTGAACATGATTTTTGTCAAGTTAACACACACGCATACACATACATACATACACACACACACACACACACACACACACAAACACAAAAAAAAAAAAAAAAAAAAAAAAAAACCACATAGTTTTTATCCAGGCTATAACAAACTCAGAAGCTTAGAAAATGAATCCAATTAAAAAATTGGAAAAGTATTTGAATAGGTACTTCTCAAAATGGCAAATAAGTATGTGGAAATAAATGTTCAGTATCATTAGCTATCATGGAAATGCAAATTAAAACTATATTGTGAGACTATCAACTCAGTGAGAATGACTACTACCAAAAATAAATAAATGACAAATGTTGGCAGGGTAAGGGAGAGCCACAGGAGAGCCCAATAAGAGTGTAATGGATGGAAGAAAACTTGTACCAGAACCTCTGTGAGAGAGGGAGATTGTGAGCCTAGATCTGTCTTTCCAAAGCTCACGTGTTCTCTGCATAGAGTCTGCCACAGATGTATAGAACCAGAAACAACCTTGGTCTTACTTTACTTGTTCTCTACCTTCTCCACAGCAGTCATCTTAAGAACCTGGATGGAGCACCCTTCTAGGAGATCCATCTGTGACCAAAACTTCCCTGAAGTGGTAGGCTTTAGCTTTATGATTCAAGCAGTCCTTGTATTCTGTTGCACTGTGTATTTGCCTTGGTTGTGATACGAATTCTTTGTTAATTGTCTGTTGGCTTATGCTATTTTGGTTATACGTAGATTTGGAAAGCTTTCCTGGTTTTCCAGATTACTGAAAGTGAAGCTCCTTTTCTATCCCCAAAGACAAGGCTCACCATCTCCAGCATTACATAATACTACATCGTAAAAGAAGGTATTCAATATCCCTTACATATAACCTATTAAAAAAATCTCGTCAGGCGGTGGTGGTGCACGCCTTTAATCCCAGCACTCAGGAGGCAGAGCCAGGCAGATCTCTGTGAGTTTGAGGCCAGCCTGGGCTACCAAGTAAGTTCCAGGAAAAAGTCGCAAAGTGAAACCCTGTCTCGGAAAACCAAAAAAAAAAAAACAAAAAAATCTCTAGCCTTGGTTGTGCTGTCATGGAGAAGCAGAAAGTAAGGATGTGGAGCAACATCTGAACAAACTATACAGCTTCCTAATGAGAATGTCTTCCCACCAGCTGGAGAAAGCTCAGCCCTGGTGAGTAAGATGGTGGCAGGTACTGTGTCCTTCATGAATCCACGGACCAACCTAACTTGAACTCTGGAGGAATGAAGAAATGACAAACACATGGACACACATAAAAGCTGGGATCAGGTGGTCTAGGCTCTCTGATGGGGAAGCCATCGCACCCCAGAAGTTCACCATGTTCCATACAGTTGAACAAGGAAGAAGACGTGGTTATCACATACAGCTGAACAGGGAGGCAGGTTTAGCTAATCTAGGTAGGAGCAGTCCCAGAAGGGGAGCCATCTTCAGGCCATAATCATCTAGGGGAAAAGCTATGGTGATCATTTCCTACAACGTTACCACTCAGACCCAAGGGCAGCTATGAGCCTCCCTCTGAGCCTCACCCAGGAAAGGTTTGCCACTCTCATGGGACTAAGGCATGTGGCTGTGTTGGTGCCCAACAGTACACATCACTCAGGACTTCACTTCCTCCAAAGAGGAATGCCAAGACACAGGTAGAATATGCCCTAGGGCAAAGATATTGGGTAGAGACAATAGGACATGAAATAGCTGTAAAAGGGGAAAGGAGGAGGAGAAAGTTATGAATAAATTCCTTACCCTTACTTTGGATGATCACAGGGAACTTCAGAAATGCCATTAACAGAATGAAAAAGTCTGGACGTTTTCTGAAGGGAAAACATGAGCTGAGTTTTACCCTTCAAGCAATAGCAGAGATGTTAGATGGAAATGTCCCAAGAAATATATTTGGAATCATTACTGAAAGTTGAACCTTTAGGGAAGGCTGTGGTTTCCAGGGATGCTCCTAGGCCTGACTGGTGGGCTGGCTCTGAGTCAGCAGAGCTGCAGGGGAGGCAGCAGAGCTGCAGAGGGAAGCAGCAGGTGCAAGGCCTGCAGGAAAGAAGTTCTCAAGAGAAGCAAGTCATGGGGAAGTGAAAACTGGCACAAGAGATAATGGGGATAAAGACAGGGAAAATGTTGTGAGTGAGGAATGAGCACTGAGGCTAAGGAAGGTGGGTTTCATAGCACAACAGAATAAAATCTAAAAGGCAGATCAAAGAATTTAGGAGAAAACGGTGATAACTGATGTGCTGGATAAAGTCTGTAGAAAATTCTATGATATGATAGCCACCTACATTCATAATGACCACAATCCTCCCAAACAGAATGCAACACTTCAGAGACATGGGGAGGAGGTACTAGCTTTTGCCATACTGCTGCAATTCATCAACAATGAAAGAAGATTATATTGGCAGAAACCTCTGACATCAATGTTCCTCCAAAGAAGACCTTGACTAAAGGCTGGACCTATGGTTCAGTGGTAGAGCACCTTCCTAGCATACATGAGGCCCTAGGTTCAATGCTTAACACAAAACAAAAGGCAGCCATGGTGTCTAACCTAGAAACAAAACACGACTGTCTTTGTAATTTCTCTTCCAGGAACTGAGAGAAGGGACCAAGCTTCAGCTACACTGATGTGTGCTTGCATAGCATGTGCAGGCCCTGAGTTCAGTCCCTAGCTCTACATACATAATACCTACATCTTAGTTAGAGTTTCTATTGCTATGAAGAGATATCACAACCAAGGCACCTCTTATAAAGGAAAACATTTAATTTGCTGACTTACAGATTAAGAGGTTTGGTCCATTATCATCATGGCAGGACATGGTAGTGTGCAGACAGACATGGTGCTTGAGAAGGAGCTGAGAGTTCTACATCTTGATCCGCAGGCAACAGGAAGTGAACTGTGTCCCTCTATGATGACACACTTCCTCCAATAAGGCCACACCTACTCCAACAAAACCACATCTCCTAATAGTGCCGCTCCCTTTGTGGGCCATTTTATTCCAAACCACCATAACCTGCAACTGAGTCACAAGCCTGTATCTCCAGCACCCTGGGAGCAAAGGTAGGAGGATCTCATGATCAGGGTAATCCTTAGCTACATTTCAATTTTGAGGACACACTAGAATATATGAGACCCTGCTTAAGAAAGAAAGGAAGGAAGGAAGGAAGGAAGGAGGGAGGGAGGGAGGGAGGGAGGGAGGGAGGGAGGGAGGGAGGGAGGGAGGGAGAGAAGGAAAGAAGGAATTTTGAGCCAATCTAGTAAGGCTCCTTCCAGCACACGAAATGATTCTATAAATTTATGCATATCTGGGTAAAAATAAAAAGAAATACATAAATACAAGTCAAGTCTCTAGTAAGAGTTTGGTTGGAAAATACTAAAGAAAAAAAAAACTATCAGTGTTTATTTCAAGCACCTCCTAGTCCATTGTGTGCTAGGTATTTCTAATATTAGTGTGACTGTCTCTTGGCTAGCCTCTGGATCTGGGTCTCCTGAATAGTATGCATATTTAGCATGCCATAGTGAATATTTCTGGGTCTATATACATGCACAAGTCAATAAATTTGTGTTCCATATTTAATAATGAACTCACTGGTGTCTAAACACTTCAATATACTAATAATGCTAATTTTAAATCAAAATATTCTCTTGGCATTGTGAAGGAAGTTTTTTCTCTACTGTCCTCCTTTATAGGTTAAGTCAATTAATCTGTTCCTTCCAACAAAAAAAAAATCCTTTTGTTATTAATATTGAATGTATACATTGGTCAAACTTAGTTGAATATAATAGTTCAACATAGCAATCTCAATTAAAAGAAAAGTTATGGCCAAGCTGAAAGAAGGAAGTAACCTACACAGAACGCAGACAATTACTGTCACCAAATGTGTAAGAAGAACATAAGCACGTGTTACTTAATGAAAAGTATGCTTGTCACTGTACCTGAACCAAATAATTGCCATTATTTGCCTGTTTATTTTGCATTTAATTAACAGCTGGTTAATTAATAGGTGATAGGAATAAAATAGTTAACATGTCCACATGCACACAACAGGATAATACTGTTGAATTTAAGAGAAAAAAATCTAATAACTATAATAAATAAAAATCAGTACCATTGGAAATATAAACATATTCTTATCACTGAAGTGTGCAAATGTGCGTACAAAAAATAAGGCAACTGTGTGATCATATTTTATAGAGTGAGCTATCCCAATTTTTGGTATAGATAAATGCCATCATTTCATTATTTACTTCATAACATTTTTGTAGCTCTTTAAAAATGGTCTACAGTTTCCAGTTCACTTGGGTAAAATGCTATGAATATTACATTTAAATAATTTCTCACAACTTTTCTCTTAAGGAATTATTCTTGCTTTCAGAATTCAAAGAGCTGTTTGAAATCCTGAAATACCTTTGTGCTTTTCAAAATCAGACTTCATAAAGGGCATTCATTCTATAGAATTAAGGTTGACTGAGTAACAAATCTAATGTTAAGTGGTACAGGCTCTCAAAAACCTTGAATATCAGAGTGAACGCTAACAGCTTATCATAATTTTTGCTCCTTTGGAAAAGGAGAAGAAGAAAATGAAAATGATAAAGGCAATCTTCATTTTTACATATTTGCCATAAACAACAATTTAAATGTCCTCAAATGTTAACATTTTCTGTTTCTATGTGAAAGTATAAAAAAATTAATACATTCATGCATGATATGAAGCAACAGAGACCAGAGTGTCTTATTTGTAGCAAATTTTATTTTCAAATAACCATAAAAGGTATCCAGGTACTCTTCAGAGTAATCTATGAGATCATGCATGATGTAAACAGAAAAAGTCCAAAGGAAAGAAACATTCTTGACGTTTCTAACAAGTGACCTGAAGGGACACAGAAACAGACAACAGAACTTTCTAGCCACAGCTGATGCCTGGATCTTTCTCCTTGCCTGTTTTTGTCATTTCAACACAAGATAAAATGTAACGCAGAGAAGTAAAAATCCAAGAGAAGAGAAACTTGCCAATGGGATATATGTTTGGGGTGGTTACTTTTTATTATTATTATTACTGTTCACAGAGGAATGTAGCAAGCCGGGATAGTGTGTGATAGAAACATTTATTTCGAAACATAGTTAACAAGGAAATTAATCCTGGCAATCACATTACTGCTTACATCCTATTCAGGAAGTTCCTTGAGCATCATGCACAGTTCTAAACTTTTTGTTTTTTTTTTTTGTTTTTTTTTTTTTCTGTGAAATCCAGAAAAAAGCAATAGGAATGTTCCCAGAAGGTAGTAAAAAGAATATTTTAACTTGGGATTTTATTTTGAAAACAAAGGAAATCATATTAATTTGAAAAATATTACAATGACAAAATAGGTATGAGCCAAAAAGACACAAATCAGTAGCAAAGTCTAAAGAGACTAAGTTCCAATTTTTTGACATTGTCTGTAAAGCAAAGAACTGTACACCAGAGGGTTATTGTTTTGTGATTTTTCATTTCAGTCTTCAGAACTGACTTCTCATTACTAGAAATAGAAAATAGATTCACCCACAGGCCAATTCAGACCTTCTCTATATGAAAAGTTTCAAAGAAGATGCAACATTATTTATTTAATCTAGACTAAGCCCCAGTGTTCTTATTGTCCCCTGACGGCCAGTGACCATAAAGTATAAAAGATGTTGAATCTCCTTCACAGTTCATAATCTTCCTGTTAGTGAGACCACTGTGCTAGTAACAACAGTGAAAGTGAAATACCAAAACTCTACTCAAAATTTCATATTTTTACAACAACAGCATTATCTCTTGAATGTCCTTATAAGCCTAAAATGATAGACTGCCATGTTTTTGCCCCAGCACTTCCCATTTCAGATGCCTCACACCACAGTGTTCTCTGCAGGCATACTGCAATAGAAAATGATGCTATCTTCTATGTGGCTAATAAAAGAGGCTTTCACTCTGAAAACCGTACAGTAAATTCAACTGGGATTCTTCTAAGTAAAGCTACTGGCATTTTAGGTAATGAAAATCACTAAGCTTTAAGAGCTGTGTGCTTTGGTTTCTGTGTTATGAAATTTTACTCTATTTGAAGTATCAAAAGCCTACCTACTATGTAAGTCAGTATTACAATGGTATTCAACCAAAGTTCACAGATATTGTCGGTAAGATTTTGTGTTCCTAGGATCAATTTGCCAGAAATTAGATTCATCTAGGTATTTGGGGAGGTAGAAGCTCTAAAATTTGGTGCCCTGTACCAGTCTAAAATGTCCTCAGTCTTCTAATCTATGCCCAACAATAAATGTGCAGTTGTCCAGACAGAAGACTGTCATACATCATAGGAAAGTGTGTTAGACCTTCCAAGCCTGCATCACATGATTTTTTTCACTTCCCACTCACATAATTAGTGTTCTTTTCCTTTTCTTAAAAAAAAAAAAAAGAAAGAAAGAAAGAAACATGCCTGTTTCAAATTTGTATTATTTTTTTCAGATGTCTAATTTCAGCTAAGTTCTCTCTCTCTTTGGTCTCTTCCCGCATTTCACATACCAGACAAATAGTTAAAAGTCTGCAAAACCAGGCGAACTTCCAAAATATTTCAAAATGAAACTGCCCTAGGTGACAGAACAGGGAAAGAAGGCAGAGCCTGCAGGACCAAGATTTCAGCACACTGGCTGAAAATGTGTTGGAAAATCCATTCAGATTGCCAGCACTATGGATGAGATTTCAATGAGGCATAAACATCCAAGTGACTGACAAAACCAACATGTTCCATGATCACTCAAAGCAGTTCACTTGCCGAGGTGCATTCTGGGTGCACTGTTAGCTAAGTTGATATCTGTCTTTTAATCATTGTTTTTTCTGATTTAGCATTCAGGAAATGAAAGTGTTTGAGAAAGCATCCAAAGTTCTGAGAATAAATATAACTGAGATTTTTTTTGTATGTCTATCACTTGTAAAACTTACGTCTTTTACATAGGGTTTATTTGTACATAATAAAAATTTCATAAGGAAATTTTTTCTGGAAAGTATTCTATATGCTAATTTGTTTAACATGTGCTTTGGATATAGAGCTAAGTAAGAGTAGCTTTACAAAATTCTTTCTTCAAGTATTCCCTTTAACGATGAAAAGAAAGCTCATTCCTAAATATTTGTTCTTCTTTCCCATTGATCCTTTGTTTCTGATAACTTGTGCAACCTGAACTACACAAAGAACAAATGTCAGAGTTCAGAATATACTCATTTACTTCAATAAATTTGCTCATTGCATAGTGAACATGTAAACTCACAGAGAATCTATAAATGTCACCCTATAATCTAAAAAAGGTTGCTGAAATTTTACATAGTAATTTATTCTGTAATTTGGGCTTACTACTTTATTTTCATCCCTATGTCAACGAAATACAATAAATGAAAATAAGCCATAAAAGTTAAAATCAAAGAAAATAATTTCACCTAACTCTCTAGTCTATATTCCCCCACTTGGGCATAACAGGCTGCAAGTGTACTGTCCTGACTCTTTAAGACAGTGTTCAAAATTAATTTCAACAATGTGTGCTTAACATAAAGTTAACTATGTTTGCATCAAATAAAATGTTTATTAATGAAAGCTATTTATCATACAGGAAACAGCAAAGTCAGCATTACAGAGATGTACACTAGAGGTGATAAGATGCAAAAGTGCATGCAGAGCCTTCTGTTTAGAAAGGAAGGACAGACAATAATGCTAAAATCACTGAGGTGGATCCCTATATTCTCGTGAATGAGTAAAAGTTACTCTTTGAATTTACAATTGGAAAATAACATTAAGAGAGAGGACTGATACACATTAGCAAGCAGATGAGATGGAGGTTTTTGGACTTTATTTTACAGTTCTTGTGCTTGACAAATGTGTGCAATTGTTTTAATAATAATTTTCTCCAAATGTGGGGTGGGCGTATTACTGCCAGGTTGCTCTGGTTTTCTACGTGGTTTATCTCGCTCTTTTATTAAACCACATGAGGTTTAGCCTTCATCTGTGTCAGACATCATAAAGAACAGAAGTTTTGTTAACATTCAATAAATGACACTTAAGTCTCTCTCTCTCTCTCTCTCTCTCTCTCTCTCTCTCTCTCTCTCTCTCTTTTGGTTCAATAAACTTTTAAATGTATGATTATCATAACCTAATAGTGTCTTTGTCTTCACTGCAGTGGATTTCCGATCAAACTTTTCCCCTTCTTTTAATACTTTAGGGAATTTTCAAACGTCGGGATGTTTGGCTGTAATGCCCCAAGATTTGTTCTCCCTGAAAAAAAATCATAGTGACAATTTATTAACTACAGAGCAACTTGGCTTTTAGGGGTCTGCAATTGCTATTTAGATTTACAAATATCCACTTGTGCTCAATAAACCTGATGTTAAATCTTAATCATCTCTAAGGCTTCTTTTCATGCACCTATGGATCTGCTAAGTTATTTTTATTTTAAAAATTGAATTGAGCCAAATCAGTGGGGCATTACCTTTATTATAAACAAGAATATTTAAGGGTAATTCAAGATTGAATCACATTTTATATACAATGGTGTGTGTATTTAACGTGAGTCACAAGTTTGGAAACCTGGGAACTATTTGTCTGTTTGAATTTTTTAATTGCGCCGCTAGGTCTATTCTTTTACACATAGGTAGTGGAAGCATACTAATACAAGTAAAACTTGGGTAAACCTGATGGGAAATAAAACTCCTTAGATTCAAAATGGTTTATTCACACAAATTTAATAGGATATATCACAATTGTTTGGTCCATAAATATTTAGGGGGAATAGTTTCTATACAATGCATTTATCAATAAACAAAGGAACATGGACAATTTTGCTAGACCACTTACTGTACTATAAACACGAAGCTCAATATATAAGATTATTGAATGTATCAACTATATTTGGAAGAGTGCACAACTGCTTTCTATGACATGTTTGTCCCCTCTAACAGGATACACCATAAAAAGAGTTTCAGAAATGAGAGGTAAAACAGTACAAAACTAGTGAGGCGTCAAAAGGGCTCAAAACAGTTAATTTAACAAACGACACATATATCCTGATTTTTCACAAACTTATTTCCAAGTTATAGCATAAGGCACATAGGAGAACTGAGTTATAATTAGTCTACTTAATAAAGTAGGTCTGTAGTACCATATATTGTTCTGTCAAAGAACAAAATTTCTAAGTATCGATATTTTTACCTGTAAAAGTGTGTTAATAAAGATCTCAGCCTTAACAAGGTTGTTTGGTCTGGTGAGTGGTAAATGCCCAAAATGTAAGAGAAATACGAAAAGTCAAGATTTAAGCTCCATAGAAGATGACCACACTTGCTAAATATATAATGGCGATCACACTCTTCTTCTGTTACAGTGTTAGCTTCTCTTCCATCATCTTTTTTTAAAAAATAAGCTACTTTCTGTGCTAATTTTCTAAAGACCCTGAGCAAAAGTTACAATAATGCACTTTAATGTGGGCAGTGAACTGTCGATATGTAACCACACATTTATACAGCCAGAAGGGCACCTTTAAAATCTATTAAATAGCCACTTCGACCACCAGAGGAGATTTAAGGGGTGCAAAAAAGTGGACAGTATGTGCAAAGTCATTCTTAACAATCCACTAAAGCAAGACATAGATCTTGACTTCTTCTTTATTATTTTAGGAAATCCACAATCTAGTTGGTTGTTTTTTTTTTTTTTTAACTACAACAGAAGCAGAAGATGAACATTCACCACTGCCCAGACCATTAAGATTTCACACCTTAAATTAAAAGGAAAAAAATGCTGCTGTAAACTAGAAAATATATTCAGATCAGCATCCACAAGGCTTCTGAGTTTATCTACTTTAAGACTCATAACTTCACATCTGTGATATTAAAAAGATTTTTATACATAAATCAACCCGTGCCAAAATAAAAGAAAGAAAAACCAAAAAATTATCATTGTTAGTATTAGTTTACTAAGTTGCTTTAAAAAAAAAAAAAAAGACGTTATGTAGAATGCCAGATACAATATCATGGTACAGCTGAAGCCAATTAATTATTAATTAAATTATGCCAATTTTTTACTTCTTAAAAAATTGTATTTTGCTTATTTCCATTTCTCTAGGGAGAAAAGCTTAATAGAATAGTTTCAGAGACTGGCTTTAAAAAGTTTTCTTTTCTCTTTTTTAATGTAGGAGGTTAAAAATACAGAATTTCAGATTTTAAGTGTAATTTCCATGGATACACAAGAAGTTTAAGTTTTTTTTTAATTTTGAAAAACAGTAAAAAGGGTGGGGGGAGTATACAGTCCTAACAACAGAAAAAGTTTACAATCCTGAGTTCGACTTCCCACCCAGTTAATCATTACTGTTTAAAATTGATGTTAATACTTTTGTTTAATTATATCCCTCACTTGAATTAATAGTTCAGGTTAAAAATAGCAGTAATAATACATTTGTTTTTAAATTTTTTAACATGAAAATTTTTAATTGTGATATTTTAAAAAGCAACTAATTGCCTGGTTCCTTAATAACTTCATCACAGAAACAGGAATATGATTTGCCCATCATAATACCATCCTTTTTTTTTCCCCCTTTGAGATTCTGGAAATAAGTAACATACAATTTTAAGAGGCACTTAATAGAATGATTCAAAATCTCCCCTTACCAACTGAAAAAAAAAAAAAAAAACCTGATTAAAGAAAGATCAAATACACATTGTAGACAAAATACGTTCACTGAAAAGCGACAATACTGTAAACTCATAGCCAAGTGGTGTAAATGCTACACACCAAGCTGCTACTTTATTCCCCAAATATCTTGTGGGTTAGGAGAAGGAAAAAAAAAGTCTCGTAAATAATAAAATAATAATATTAGAATAATAATAAAAAGAGGAAGAATCCTTTAAAAAAAAAAAAAAACCAATGTTAGAAAAGGTTCGTTAAGGTAGTTTGTGAGGGGCTCCGGGATTCGTGGCTGTCCATGTTAGAGGTCACAGACGTCACTACAGTGACAGTGGGATTGGTCAGGTCTGTTAAAGTGGTCGC
Source organism: Onychomys torridus (assembly GCF_903995425.1). Lineage (NCBI taxonomy): Eukaryota > Metazoa > Chordata > Mammalia > Rodentia > Cricetidae > Onychomys > Onychomys torridus. Next base: position 54,599,477 of record NC_050453.1, on the reverse strand, counting down.
TGTGCCAGGTGGAGTGTGAGCGCCGCTGTCTGCTGAGGGCGGGGCCGGAAGCGACGTGCCGTCAGCTTTATCAACACCCCCATTCTCCTGCCGCAAAAGGTTCCTTCTGAATTTGGCTCGTGCGTTTTGGAACCAAACCTGCAAACCAATCCCAATTGATTTCTTTATCGATTTTTTTTTTAAGTTCTTTTCTCTCTCTTCCTTTTTTCTCTTTTGTTTTCCCTTTTCTTTCCTCTATTTCTCCTATTAAATGTCATTTTTCTTGGAAAGTAGACTTTTTCTACTTCTTTCCAAATAGACTAATTCGGGTAATAGAATAGAGTTATTCTCTCTTAACTGTACATATTCCTGCATTTAAATGTGCCACTTGGGAATAACTGGAGCAGAGAAACCACGAAAACAAAGACATGGAGACTAGGGGGAAATATACCATCCCTCAAAAGAATAGGGAAAAAATGGGGTCACTAAAGGTGTCTCAAAGGAGGAACTACTCACGTGAGGGAACACCACCAGAGTTTAAGCTGTTTGCTAGTCTGACGCCTAAGAAATGCTCTATACAGACAGTGATACTCTTCCCAGCCAGAGAACAGAAAATGTCTGCTAAGGGTCACTGAGGGGGAGATCACAGGTCACTCTCGGCAACCTTGTATCATTTTATAATTCTTACTATAAATCTGGGGAAGCAATTCAACACCCAGAATAACTCTGGATTTTTAATAACGGCTTGGTAAAGTGGAAAAAAAAATTATTGCTCCAACTGCTTGCTGTGATACTAACCTTACCTTGGACTGTTCAAGAGCTGGGGGTGGGTCACCTGAATTTCGAAGATCATAACATTGAGTAAGCTGCCAAGAGTTTGTAGGCATGGGACAGCAGAGCCTTAGAAGCTAGTACTCTAAACTCAGTGTGAGTGGACATCTCTATAGGCAACATTTGTTTAAAGTCAATGCCATTTACACAGCAATGAAGCTTTAGAGCCCATCTCTCCATCTGTAGGGAGAATGTGAGTCCTGGACGCCTCCTTGAGTACCCTCCAGGAAGCCCCTGTAGGAAGATAACTTGTGGGGGGCACTACTAGGAAGCAGAATAGGAAATATCCATATCCAGGTGATTAGGGAGAGAACTAGTCACTGTCAAGGGCAAGGGAGAAGATATACACAAAGCCAACGATGAACGTGTCTTACCTGCAAAACTCTTTTGGTCAGGCCTGTTTTTTGAGCAAGCTGCTTGAGGTCCTTGGCATCTGGGTTGTGGTTGATGGCAAAGTAGGATTTCATGGTCCGGAGCTGGTGGTGCTTGAAGGAAGTTCGCATGCGTTTGGTCTTCTGTGAAGGTGGATAAGGCTGCTGGTCCCGGTCCAAGTGGTCTGCCTCATTCTCATTACAACCTGTTGCAGCAACAGTGAACAACAACAACAAAAAAAACCAGTTCAGTGGAAACTTCTCCATTGGCTTAAATGATGTAGGGTGTTTGCTATGCTATCATCATAAAGCAAAAGGCTGTCAACCAGTGGTGGGTGATAGCTAGACAAGAAGACAGTGGCTACAATCAGCTAACCTAGGCTATTTGGATACAGCTGGTTCACATGATAGAAAATATAAGATAAAACCTTTTCTTTCTGCTGATGCTCCAGGAAATGTAGGGAGTAAGAGCAACCTCAAAAGAGGAAGAGGAAGAGGAAGAAGTGGAAGATGAAGAGGAAGAAGGAAGAGGAGGAAGAAGAGGAACATGAGGAGGAAGAGGAGGAGAAGGAAGAGGAGGAGGAGGAGGAGGAGGAGGAGGAGGAGGAGGAGGAGGAAGAAGAAGAAGAAGAAGAAGAAGAAGAAGAAGAAGAAGAAGAAGAAGAAGAAGAAGAAGAAGAAATCATTTTCTGATGGTTTATGTGGATCTGCACCCAGGTGTCCACATTCACATGGGTTTGGGGAGGGTTGTTTTTTGTTTGTTTGTGTGTGTGTGTGTGTGTGTGTGTGTGTTTACATTTTGCCCGTTTCTGGATTGCCATGTACTGTGTCAAGGCACTGTTCTTTATCATGACGAATGGGGCAAATATATATTTCAGATCTCAAGTTTCAAGTTATCTAACAGTACAGTACATGTATACACACAGGAAACTAAGGAATAATCTAAGGCATTTTCTTATATTTGTGGAGCTTTCTCAACTGGGAAAAAGAATGTGGTTGAAAAAAAATGAGGAGACATGAGAAAATGACATGTTTTTGAATGTCTTAGAGAATCTTAAGAGCATTGTATTTGAAGAGTTTCAGCTAAAACTGGTTAGCTTGAGCTATGCTAAGAAGAAAACGCTTTCCCTTGGAGTTATTCTAATAAATATTTCTGAAAGAAAATGATCGTAGCCTTCTCATTCACTCACGCCTGAAGCACTCCCACAGCTCCCTGTTGAGACATCCTGATGGTTTCTACCCTGCTTGGTGACCTGTGTTGTGGATTTGTGAGTCAGGTATGAGCTGTGCCCCTGACTGGCTGCCAGTAAGAGGGCAGCATCTTCTCTGCTCTTGCAAAACCCTCCTTAGAACCCAAGGGCAAAGTAAGTCAGTCTTTAAAACCAGTGGAAAAAGTCCTCATCCTTGGGATGGAAAAGTTCATCATATTTAAAGCCGGTTCCTAGTTCTGCACAAGACATGTGACTACAAGATGTAAACATTCTACTAAAGATTTACTGACTTACCCAACTCTGCAATTCAAGGACAGAGATGTCTTTGGTTCTTTAAACCTTTATTTCATCTATTCATCTGATGCATTTTCACATCTGACCATCCTATGCTTCAATACATTATTTAAAAATCAACCTGATGGTGTCATTCTGAAGGAAAAGCTTACATCTTTAAAGAAGTTAGCCCTCTCCTCCTTTTTAAAATGTTAGCTGCCTGGCAGGCTCTGGTTAGAATTTCAGATTTTTTTTTCTAGCAAATCAGTATGTGTATATGCATATAAGTGCTCAGAAATCAGTATATATGCAGTTCTATCATCATCAATCAGGAAATCTACTGCAAATAAAACTCATTTAATGAGAAATTATCCCAAATATAATAAAATGAAGAACCACAAACTTTTGTGTGTCCTAAGACAAAAAAGGCAGAAAGCTACAGGAGCAGTCATACAAAAGAGCAGGTGTCTGTGAGTTCTCTGGGGAAAGACTGTATCATAGTCTCCCTTGGATTCCCTAAGTCAAAAACAAGGCCATGAACTTAACCAAGTATGCTCTTCAAGCCCTTTGTTCACCAGGAAAATTATCAGTGCATGTTAATACAAAGTCAAATCAATTTGAGATGATGTCCAAGTCAGATATACTGCCAAACTTTGATCTCAAGCTTCTTAGGCCTGATAGAATGGAAGCATATACCCACTGACAACAGAGAGGATATAGTTTACATTTTACCCTATTTCATCCCAGGGGGGATATGTCAACTTCAAATAGTCTACAGAATTGCACTCTCAGATCCTGAAATGGATGAAACAGCATCTTGTGACTATAAAACTATGTTATCTCCAGTAAACTGAGCCATATTTCACAGCCAGATTACAAATACACCTCAGTGAAATGCTCAAAGAGGCACATTCCAGTCATTGGAGGCTTCCTCAAATAAGATAGCATGCCTAGCCCATGTGAGCAACTTTCCCTGCGCAACACATCAATTGTGACAAAAGCCTCAACTTGATGTTTAAATAACGCACTTACTTATTTCTGCCTCTCCCAGGATAACATTTCCTAGAAATGAATATGATTCCCAACTTAGCTATCCAGCTATTCATCATTTGAAAGGAATCTAAGGAAAAATAGATAAAATAAGATTTGAGGAAAATGCTTTTCTAAATATGTACTCTGTGTTTGGTTTTGCTCACTGTAAATTCAGTGCAACGGTCTGCTGCCACATAACAAGTTAGTGAGGAAGAACATAGACATCATGTCTTTCTTACAACGAACAATTTCCACGTGGCGGTGTTCACACCTACATTCTTCAGCTTGATAGAGAAATCCGTTTCTGCCACTGTATGTCAGCTTACCCTAAATTATTTGTGTTTAGTGGCAAAAGCTTTATGCAAATTTGGAAATGATTGTGTCCCCCCATTTCTAAGCCTTAGGGATGTTTCCCCCTAAATTATAAGAACAAATAGCTCTCTTTAAATTGCTTCAAATCTCCACCTGAAACTACGCATCTGTGGCTACTGAACGAGAAGAGCTAAGTGTTTTCACATTCGATTACTTGTGAGATGGTCACCTATCCAAAAGGCATTTCTGTTCTGAAGGGTTCGAACCTTCTGAGATTTAACTAATTCCTGGGAGACCACTAGGGGTCAGTGCCAGGCTAATTTAACAATGAGGAATCTTGCACATTTACAGGAAAGAACCTCAAGTTGGGGAGTGAGAAATAGCAAAAACCCAGTTTCTTAGTCAATGGTCAATTATCCAAACAGGACCTGTCTACCATAAGCTGAATCCTCTCCTCTGAAGGACTTTATTTCACTCCAACTTCAGATAAATTACCTATGCCTTTTCCAAAGATACCAGCCTGAGTAATTTGATGAATATGTACAAAGAAGTAGAAACCAATCTAGGAATTGCATTGAAAGGAACTGAGCCTCTGGTAAGTACTAACTGATCTCCGTCAAGTTTCACAGGTTCTCTGACAGTGTTTGGATCATGACCATGTTTTGGCGTACATGTTTTTAAAAACTTGTATGAATTTATTTGGATCCCATTAATGCTGTTCTTCATAAAGCTTTACCTTTCAGCAGAAATGGCAATAGAAAACCTAAAGAATGTTAAAAACCAATGAGCTTAAAATGTAGGTGACTTGTATGTTCTATATTTTAATATGTTTTAAACTTGCTGACCCACCTGCCCCACCCCTACCCCATCCGACATTAGAATCATATACATTTTTTTTTAATGAGGGTGATTTTGCTTAGATTACTTTAGACCAATTCCTCCAGGCAATCTTCACCTACTCTTAAAGAAATGTGTACTATTTGCTTGTGTCTCTGGAGACATCCTGGAAAGGGTGTGAGCTTTAAGAAGCTGCAGTGAACTGGGCAGCCTGGGCCACTTTTCTGCTGTCCAGGAACAGGACAGTGTAGTCAGAGACTGAGCAACCCTAAGGAACAAACATGAATCTAGACAGCTTTTTTCCTTCTCTCTTTGTCTTCAGAAAAATAAAAATGAAGAGAAGCTAGATTCTCTATTTCTGAAAGCTTCTCAGATCCACCTAACATAAAGATCCACGGCAAAACCTAATTTAGCTAATTAGATTAAATAAAACAAGCAAACAGCCAAGCTTGCTCCCCGTTTAACTAGAAATCCCCACCCTTCTGGATTGCATGGGGTGCCGGCATCATTCTTTCTCCCATTAGTTATAAAATCTGGTTTCCCTCCCTCTTCCTCCCATTCTGGGTCCCCTTTCCTCCCCTCACCCATTCCCCTCCTCTCTCCTCTCTCCTCCTCTCCTCTCTCAGTAGGACAGTTGGGTCTTGGTGAGTGGCTGGAAATTCCAATGTCATCTTCTATTAATAAAGAACAATTAGTGTTCTGCCTGTCTTGCCTTGAGGACCATGCATCAAAGAAGATGAAGTGTGTACGGGGCCATTGGACCCTAAGCAAAGCCCTGTCCCAGCTTAGCATGCCCCTCTCCCCGGCAGGGTGCACCCAGGCAAAGCCGCTAATGCCCCTGGCTAACCACTGAGCTCCACTTGCCGCCTGACACAGACCCGCCCTTAGCCTCTGTGTTGGCCCTTTTCCCTTGGCCCAGCCTCTGCCCAGATGTGAATTCGGTAAAGACAGATGTGTTCTCCTTGTGCTGTGTGTCCCTTTTCTCTCTGAGACGCCATCTCTCTGTGCCTAGAACAGATTCTTCTAAATTTGGGACACAATCCCAGGAAACAGCCCAGCATTGCGCTTGGGAAGTGCTCCTGCTCCCAGGACCACCTGAAAAAAAAAAGATGGAGTACCAGCAGGATTCTCAGTTCAGATGTTCACCGCATCTATGACCTAGGGCAGATCATTTAACTAAGATACTGTTCCACTATCATCGAGCTACAAGTCATACGCCATACCAGACACTGAACTGGAAGATGGTAAATACTGGATGCTCACACTTAGCTAGTTCGTCTCTCTTCCAGTACTCCAGGTTCCCTGTGTGCTGAGTGCCCAAATCAGTTTAGGTCAGGGCATAGGAAATCAGAGCAGTCCAGTTCTTTGGGCTCCCCAAAATCAGACTGGGCATTCTGGAACCTCTTTATCATCCTCCGTGCTTACTCTTAGAGCTCCTGTCTTCTGGGTCTGCCAACAACCTGACCCTCGAGGATGGGAGGTGGGGACAGGATAGCAACAATAAGAAACTGGTGCGTGGGTGTGAAGCAGATTGATAAATGAAAGGTATATCCTCCAAAGCAAGGAAGTCTTTGGGGGCTGTTGCCTGCACTTTGTGTTGAATTGAGAGAAGGCTGGCAGAGGGCAGACGAGCAGCCTGAGATAGCACTGAGCCACCCCCGGTGGACTTGACCAGGGGATTCCTCTGGTTGTCTGAGGTCTAGAAGACCTGATGATCTCTCAAGCAGGGAGTGAGGAGGCTGGGTGAATACTCTGACCCTCTAGAGGAACAGCTGTCTCAGCTGTGCAGTGAGACCCACCCTACAGCTGCTCTTTGCCAAAATCAGAGCTTCAGTTTTTCAATACCCTTGCCAGCCATGTTGCTGATTAACTTTGGGCTAGTGACCACAGCCTCTGCCCCTCCAGACAGAGTGGAGCAGGGGCTCTGAAGTCTTTCTTTTCCCCCATTAACTATTTAGGAAAACCTCCTCCAGGATCTATAATTTGGCTCCAACAAAGGAATTGCCCTGGGGCTGTTTTGCTCCAACTGAGAGCCAGAAACTAATGGGCTCATTAACTAATGGGCAACAAGGATTTGGCTTTGCCTGTTTGGGGAAAGTCACTTCAGCCCCATGGTTATAAATTTTTTTTCTCCACAAGCTCAATAACCAATAACCCATCCTCTCTCCCCTTCCATCTCCTTCACTTCTTTCTCTTTTCTCTTCCCCAGACTGAGAGAGGGTTGTGATGGAAGCAGGGTCATGTTAGCCAAGCACTTGTCTTGGCCAAGGGGTCTCAGCAGAACCGGCTCTGCCAAATCCTCCAGCAGTGTGAGATCTGAATGTCGGGGTGGGTAAGGTTAGGGGGCCCACCTGAGTTGTAATTCACGATATCCACTCCCAGAGCTGGGCTCTTCCGCTTCCGGGGCCGCCCCTTCTGCACGGTACCAGTGCCATTGAAGTAAGGCAAAGCCAAGCCTCCGCTCTTGGCTGCCAGCTCGGTGTAGCTCAGTTGAGGTGCATACTCCCCTTGCAAGAGGGTCTCGAAGTGTGCGCGGCAGTACACCAGGCTGTCCTTCATACCGAAATGGTCGCCTGTGGTCAAGGTCTTGTTGCAAGTGGAGCAGGTAAAGCAGCTCAGGTGATAGACAGAGTCTCGGGCGCGCATGACCATCTCAGAGGCGGAAATGCCAAGGTGGCAGCGGGCACATCTCTGCACAGAGAACCTTCTGAAAGCAAACAGGAGAGTCAGGGTGCCAGCTGGTGCAAGAAGGACCCATCTCCCACTTACGGCGCCAGGGCTTAGTCTGCAGGGGCCCAAAACTTGACTTGGGAGTGCTGGCCGAGGGCCATTTTAGATATCAGCTTTATTTGCCCAGTGACCTGTGCTGGTTCTGGTGAACCAGAACAAAAGCATCCTTACGTGAAAGTCAGAAGAACTAGGAACTTAGTAGCTTCGACGTATTTAAAATAAAATTAAAAAAAAAAAAAAGCAAAACTCTGAACTCCGAAGCGTTATTGAAAGAATATTAAGTTACAACGCCAAGAGAGAAGCCTGGTTTTACCGACAACGGAATAGTGCCACTCTTGGATATATGAGTGCGCCTGGCTATCCCAGAAAAACGGGATTCTGCAGAAGAAAGGCTATACTTTCCGTGCCCTTTCTTCTTCTGCTCAGAGGGCAGCTAGGTCGCTTCCACTTGCTCAAATCTTTCCCAACTGCTGGTTTTATTGTTGTTGTTTGCTTGGTTTTTGTTTGTTTTGTTTTGTTGGTTTTTGTTTTCTTCAATCTGGTTCTGGCTAGCCATTTGGGGAAGCAGTAGCCTGTGTGACTTTTTCATAGCCATGGACAGGATCATTGTCATCCACTTGGTTGCTGCTGCCCTGGCCAATAGTAGGGAAGTTGACCAATTCACATTAAGAGGGACCCACAGAACAAAAGTCTTTTTCGCCTGAGACCTGTCCATTTGCTCTTCTCCTAGATTTCTCAGCCAAGTTGTGTAGCTAGGAAGAGCTAGGAACCTTCATAAAGCTCTCTCTCTCTCTCTCTCTCTCTCTCTCTCTCTCTCTCTCTCTCTCTCTCTCTCTCTGTTGCCTGGGATCCTTCTCGCCCATCCTCACCCATGGCGTGCACACACAGCTTTAAGGCATAGGTAAAGAATCCCCCACACACACACACACATCTCAGAAATAACTGTACCCTGGACGGGCAGAACAAAACAAAAACAAACACACAAAGGAACAAAACAAACAAACAAAACGAAACAGGAGACCCCCGGATTCCCGCAGGGGCCTCCAACCAGGTGTATTGGGTCGGAGGAGTGTGTGAAGGGGGGCGGGGATGGGAGTACCTGTAGTAATCCTCCTTACAGTAAATGCTACCGTCCTTGGCAAAGCAGGTGAGCTCAGACTCCAGGGCCAGCTTACATTCACAGCATTTCAGGCACCTCAGGTGCCACTGCTTGTCCACCGCCAGTAGATAATACCTGTCGGAGATCTTGCCCCCGCAGCCGGCGCACAGAGCGGGCTTCTCCGGGCTGAGCGGAGGCATGCCCTGCGAAGCAAGCAGAAGTCAAGGCTGATGGGAGGCGAGGCGAGGGGCGCTGCCGCCCAACCCGGGATGCCTTTGGCAGAACAAGTCCCCCCACCCCCGCTCCCCAGCACAGGAGCGCATCATACCAGGGACCACTGCACACAAAAGCAAGAGTAGGGGAAACATTCCCAATCTCTCCCTTTTCAACGACCAGTTAGCTCCCTTTCTTCGGGGTTTGCCTGGACCAGCGTCTTCCTGGCCCGGTGACCCTAGCACCCGGACATTTAGAGCCTAGAGAATGGTTTGGTAAGTGTCCCAGAATTAGAACAGCTAAGGCTAAAAAATTGTGACTTTCAAACAATACACAAAATAAAACAACAGAGCCGTGGTTGAGAAGTAGAAAGAATTCTGAAGTACACGAATTTTTTTTTTTACACCAACAAGACTATAATTCTATTTTTCTGAATTTTATAGGCGGAGTAATTTGGCCGGCATTGTTATGATTCGGACATGCTTAGCAGATGTTGCTGTTCTGTAAGTTCAAGGCCGTCGCCCTGTTCCCATAAGGAAGTGAAGTGTCGGTCCCGAAGGAAGGACCCCCATCCAGTCTTGTCTGTACACTCGCTCTTTTCTCCAGCTAGCATAAACAACACAGATCTTTCTCTTGAAAATGTGATTCCCAAATAAAGCTTTCCACCTAGGTCCCAACTAAGGGTAGCTAAGTCGGTAAAACTCACTCTGAGGATCCCAGTCGAATTTGGTTGCTGTTTTTATTATTATTATTATTTTAAAATAAAATAGCCGCGAAAGATGAAAAGAAGTTACTGGCTGGATCCTTCCCTCAGACTAGCAGAAACAATCCGGGCTTCCCCTACTACAACTTGGTGACACGGGAAAGTTAGATTTCGCCTTTTACTCAGATAATGGGTTCTCACTGAATTAATGGTTACAAGGGCGATAGTGGGTTATTTAAGGAGACCTAAAACCTCGCTAAGTGGCTAGAACCATCTCGGGTCAGGTTGAGCTACAGTCCCCGCCGTGACAAGAAAGGTTTACACAGTACTGTTCGTCAGGAATCATTTCTGCAGATTTCTGTAGTTTTCTCCTTCCAGTCCATAAGTGGAAAGGGGAAATGCTTAGATTACTATTAATTTCACGAAGACATAACTGCTCTTACGAATAGTAACCGGCAGCCGTAGCTGATGGCTTCTCTTGGGTTTGCAGAGTTCGTGTTCGTGCTTTTAGACTAGGGGGCCGCTCCTTCTCATTTTTATTCGATTTCCCGCTACACAAGACATCCTCCCCATAAGAGAAATACAGTTTTGTGACCAGGGTAGCTGAACCGGCATGCCAGAGGCCCTAACAATCTCTAGATTCGGGTGTTGAGTTCCGAGCGTTCGAAGGATTGGAAACCGACCAGTGCGTCTGGGTCTACTCGGAAGGTCTGGTCTTCCGTCCCAGAGAGACTGGATTCCCAGGGCTTCAGCCTGTCCCGGACGCCGTGCCGGCAAACGGTCCCCTAGTACCTGCCTGCACCAAAGGCTTGCCCTGGAGGCGGCGGATCGGGCCTTGCGGCCGGCCGAGGCACCAGAGACGGGAGTTTGGTGCTGGCAAGGGCCAAGCCCACTCCTTCCAAGGCCCGCTGCCCTGCGCGCTCGCGCGATCAGCCGCTACAAAGACGTGCGAACTCAGAACCGCAGCATCCCAGACACCTCGATTCCGAAAGGGACCCTTGCCTAGCAAGCAGACCTCTCGAGAAAACCTAGCGAGCGTCCCCAGGAAGATGTCCCCGGGACCCGCCATCCCCAACCTGCGCAGGCCGGAGACTTCGCAGTTTCTCCAGCGCCGCACGGGGGCCGGTCCTTACCGCGTCGCGGCCGTTGAGCTGGGTGCCTTTGGCCAGACGGGCCTCGGTCTTGGATCTGCGCTCCATCTCCTCCATGATGCCTTGGATGTGGCCTCCGGAGATCCCGTGGAAGAGCATGGCTGGGGGGCGGAAAGGACACGAATTGTTTTCGGCTCGGCACCCCACTATTTCCATAAACACGCGCCTAGGGCTCTCAGTTCATCCGCGTGCAGAAGCCAAGAGGACCCGCACGGGGCTGCGCGGTGAAGGAGCGTAGAGACGCGTGGGGACAGGGGCAAGAGAGAAAAGAAGAAAACGACCAACGGACAGAGTGGAAATAGATCTGTTGAAGAGGGGAAAGACCCTGGTCAAAAAAAATAAAATAAATTAAAAAGCGACGGGGAAGGAGGGAAAAAAGGAGGTCTGGCGCTTCCCAGAAGGAGATGTGCAGAAAACAAACAAACGCGGACGGAGTGGAAAGCAGAGAATCTTACTGCAGCGAGAGCTCGAATTACTAATGAAAAACAACTGCCGCGGGGTTTGGAGTGGGGGGTGGCGGGGGGAGGAAAACAAAATCCGAGGAAGAAAGAAAAATAGTTTTGAACACAAAGAAAGAAAACGAAGTGCTATATCCAGCGTCCCCGGCTGGCTGCAAGTTCCCAGCGCCTGTAGGTTGGGTTGGGGACTGCTCCTGCTGGAGGAGCTGTGTCCAATTTGTTAAGAGACTAAAGCCAGCCCATTTTTGATAATTTAGTAGGAGGAGTCCTCTCCCTGGAGCTGCCACGGATTTTTATTCAGACAACAAAGACCTGTCATACTCCTCTCAACCCCCTGGTGATGGGCAAGCAGGGACAAACATTTCAAAGGGGTGGGGGACTGCAGGGGGAGGCAGAAGGAGGGGGCCCTTACCCCCACCCGCCACAGGCGCGCCTGCACACACACACACACACACACACACACACACACTCACACACACACCCTTCCAAGAGTTCTCAACAGTCATGTTTTTAAAAAGGGTAAAGGAGCCCTTATTGTCCAAGTCCTGGACGGAGCAGGAGGCTCATTTGATCCCGGTTCATCAGACCACAGCCCAGGCTACACAGAAGATGAGCTGCAAACTTTAAGTTTCCTTCTCCTCGGCCGACTTTTTTAATCCCATCCCCCTCCCACCACCACCACCCAGTTCACAAGGCTGTCACCAGGAAGGTATCAAACGCGCAGTCTTATGGGCACGGCACAGAAATCGTGCCTGTAACGCCTGCCCCTTTCCTCTTCACCCCTTCTTTCCCAACTACTTTTTAAAGCACTCTTCTGACTGTTGCTACCTACTCGCCTCACCTCTCCGAGGCCAGGAGGCACCACCAGGCTCCGAGGCGTCCTCCTAAGTGAAAAGGGGCGTGGAGAACCTACTTTTCCGGGCATTACTTTGGGAGAAGGGGGGGGGGGGAAGATACATATACAGTCTGGAATTTTTGAGTGTAGAGGCCAGGGCATGGTTTTGTAGACCTAGATAGTCAACAGAACCTTGACCACGGAGGACTGACTCTTTTACACAATTCTAGATCGAAGGCAAACTAGCGGAGAGTCTAGTGTCCCGTTTAAAATGCGTCAACTTGCGTGGGGGCTCCGGGGAGCTGGGCGCCCGATCCGGATAGGACGAGGCATTGGCCGCTGGCGTTCGGCACACTGCGGTGGCTGTAAAAGGGGCTCAGGGTGGAGGCTGGGAGGTGAGAACTAACAAGCAGGATGGCAGACTGCTCTTCACAAGAGATGGTATTGTTCTGTCGCCCTCTGTTCTTGCTAGCGCGGCCCTTCCCCTCCCTCTGGTCCCATTAAAAAGTGTCCACAATATTCTGATATTGTAGATTCCCTGAATCGGCCAGAAAACCCCTAGGATCGCGGAGCAGGGGGCCAGCGACGGGAACTTAATCTGAAAGAGAAGAAAGCCTAGCCGCTCTCACCCCTGTCTTCCCGGCCGCCAGCCTCTGTTTCCCCACCTCTCTGCCGCCTTGCCTTGCCCGAGATCATTGGGGTTTCAGTCTAGACACCCAGAGCAGCGGCCCCGCCGCAGGCCCGCCTCCCTCCACTCTGGCGCTTCCACGTGGAGCTTTAGCCCAATCTGGAGGGAAGGTTGGGAAGAAACTGGGGGAAAGGGTTATCTTATCGCAGGAAGAGAAGAAAGGGAAGAATACAGGATAAGAGGACGACTTAGGAAGGAGGGAAAGAGAGAAGGAAGGGAAAGAGGAAGGAAGGAGGAAGGAATGCAGAGAAGGAGGAAACCACACTGGTGGAGCAGTCTAACTTCCTGTCCCAGAGGAAAAGCCTTCGCCTTCCGAGGCTCCTGGGGTCGCCTCTTCCATGAAACTCAAGCCTCCACTGTTTCCCCATCCTTTCTTTCCCCCCTCAGGGTCAAAATAATGTTATTTGCAGACTGGACGCTTTTAAGGTCCTCTGGGTACCAGAATACAGCTCATAAAACACAATTTCACACAAAAAAATGAAGGCAATCAAGCTTAGAAAACTAAGCTGGAGAAACACCCCCCCCCCCCATTTTGGCAGCCCTACCTGACAGCAGGACGGCTATTTACTGTAAGTAATGTAATTAGCCCCTTTGGATGGAAATCAATGAGCTCTTCAAACCCACGTGCACACACGAAGGGCCCCAAGGAGGGACTGGGGGCAGGGGCCCTTTCGGAGACAGCAGGTCCTCTTACAAAGGGGCAGATTGCCTTCGTACAAGTCAGCAGTTAAACTGACTCCGGGGGCCCCAAGGAGGAGGAGAAAGGGGGGCGGATACCCAAAGAACTACTCAATTAACCCAAGGAGGCTCGAAGCACCAAGTGAATACTAGACTGTGGTCCACTTTGCTTAGTTTCCCCCTACATCCTTCCTCACTTTCAAACAGGGGTGTTTGGAATTGGCTTTGGCTATTGGATTTTGGTCCTGAACTCTTCAGCAAGAACATGAAAAACAAACAAAACAAACAAACAAACAAAAACAAACAGGACTTCGTGAAAGGAAAGTTTAAAAACACCTCTTCGAAAAAGCATAGCTTTGGGGAGAGTCCCTAAGGAAGCTGGGCAATTATGTCTTGTCAGCCTGCGTTCATTCGCCCCTTCATCCCATCCACTTCCTCTGAACATATCTTTGAAGCATCTGTAAGGGCAAGCCAGGCAGAGTACATGTCCTGCCCTCAGCACCCTAGCTGAAACGGAGCTAGGACTGCTCTTTCTTATAAAGTGCAGGTTATAGGTTCCAGTGCCCATGGGGATTGGCCACTTCCACAAAGACGTGAACTGCCAAGAATTTTTTTTTTTTTCTTGCTCTGAGAATGCAGGAAGTCTTTGGAAAGGTGGGAACGGGGCAGGGTCTGCTGGAGTTTGGGAGGTCCCAGTTAGTGTGGAGGAAATAGCTCCCCATAGGTCCAGCCTACCCTCCTCTCAGAGTCCCTCTAAAAGAAGCCCTGAAGGAGCAGAGGGATGAAAAATAGCTTAGGACTTAGATGCGTCACAGGAGTGTGCCAACCTTTTGTCTAGGGCTGTAAGTGACTGAAATAGGGAACGCATCCTGGCAACTTTGCCAGGTGGAAACACTCCTTTTACCCAGGAAATGTTTCTCTTCCTCCCATCTCCAGGCTGGATGGTTGGCACATGTTCCATGAAAGTTAGAGCAGTAGCAAGATCAAGCCCAGAGACTAAGACTTTACCTCCATTAATGGGATAGGTGCATGGTGTGGAGGCTCTCTTGCCAACACTCCCAGTAGGATCTGGAGTCTTCTTTTTAAGTCCAAAGTAGTGCTAGAGATATCGGGGCAGAACCCTGGCCTGGCACTGCTGCCCACCCCCATCCCCCAGCATAGGCAATCTAATGTGTTATTTTCTGGTCTATGGCTCTCCGTGGGACTCTGGATTCTAATGAGACAGAAGATTTTAGATTTAGAGTGCCAGTTACATCATTTCCATGACGGCAGCGAGACTGAAGGGCCATTGTCTAGGCTCTGGCATCTCACCTGGGAAAAGGTCTCTGGCTTAGTCTTAACTCCTCAGAGGCTAGAAGGGGGAAAGTGGAGATATCCTGGATTGCTCAAATAGCTGCATAGCTTTAGGCTGGAGAACAGAAAATAATCCAGCAAATGGCTCATCATTTCGCTTTAAGAGACTCAAGGTCTCTTTAGACCTGGATTTTGGTGACCATAATCTAATGCTCACAAGTTTGACGCTTGACGTTAGGCCATTCCTTCAGATTCTCAGAATACTCTTGTTTGGAAAAGGCAAAAGCTATGGAGATGTTGTCTAGATTTTGGGGTGTGTGTGTGTGTGTGTGTGTGTGTGTGTGTGTGTGTGTGGTGTTTAGGGGGAGGGTGTATCTCAACAGCCAAGAGAAGTCAGAGATGTTATGGAGCTAGGAGCCCTGCCTTCCTTGGTGGCGCCATCCGGCCTTGGATGGCCAGGCTCCCCAAACCTTTTTCTGAACAGCCCAGACAGATTTTTCTGTGCGCAAACCTTCCCCAAAACGATACTGGCGGGTCCAGTCTGCTTCTGCTTCAGAGCACCTCTGATTCAGTCTTAGCAGTAAAGTTTGCCTCAGGACAAATGCAAGTGAGCCTTCAGCGTTGCAGCGCGTGGCAGGGGCCAGGAGGCCTGGGAGATGCTGCTCTTAGCCGCAGCCCAGCTGCCGCACCGCACCCTTGCCTGCTGCTCTCAGGGACGGACGTCTAGGCCGGGTCAGGGCCGGGCAAGTCTACACCCTGGGAGTGCTCGAACACCTGCGGCCTCAAAAACCCACGTCAACCGCTTGCTATCTTCAAACCCGTGTTCTTGAATCTTGCTCCCCCTCCCCCACAACAGGGCTGCCACCTCGTCTAGAATATCGAGCTTCTGAAACTTGAAGCCCCTTTACCTGAAGCTGGCTCTGCCGGTGGCCCTCAGAGCCCCCACAACAAACAATAAATGCTAGGCAGCGCGCAATGGGTTGGGGATGAACAACAACGAGATGTGAATAAAGCCAGTTGCTATTCGAGCCTTACAAGGTACTTGCTTCCAGCAAGGTGAAGCCCCTGCAGCTCCGCCGAGGGTCGCGAGTCCCTCGTGCCTATGCTTTTCCAGGCCCAAGACCCTCTGACCTCTGCCCAGAGCCCTGACCCTAGACTCCAAGAAAGTCAAAGGCATTCAAGGAAAGAAAAGGCAAGAGCCAAAGCGCGCCCGGCCAGGGGATGGGCGGAGGGGGCGGGTTCCGGGAAGTCCTGAGCCAAAATGTTTTCCAGTCTCCAAAGCAAAGCTGAATTTTAAGACAATTACGATCCTTCCACTCAATGAAGGTATACTCATTTTCTCTCTCTCTCTCTCTCTCTCTCTCTCTCTCTCTCTCTCTCTCTCTCTCTCCCTCTCCCTCTCCCTCTCCCTCTCCCTCTCCCTCTCCCTCTTCCTCTCCCTCTCCCTCCCTCCCTCTGGAACACAAGCTGGCCCAAGAAAACAGTGGCAAGGAAAAAACAGGGGAACCTGGCAAGAACTCACCTGCCTCTAAAGTGGTGCCGTTCAGCATCCTTACTGCGAGAGGAGGGTAGTCGATCGCGGTTAACTGCGGTTGTACTGGCAGAAGAAGAAAACCTGGTGTGTCAGCTAGACATTACTCCCCGGGCTCCCCCAAGAACCTCCTCCCCTAGGTGGGGCCGGTCTCAGCCTCTTCTCTGCTGGGATTCGGACCCGACCAAGCTGAGCTTCCTTTCCAGAGCTCCAGAGCTCGGAGCCGTCCCCCCACCCACTCCAGCGATAGAAAAGCACTCCCCACAACGCGGAACCTAATGGGATGTGTTACCTTGATGTCCCGGTGTCAGATGTTCCTCTCAAGAACTTGGTTCTTGGAGAGGTGGTGGCCAGAGGTGGTGGTCAGGGGTGCGGGCCAGTCCCGGTCGTACTCTGTTAATCAAATAAATAAGCCAGTGAATGAACATAATCACATAATCTCTCTCTCTCAATCTCTCTCTCTCTCTCTCTCTCTCTCTCTCCTCCCTTCCTCTTTTCCTCCCTCCCTCTCTCCTTTCTTCCCTTTTTCCCTTTTCTCCTCCCTTCTCTCCCCAGTATTGACCTGAATCTCTCACCTCTGACCTTCAGCCTCCTCCACCTGTCTTTTATTTTCTGTTTATGCTTTCTCAAATCGGAAAAGGCGGGGGTGGGGGATGGCAGAGGGCTCAGCCTCCGGCCAGTGCCCCAACACCCTTTCTGAGGCCACGCTCAGCCCTGCCAGCCTCTCAATAATCCGAGGAGGTGTTAATGGAAGACTTGGCGGCAAGGGAACCTCATAAAGCCACGAGCATCCCGAGACTTGGGCGCAGCCGGGGGGGGGGGGGGGGGGGGGAGAGGGAGGGAGGGCTGGAGCCCCGCAGTGCACCCTGGGCTCCCAGACCCCCAGCCTGCCTTTGCCTTGCTGAAGCTGGTACCAAAAAGATGCTGCCGCCAGCTGGTGCCTGCTGCATAGACGGTGAATGGATGGTAGCTCCTGGGGAAACTGGGCTAAGCTATTGATTGCTCACACACGGTCCCCGCCTTCTTCCTACCCTTCGCTCAGCATCGAGGCTCCTAAGCTCCGCATTGGAAAGCGGGTTGGAGCAAGTTGGAGAGCGTTCCGCGCTGGAGGGCCGCCTTTGTGACTGGTCTGCGAGGGGGCCCAAGACACCTGTCCCTTTTGAGTCCTTACTAAAGAGCGACGGCTGAGATTCACCTTCTAGAAGGAAATCTGCACTCAAACTCGGGCATTCAAAAAAGGCTATCGCAGGGATGCTGTGGGACCCGGGACCGGCGGGGACAATGTTACCTGGTCTAGGTTCCGCTAGGACTGCGTTGCCCGGGGTTCCCTTCCAGCCGCTGGTAGAGGAGAATCGGAAGCCGGACCTCTGCCAATTATTTACCCCACTCCCCACCCAGGGCGCCCCTCGCAGTCGGAGATGGGGAGGCGGGGGATTAGCCTAGGCTCCCGCGCCAGTGGGGAAGGAGGTGTGAGCAGAGAGATTGGCAGCTCCGGAACGCCGGTCAGCGCCGGCGCCGTCCTCCCCCACCCGTCTGCTCCCGCAAAGCCCGGGCGGTCTTAGCGGTTCCTTGACTTGGCATGGGCCAAGGGCTGGATGGGCTGAAGGCATTTGTGTGCCTGGAAGCCACCAGCGAAAACTACGGACTTGTGCGGGGATGGAAGCCAACCGGTCCCACAATCTCTCCACAGTTTGGGGGCTTTAAGGAACGGCTCAGGAATGGTGTATTCAAGCTCCCCCTCCTCCGCGTGCTCACTCTGCACCCTACACCGCAGGGTGCCCTAGGGACTGACTGTACCCCGTGTTCCACGGGAACACTAGACTTGGTGTACTAGTCCCTCGGGCCAATCAAACAATCAGTCCCACCCCGTTAACCGAACCCGCTCCAGCCTATTCAGCTTATTTTTTCTAGTGTACCCTCTTGGTGGGGACAAGACTCTTGGGTCCAGCTTTATACTTATAAGTGAAGGAGCACTAGAAACACTTGGGTGTTCTGTCCTATGCAGCGCCTTTTAATTTCTTCGGGCACCCGTTTCAGGTGTTTGATAAGGATATTATATATACTTGGTATGTTATGTGTGTGAGAGAGAGGGGGGAGGAGAGAGGGGAGAGGGGAGGGGAGGGGAGAGGAGAGGAGAGGAGAGGAGAGGAGAGGAGAGGAGAGAGAGAGAGAGAGAGAGAGAGAGAGAGAGAGAGAGAGAGAGAGAGATCCCCCCAAGGAGAATCATTTTGGAATATGGAAACACATCTTAACTATTGTAGGATGTAGGATAGTGAAAAGGTAACACAGAGCTTTAAATTCTCCACAGTTGACAGATGTCAGCTCGCAAGCTTTAGCCATCACTGGAAGGTAGAGAAGATGAAGTGGCTGACCAAAGGTGGTGAGCGGAGAGCAAGGTTCCTTTGGGGCTGACCTGGGACCCTGCGACTTCTAACAGCCAAGGACAGCAACATAGCAAGTGTCATACATCAGGTAGGTAGGGAGCCTCCTCCACTAATCTTGTCTGGAGAAGAATCAAAGGCCCACCAATTTTTTGATGTTAGAAACTTGTTGAGCAAAGGACTTTGCAAACGCCTTTGGAGAGGGGGCACCTCACTGAAACAAAGATCCTTGGTAGAAGCAGGGCAAACTTCAGGATCTCGTTTGTTGCAAACACCCTATTTGGAACTTCAAGTTTTACTTGAAAGGATAAAATTATTTCTCATCTTGACCTTCTTAATCAATGGGGACAGTGCAGCTCCCAAAGAGAGAGGTGTGTGCATCACCATCCACAGCTAGTGAGGACCTTCTCCCAGCTGAGAAAAGAATTAGCCCCAGAAATCCATCTCCACCCCTGCTCTAGTAACCTTAGTTTCCTTTGGGTCATTCTGTGTTAGAAGCAACCCCCAAATCAGTCTCTCTTGATTTACTGTGCCCTGGGGCAGAAGGAGTCTCCAGAAACCTTGAGAATGGAGCTACACCAGAGTTGATTTATATGGATTTTATTTGCTATTTCTGGGCATCTCCATGTGTTTGTATCTATGCATCCAATAAGAGACCTGCATTTTTACTTTACAATGTGTGAAAACAATATAGCTTAAACCCTCTGCAGTGAAGTCCATTTATGTGGCAATATTGTGTTTACTGTGGGAGCACCTGCCCTGCTGCCCTACTGTTACACCATGGTTCAGGTGCATCTCTCCAGGACCGCAGCAGACCTTTATTCCTGGCATCAGGTGTAGGCAAGAGTAAATGCCTCCGCCTCTCTCCCTAAACCAGCAGCTGCTATGCTGCAAGTTGAGACCCCATGAATTGCCAACCTCCATGACAGCTAGTTTTGTTGTTGTTGTTTGGTTTTTGCTTTTTTCAAGGATTGTACTAAGAGGAAGAAAGAGCAGCCAGTGGGTAAAGACTTCCCTGGGAATTCCTCCCATCTACCAAGGGTCTTTTTCTAAACAGTGTCTTAAGTAGGACTCCTTTTCAACATAATCTCCCCTCCTTCCTTTCCTAGATTCTTCTTCTAAAAGTCTTTTTAGACTGTATTTCTTTACACAACATCCATCCGCCACCTAAGAAACTATCTGGTTAATCTTCAATTTTAGTTAAAAAGTAGAAATAAGTGGTTAGTCCTGGATCTAAGAACAGGAAAGAAAGGGGCTGCAAGGAATCCTTATGGCTTTCTAAAAAAAAAAAAAAAAGTAACCTTCACAGTCTCAACTACTCTCTTCCTCAGAGTAACTTGTGGTTCTGACAATCCCAGGTCCAATACAGTAGCATTTTGATCCAAGGAAGCTGCAGGCACCTTACATCCATCGTGGGGGTGCTCTCTCTAGAGTACCAGGGTTAGAGGACTGGAAGAACTGAGCCATCCGACACGGTCAACAGGCTTTGGGGCAACTTAATATCAGGCATGAAAAATATGTAAATAACAAAGTAGTAACTAAAGAAAACCAGAATCACTAGATTTCACATATTTTATAGCTAGGAAACACTGTTATTTGGGGATGAGTTTTGGAGAAGGCACTAGAACCTTTTGGTTGCTTAAGATCTGAAAGTCTCTGAGGACCAGCTCCTGGGCAACAGCCTCATTTTATCACATACCTTTTCCACTGGCAAAGGGCCTCCCTGTGGCTGCTACCCTGCATCAGAAGCAGAGAAGGTGTGAAAAGAACAACCCCTGGGACATCTTGCCTCACTGAAAGCTGGGCTCTCACAGGGGAATCACCACAGTGGACAAAACAGATGCAGAACAAGAAAAATGTTCAAAGGCAGATTTGCCTCAGAAGTGTCAAAAGAAAATGTGGCGGGCTGGGTAGAAGGAGAATGAAGAACGGCTTAAGGGAGACATGTCTAGTGGTCTGACATCTGTGCCCCTCCCCCAGTCAAAATGATCTGAAATTTACACTGAAAGGACAGATGGACAATGAGCATCCTCTTGCTGGAGGACGGCATTTCTGGGGTGGTCATATGCTGCATTACATGGTATTATGTCCATCTCCTTAAGTTGAAGATATACATAAAATGAAGAATGCACTTGCTATTTGCCAGCAACTTCCTTGCACTGTTGAGAAGACATTGGGAGAAGCAAAGCCAAGGAAAACCCACTGCTACTCCTGTAACCCAACTGCTACTGTCACATAATAGGACAGCCGGCCATTATTTTCTTCTTCCACATACACATACGATCATGCAGTAAAAAGAAAGGAAGGTGATGTCCACTTTATGGATGTTCTTCTGAATAGATGTCCTTAATACTAAATCAGTGTTCAAATATTCGTAACAGATAAGATTCCTAGATTAAGGCTTTATTTTCAAAACCGTGAGTTCAATTTGACCGAACAGACACAAAGTTATTGTCACACATAAAAACAGGAGTTGAATCGCTTCCTTTTAGATGGATCTTTCACATTGACTTGGCCGTATGGACACTGAAAAAGAAGGACAACCAACAAATTATTACTGAATCGTGTAACAGTCTTGTGGGAGCTTACATTTCTCCTGGTGGGAAGCAAAGGGGGCTGTTAGCCGTGTTTTAGGTCATTTGATCTACCATGTCTTAGATACTAAACAACACAAGGGGAGCTTTGGTCAACAGCCCTAACTTAGGGTCTGAGAACCATTTCCTAAGTATATCCTGCCAACCTCGAGAATTCTACTGTCAAACCCCCATCCTTACCAAATCCACAGGTCCGACATTTACACGAAGCTCTTATGCATCTGATTAGGAACAGCTCATGACACAGGTCAGAGTATCCATAAAAGTGAAGACTGACTTTTAAAACACTCTCTACAGTTCATATGTGTATTTGGTGTCTAGCCTTTAATTAGAAAGTGGGCTAAGTGAAAGGAAATGACATCTTCTTGCAGGAAAAACATACAGAGTATTCTGTAAATAGTTGTTATCTGTTTATAATCTTAACCAAATAACAATATACCTTGGTGGTATGCCTCCCAATAGAAAAGAAACACTCTGATTTCTTCTTTGCTCAGACTAGAGGAAGGAACAGTTCACTCACTTTGACCATTAAACATGAGCATGTATCTCCCGAAATAAGCATGCTCAGATCTGTAGCACTAACTTTGGAGTAAGGCAGCTTCCCAGTTTCTTTAAATACCGACTAGAAGGAAGCAGAGAAGGAAGTGTGGGGGAGAAAAGTGAGGAAGGGAGGAGAGAGAGAGAGAATATAAGCTGCTGGAGATTAAGCACCAGCCCTGGAGAGCTGCCCTGGGAAAGGAGGCTGTGAAGCAGGCAGTAGAACGCAAGGGGAGGAAGTCCCATCATTTGAAGGAGAGCCATGTCTCAGTGATGGGCAAATTTCTGTTCCTTAAGATAGCAATATTTCTAGGATTTGGTCTGCAGCATTTTTGTTTGCTTGTTTCCCTTCCTGCCCTCTGCTCTTGCCTAGTGAATACAACTTCTTTCAGACTTCATGAAAGCTTTCCTCCCAATAAAGAGCGCCCCTGAATTTCCAGTCTTAGCATTTGGAGGAGCCGATGGTCGTAGTGAAACAAAATTCCATTAACTTTAAAGGTCCTGGGTTGGCACTAAAAGCTTCATTGTCCTTTGCTGAAACAGCTTGTGAAAAGCACACTCTAGGGCTATTTAGCTTTTTTATTTGACTTGTTGTTCAAATAATGGGTATTTATGAAGTTACAGAAGCTCAGCAAACTGCTTGGGTAATTTGAGAATTGTTACTCACGTGTCTGCAAGCAGAACCGCAGCAGGCACCTCTCTGCAAGTGGGCCAGCCTTGTGAGCACCACATAGCCAGTGGCTGGGTCCACATAGCTGAGCTGGCCAGCCTGCAGAGTAGTAAAACATAGTATTAGTCCTTGTTAATGTTCATCATATCTCCCTAATAATAGTTTTAGTCCAAAACTACTGTAAAAATAAAAAAGAAAAATATTAAATTTCTTCCCCAGTAATTGTAGTGGCATTTGCAATTAAGGATGCATGTCAGCATTATATACAATCTAACTGTATGTGATTAGAGAATAAAAAAACATACAGTTCAAGTCAAATGAGAAGTTGATGGGAAAACAAGAAGTCCTCTGTATGCAATAACTACATAGCCACCACTCTGATATTTTTCATTCCGCTTCTGGGCAACAAGCTCAATAACAGATGATTTAGATGATTTTAAGAGCTTAAGAGGCTGAAAATGAACTTCACTCAGGAGTTGCAGTTACAATTTCAGTCCTCACAATATGTGGATAATGATTTAAATTCACAGAAAAGGTGCTAATCAAACCCAAACAGCCCTTGCAGAAAAGCATTACCTTTGCTATTATTAAACACTTTCTATGCCTTCATGATGTGTTACCCCACTGCACGGTCCACATTAGTTGCCTCTCCTCCCCAGCTCCCAGTATTGTTAGTTCTAGTCTCGACTGAAAAAAAAAGTATTGTTTTGCCACATTAACACTCACTGGTTTAACAAGCTTGATCAAAAGCAATTTCCAGTATACGACTTCAAATGTCAGGGAAGCATTTTCCACCTGTATACAAGTATCACTTTAATGATCTTTCTTAGCCTCCAGATTTTACAGAGGGAACTGCCCTATGAGCATTTACGGGAACACTTTCCTCTTTAGTAACTCAGTGTATCACTCTTGCATATAGACTTCCATTAACATATGCATGAAGGCAGCAGGGCTTCAGGCATACATTTTCCTCCTTTCTTTTGTTGGAGACAGGGTCTCACTATATGGTCTTGCCTGGCCTGGAACTCTATGTAGTCCAGGCTGGCCACAAGCTCACAGCAGCATGTTGGATGAACGGTATGCACCAGTATTACCAGCCATGGCATACATCTTTTAGTCTTGAACAACTTCAGCTGTTAGGTGTCATATTTAATGCTGTCACTTATTATGGGTGAACAATTAGACCAACTTATTTTGGTTCAAGTCTAGGTTCACTCTAAGCCATCCCCACACAGACAGACCGTGGCACTAAGAATCCGCTAAGTCTCCATGATGCTCTCAAGGGCTTCCCAAATCCTTGGGGCTATATGACACTAGGTGCACCCAACACTACTTTAGAATGACCCATCAGGACCTCACTTCCTTTTCTTTTCTCTTCCCCATCCCCACAAAGCTTATGTTTGAAGGTCTGGAAGGCAAGTAAACAAGTCTTTAGTAGCCTTCACTTTTCTTAGCTTCTGTGTGTCTTCTGGGGACAATTATCTGGCAAGCCAACAGGCTGCTCCTGTTCTCCATGTGGATATGGTGCAACTCTGAGTTTGCTGACTGCCTATACACACTGCATTTGTCCACATTAAATGAACCTCAGATAATGATGGCAACAAAGACAAGGCAAAAGTGCCATCAGTTTGACTGGAGAGCAAGATGTCCATGGAAAGCAACATGTCCAGTGATGATGCCGTCAGCAGCAGGAGAAAGCTCAGAGGGCTATCTGCCTTGAAGCATGGAAAAGTACTGTTGCTTGGGAGCTCTGATTTTCGGAAAAGAGAAATATCAAGCTCGTTTGGGTTTACTTATGGTCTCCTGGACAGTCATGTAACCAGTGAAATTCACACTGATGAAAACGTAGTGGGTTCCGCAGTCAAAGGAAGTTCCTTTCTTTTCCCGTGTTGATTGAACCAGTCTTTACATGCCACTGTTGTTCACTCTGAAGATGGTTAAACTTCTGGGTTTTATCCACCATACTTACATGGTGACTTGTAGAAACAAACTGCATGTGTTATATTTAAAGTAAGAGTATGAGCAAGAATAACCAAATGCTGCCA
Organism: Onychomys torridus; assembly: GCF_903995425.1. Taxonomy (NCBI): domain Eukaryota; kingdom Metazoa; phylum Chordata; class Mammalia; order Rodentia; family Cricetidae; genus Onychomys; species Onychomys torridus. The sequence goes on along the minus strand of NC_050453.1, from coordinate 54,575,025 downwards.
ATAATCTCTTGATGAACCTTTATTTACTTTCAACACCTGAAAGGGTCAGTGGATTCTCAGGGAGTACTGTTGTCAAGGGAGGGATGTCAACCTAAGGAATGGTGGAGGTTTTCCTCTCTACTCTGTGGTTCAAGGCAATCTAAATAACATTGGTCTTATCAAGTACTAGCCACAAAGAGAGCTTAATACATAGGTTTATTACAAATCATTTTTATATCATTACAGGTCTTAAAATATTAAAATGCTATCCTCATACTCTTGTAGTCTGAGTTGTCAGGAAACTGCAGGGAGATAAGGTTGGATATTAGTGGTAACAAGCAATTATTAAGTCCACAAACCAGAAGAAAAGGTTATTCGAGAATGCCTAGGCAAAAAATGCAAACTTGCTCGATTGTAATCTCCTCTACTCACTTGGACTGGAGGCAAAGGATGAGAAAGGACATAGGGCAAAAATGTAAAGCGTCTGTCTTATGTTTTCATTATTAAAGTCACTGGATGGCAGGCTGCTCAAGTTATCGTGCACAGGCAGCGTATCTGTACAACATACTTTTCTCTGCTCAGTCCTCCCACCTTCAGTTCCTCAACACCCACTTTCCCCAACCAACGCACTCACACACTGGAGGGCGTGCACACACACACACCGAGACATTGAGAAAAAGCCTTTAGCTGGGATACTGAACAACGCAGGCATACACACACACACACACACACACACACACACACACACACTCTCTCTCTCTCTCTCTCCCACTCAGGCACACACACACACACACACTCTCTCCCACTCTCAGGCGCGCACACACACACACACACACACACACACACACACACACACACTCCCACCACACACACACACACACTCTCCCCCACTCTCAGGCGCGCACACACACACACACACACACACACACACTCTCCCCCACTCTCAGGCGCGCGCACACACACACACACACACTCTCCCCCACTCTCAGGCGCGCGCACACACACACACACACACTCTCCCCCACTCTCAGACACACACACACTCTCCCCCCCACTCTCAGGGCAGACCCCTCTGTCCGGAACGCAAGTGCGCGGCCAGGTTTCCGGCGGAACCCTCCCAGCAGACGCTCGAAGCCGACCCGCCCCAGGCCGGAGGCCCGGGACCAACAGCTCCAGCACCTCGGCCCGGGGCCGCCTCGGGGGCTCGGGGCCGAGCACGCGCAGGCGCAGAGGCGGCGGGGCAGGCTGGAGCGGGCCTCACCGCGCAGGCGGCCCGGTGCAGCCCGGCGATGTGCCGTTCAGCCGCCGTTAACTCTTGGCTCGCCGGATGCTTCGGCTCTCCTCCGGGCGTTCCCTGCGAGCTTGGAGGGGAGCCGCTGCAGCCTCCTTCGGAAGCCGAGAGGACGGCTGAGCTCAGCTGCTGTCGGAAGCCTTCAGCCCAAGGCGGTGGCCTCCGTAGCGCCGCTCGCGACAGCGACGGTAGCCCGCAGGCCGCCATGGCGCCGCCACGGTGGAAGGCGGAGCGGAGCCGGGGAGGCGGGGCGAAGCGCAGAGGGGGGCGGGGCCTGGGTGGGGCGGTGGGAGGTGGGGCCGGGGAGGCGGGGCGGGGCGAAGCGAGGGGGCGGGGCGGAGAGGGGAGGCGAGCCCTGTTTGGTGAAGGCCGGCCTGTCCCTGGGTCTCCTGTTTCCTCTGCTTGGCCGCTTTGCAGAGAAAAACATGCACCTGAAGACTGGAAGAAGGTGCCTGCCCTCTCCCGTTCTCTGTTCTTAAATTCTCTATTTTCCTTCTGAGATAAAGGGCGAGCATTTTAATTTCCCGTCAGGCTAAGTCGTAGTCAGCAGAATCGTAATTGTTTAAAATAAATAAATAAAGCGAGCCTTGTCAGACTCGTAATTGTTTAAAATAAGTAAATAAAGCGAGCCTTGTTACTAAGCACCTTCAGCCCGTGTAGAAAAGGCTGCGTGTTTGCTGTTCATGTGTGGAGGGAATAAAGCTGGATGCACAAACTTGGTGACTTGGTTACTCTAGAATGAAAGTTAAGGAAAAGCCTCATACGAAGAAAAGGTGCTGTTTTCATGTAGCGAGGTTCTCGAAAAAAACAAAACAAACAAATAAACAAACACACCTAAAACCCTCTCTGAAAGACAAAGTTACATCCGTACTCCCACAAAGTTAATTTGGAAATTAACACGAGCCCAGGAGATAATTTCATGTGTTAATTAAATTTAACACCACCCCCAGACCTGGACCCCACAACCTGAGTTTCAAGAGAAGTGCTGTTAAGGAGTTTTGTTAGTTATCTTCGGTATAAAGAACCGAGGACAAGAGTTGATCCTTAGTAGCTAAAGTGGGTTAGTTGGCCTGGGAAAACGTGTCTAAGCCACTACAGACCATACCAATTCCTTTTTACAGTGTCTACATTTGCTGTGTAACCCTGAAATCACAATTTGATGCTGTTAGTCATAGATTGAAACAACTTTATTGGTACATTTTCGATCTCAGTGAATTAATAAATTGAAATCCTGTGTTCAAATGTTTCATTTATATTGGAGTAATATATTTGAGACTTGGAGACAGCCCCGAGTTCTGAGAGACCCTAAGGAAATTTGGAAAGAAGGGTCCAAAGTTAAACTCACCTGAAATGAGTATCATTAAACATGAGAATGTAAGTATAAGTTCCATTTCATCCCCAACCAACGTCTCAAAAACAAACTTAATCGGTTCAGCTTTACTGCATTGCTATTTGAAATTAAGGACCGTATTATGATCAATCCATGTGAGTCTATTAAACAGGTAGCAGAATTTATTAAAATATAAATTAGGGAAATGCACTCACGAATATAGAACGGAGTAGACAGCTGAAGTCGTCCTCTGATCTGACCTGGAGAGAATCTACCTCAGAGGCAGGAGCAGGGAGAAGGGGCCTGTGACCCTTCTCTCTTGCCTTGTAAGAGGTCACATACAATGGCAGGAAGCACCGCCTCCTTCAGGCCCATAAGGTCCTGGGCAGAGCAAATACCACTACAGGATTGAAATGTCAACATGATACCAACTCAAAGGACGAGGACCACATCTTACAGAAATGACATTGACAAGACCAGGTTGAAATAGAAACTGCAAAGAGTCATCCTGTCTAGGAAGAATAACTGTTACATATACCTTCTGGTCCAAAGAGGGAAGTGACTAGAAAAATGACTGAACAAGAGAGATCCATGTAGTAACGTAATAGCTCTTCATGCTGACCATGAAGTTTACGCAAACTTACAAGTGGGAAGATAGCATAGAACTGTACACACAGTATTCCAATATCACATTTCTGCTTTTTGTATTGTAGTGCATGTAAGATGTAAGCTTTGGAACCGGGTGTTGGCGGCGCACGCCTTTAATCCCAGCACTCGGGAGGCAGAGGCAGGCGGATCTCTGTGAGTTCAAGGCCAGCCTGGTCTACAGAGTGAGAAAGGCACAAAGCTACACAGAGAAACCCTGTCTCAAAAAAAAACCAAAAAAAAAAAAAAAAATGTAAGCTTTGGATGAAACTTGGTGGAGTGTATATATGGAACCTCTCTAATATATTTCCAACTCATGAATCTAAAATTATTTAAAATTTAGAACAGTAATAAATTAGATAAACAATTGTTTCCAGATTACTAAATACACAGAACCTTTCTTTATAACTCCTTTATTCCCAACTTTAACAGTCACCTTGATGCAGGTATGGTAGCATGTACCTATAATCCTAGAGTTCAGGAGGTGGCAGTATGAAGATTATGAATTTGTTGTCAGCCTGGGCTATATATTGAGTTCCAGTCATAACAAGATACAGTCTAAGGAAAAAAAATAATCATCCTAGTTAGTCAATGCCTACGGACATGCAAGCTGAGGATGTTCTTTGTGTTATTCACATCTTACCACTGTTTTTAGTCTTATAGATGCATCTTTAAAATATATATTTAAAATATCTTTAAAATCAAGCTTGAAAATGTAATTAAAAGAGATGAGAAGATATCTCACCAGTAATAATTCCCAGGTACTTGGGTAGTTTAATTATGGCATCATTTAGATATGGAGTAAATATCTGCCTTTTCTGCAGTTTTCATTTGGTCTCCTGTGTCATATCAAGTTACCTTACCTTACACCCCTTGTTTTAAAAGGCTCCTGCTGGGCTTGAATTTTAGTGTAGTGTAGTGTTTTTCTGTGTCTTGGCAACCACTCCCAAATAACAATTCAGAGACTTAATATTAATTATAAATGCTCAGCCGATAGCTTAGGCTTGTCTTCAGCTAGCTCTTACAACTTAAACCAACCCATTTCTATTAATCTATGTGCTGCCCTGAGGCTTGTTTGCCTCATCTATGAACTTGACATGTTGCTTCTTCCCTGTCTAACTCATGACTCCCTTAGACTCTTCCCTTCTCCCCAGCATTCTCTTTGCCCTGAAATCCTGCTCAGCAATTGGCTCACCAGCTCCTTATTAACAATGAGAGTGATACATATTTATACATATTTACAGCATGCAAAGTTTTTTCCACAGCATTTTAGCTCATTCTTGTGTGTATTCATTTCTTTTCAGATTCCTTCTATTCACAGTAGGCAAAACTGTATGAAAATGAGATCATCAAGTCCAATCTCAGAAGGTGCATGTGGATTTTGAATGAGAATGATCCCCATAGTCTCATATGTTTGAGTATTTGGTACCCAGTTGGTGGAACTAACTATTTGGGAAAAAGTAGGTAGGATGTATAGCCTTGTTGGAGGAGGTGTGAAACTAGAGGTGGGCTTTGAAACTTAAAGAGCCCACATCATTCCCAATTAGCTCTCCCTCTCTGCTCCTCATGCTTATGGATCAAATTCTCAGTTATTGCTCCAGAGTCATGCCTGCCTGTCAGCTGCCATGTTCCATGCCATGATCATTGTAGATTATAACTCAAAAACTGTGAGCCACCAAGTTAAACACATTCTTTTATAAATTGCCTTGGTCATGGTGTTTTGACATGATTCTAGAAAAGTAGGTGAAATTCTTATTTTATTATGAAGCTATTATAGCTGGATTTTCAAGTAACAATGATATTAGATAGATTATATAACTCTTTCCCAAATTTGGGGTGTTTATGTTGGCATTAAGCATGCTTGTCATGTTCAAGGGTAGGTCTCAGGGAAATAAATTCCCTTAGAATTCATTGACATTAATTTGTTTGTTTGTTGGTTGGTTGGTTGGTTGGTTGATTTTATTGTTGTTGTTGTTGTTGTTGTTTGAGACAGGGTTTCTCTGTGTAGCCCTGGTTGTCCTGGAATTCACTCTGTAGACCAGACTGACCTCAAACTCACAGAGATCCACCTGCCTCTACCTCTTGAGTGCTGGGAATAAAAGCATGTGTCACCACCACCCAGCCTACATTAATTTTTAAATAGGTGTGTTAGGACTCTGGGTTGCAAGATTATACACATACACATATACACGTACACATATACAGACATACATCATACAACTCAGACTGGTTAGAATAAAAGGATTATGTTTATACAGATATACATGAAGCATAACTGGATTTAGCATTTGATGAACTGACCAGAGCATGGCTCTCTCCATTTTCTGCTTCAATGCTAATTCACTTTCTACACAGGCTCTTTTCTGATTGGTGGAAAGTGGCTGCAAACAGATCCTAGGGCGTCATAGATTTTCATCTTGTCTTATAAAGAAAAGCAGACCTTGCGGTGAAGCTCCAGGTCAAGAGAAGCTCCGGCCTCCTAGAAGTTTTAGTAGTCATCATCCATTGTGGGATATTTTGATCTCACTCTGATATTCCCGAGACTACTAATAAAGTTTATTTTGACTCAGAGGATGGAGCTAGCTACTAGCTGACCAAACTTAGCCATAGAGGTTTTGAAGGACCAAGGCCATGACACAGGAAGTAGTAGGGAGGGACTTAGAAAGGTCCCCAGCCCTTTTTGGATCAAGGAAGAAGAAAAAGAGGAAGTCACTGGTCACTTCTCTGCCATTTCTCTGATCATTTAGGTTCTTGCCCCAATATCTGAGACTCTCAAGTTTTTATTGATAAAGAATAATTAGATAAATGCTTCAATCATCAGTGTAAATCTCCTTGCTTCAGGTTTCCAGATGGTTTTTCACATGGCATTTAATATTAGTTGTCTCTCCCTCTATCCCCTCCATTACGCTTCTCTCCCACCCCTGGCCCTATTTAATATGAAAGGAATCTAAATAGAGTCACCAAATATTAGGGCTAAGACAATGACCCAACCAGACATTTTATGCTACCAAGCAAAACCTCCACTGCCAGGAATGGATTACATTTTGTTGAATAGTTGTTAAAGAGGATCCCATGGAACCCCTCAAACATCAGAAGCTGTTTAAAGAGCTATTGTTTTGTCTCCTGATGGTAAGGCCCTATCGCTGAAGATAATACTTATATCTTTGAGCACAGAGATCAGTCTGGTACTTAACTAGAAGCTTCACCCCTACTGACTAGTGATCATGGTACCGAAAGTCACTCTGCACACTACCGTAGGAGAAACATCCTGGGACCTACAAGAGCAACCTGCCCACAAGATATACTGCTGCAATAGTGCCCCAAATGTTATGGGAGTAAAGCAACCAAATTCTGATGGAATTTCAGGCCAACTCCATGAGATGGAACCCATCCCCTGTTGCTAACGTGGCCAAGAACCTGAAACTAGACATATCATGGGCCAGGATGGGGGGACCTAATACTATTATTCTCCTAAGGAGAACATATTCTCCTAAGGAACATAATGAGAAAATGACTCCCAATGACATACTGATAAAGCCATAGATCATTGCCTTGCTCAGCCCACATCAGAGACGCTGCTTCTTGCAGTAGATAGAAATTTAGACAGAAACCCACAACTGGACAATGTGAAGAGAGTGAAATACTTCAAAACAGTCAGCCCTAAATGGGCTGTCTCCATCAAACCTCTTCCATCAGGGCTCAGGAATCCTTCAGAAGAGGGAGGCAGAAAGATTGTAAGAGCCAGAGGGGATGGATGACTCCAAGCATATAGTGTCTTCCGGAAACAGCAGACTGATACACATGTGAACTCACAGAGACCGTGTCAGCATGCACAAGGCCTGCATAGATTCAGGCCAGATAGAGCTCCAGCTCTGTGAGGGGGAAGCAAGCATGGGGTCCCACCCCCTACCAAGAAACTATCTGCAACTGATTCCCAGTCAAAGGGAAAATCTTTTTCCTTTGGAGAGTCACTGTGTCTCTCAGTTTATCAACCACACTCTAGGGGAGACCTCATTCATATCCAGGAGCAGTTGACCAACACAAAATGAACTCAGTAGTATTTTGTGGCCTTTTTATTTGCTTTGGCTTTAAAAACAAACAAACAAACAAAAAACCTCATTAGTTGTTAGCCTGTTAGTTTTTAGTTTTCATTTTTATGGGGGTATCTTGTTTCTTGTGTTTTTGTTTGGAGAGAGGGGGGAATAAAGTTGGGTGTGTAGGGAGGTGGGGAGGATCTGGGGGAAGGGAAACATGATCAAATATACTGTATGAAAAACACTTTAAAAAAAAAAAATCCTTGCTTCATAAGAAAAGCACCAGAGCCTCAGATCATAGGGAGTAAGGCAGTTTATTTTACACCATGTCGACTCAGAAAGGCAGGCGTGCTGACTGTGTGCAGAGGACAGTTGGACAGCGTAATGGAGCAAGCCTCCTTCCTGCCTCTCCTCTCTGGCTGGAGGATGGGGAGGGCTTCAGCTCTCCACTTTACATCCTTTTCATTTTCAAGCTTATCATGTGTGTGACCCCATAGGCAAGCTTAGCCATTAACACTTCTGTGTTCTAAACTTTTAGCTTTTGAGGGCGGTAAGTTTAGCAGAGTTTGGGTGGGTTGGATGTAACGAGACTATTAGGCTTCCGTAAGGGTCTAGTATTTTCTGGCTTGAGACCCCTCTGAAAATGACCCTTCAGATTTTATTTTGTACAACCAGCGTCATGTTCATTCCTTAATCAGTCTTTTTTTTTTTTTTTTTTAAGATTTATTTATTTATTATGTATACAGAAGAGGGTGCCAGATCTCATTACAGATGGTTGGGAAGCCACCATGTGGGTGCTGGGAATTGAACTCAGGACCTCTGGAAGGGCAGTCGGCGCCCTTAACCTCTGAGCCAGCTCTCCAGCCCCTCTTTAATCAGTCTTAATGAGAACAGGTTATACTTAAGCAATCAAGGTTAGTCTAAACCTGCCTGTGGGTAACCCTCCTATCTCTGTCTGAAAGTGGACTTTACTAGCTGGGAGGTGGTTGCACAGGCTTTAATCCCAGCACTCAGGAGGCAGAGGCAGGTGGATCTCTGTGATTCCAAGGCCAGCCTGGTCTACAGAGTGAGATCCAGAATAGCCAGGGCTGTTACACAGAGAAATACGTCTTGAAAAAACAAAAATAAAAAGTGGACTTTATTAATGTGGAGGGCACAGTTAAGAAATAATCAATATAGTGTGATTTCCAAAAGCGAAATAAATTCATCAGCCCACCCACTGATTTCAATATTTAAATTTTTATCTCAAAAGTTGTCTTGGGACCCCTTTCCTCCTCCTGGGTTGCCTCGTCCAGCCTTGAGGTGAGGGGTTTGTGCCGGGTCTTATTTTTATCTTGTCCTGCCATGTTGGGTTGAAATACCTGCTCTTTGCTGGAAGAAGAAGGGGAGGAGAAGATCTAGGGGAGAGGGGAGTTGGTGGTAGTGGGGAACTGGGAGGAGGGAGGGAGGGGAAGTTGTGGTGTGGATGTATTGTATGGGAGAAGAATAAATGAAACTTAGATTGTTTTAAAGCTGTTCCTCTGTTTTACCCTGGTTGTCCTTTCTTGACCTCTCATTTATTATACAAGCCCTTTTAGTTTGGATATTGCATCCCCAAAACACTCCCAACAATAGGGAACATGCCTTTTCTGTCTTCTCACCTCTCCAGCCCATCATGTACTTTTTTTTTTTAAAAAAGGATTTATTTATTTATTATGTATACAGAAGAGGGCGCCAGATCTCATTACAGATGGTTGCAAGCCACCATGAGGTTGCTGGGAATTGAACTCAGGACCTCCGGAAGAGCAGCCGGTGCTCTTAATCTCTGAGCTATCTCTCCAGCCCCCATCATGCACTTCTGCATGTAGTACTATGAAACAGTAATGACCAGACAACCCATGGTTGCATAATTAAGTCATTGTTTGTCTTTCTCTTAAACACTAGTCAGAAATGCTGTCTGGAATTGAAAATTTTCTGTACATAATATTGCATATTAGGACAAATGTATATTACTTATTGTAAATAAAGGTTTTCAAAGAACCTAAATGAAGTGATATACTAAATCTGGAATGTTACTAAATAGCTGGGCTATTTTGATGGCAGTACACATGCATACACTAACATAGATCTGATCTGAGCCCCTAAATTGCTGCCTCTTCAAGTGATGTTTTTAATTATGAATTTATTGAACTGTGATTGGACAATTAGCGCTGGAACCACAGAGCTCACAGCACTCTCCTTGTCCATATACTGCCTGTTATATTCAGTTATTTTTGGATGCTGGCTTATGTACTTGATGCTTTTTAACTAGCTGGATGGTATGTTATGACATGCCATGCTGCATGCAGATGCATCTTCACTATCAATTTCTATGATTGAGAGCAAATGTTACATGCCCCTGAGGTTGCCTACGGGAATCTCTTTCCTTTTCTTCCCCCATTTAATCAGAGATTGGATAGCACATGTTATTTCACAGAGCTGGTCTTAGAAAATTCTTCAGGGAATTCTAACCATTTCTGTTTGTGAGCTCTGCTGACTTCACAGAGGATGCTGCTCCACCAGCATCATGTGCCTGGAGCACAGCTGCACTTGACTCTCATCCTTCCATTTGGGTTCTTGTTATCCTGGACAAGTGTAGGTGGGCCATGAAACATAAAGGAATCTAACCATTTCATTTCCCTGGCGCCCCTCTCTCTTGACTATTGTAATGAAGAGCAGTCTGGCTTCTAACTCCCATTGCCTGCCTACTTCAAGTCTCTCAGATGACTGGTCAATCCAGTACAGTCATGTGGTACCCACTTGACCAAGAGATCCTGAACTCTTTACACACACATCCCCACCCCCACCCTCCCACCAACCAGGTTCATCACCAGGTGCTGTCAGTTTTGTTTGTGTGACATCATTGCACCTGTCCTTCCTTAGGTCCCAGCCTGTGCCTGCTCTGGAAGCTTCTCTGTCAGCTCACTTTGCTCACGGTTTCAAGTCTTTTCTGCAAGATGTGTGCACACTCCTTCACAGCTCCCCTAAAATCTAAAGCACAACTACATTTGCACTCTCCTCTTATATAATTTTGTTTGAGTTTTTTTCTTTTCCTACTCCTTTACTGTTGGGTCTTTAAGGATAAAGATGGTCTTACTTATTTTTTTTTAATGTATAGTGGCACCAATACATAAGAAATGCTGCAAAAGAGTGGGAAAGAGAGAGAAGAAAAACTGGCCTAGTGAATGGATGAATAAATAATGGCATTGAAGTCCAGTTGTGAATCACATCATCAAGAAGTAATACAATTGCATTTTCTCCTAATAGGCTATGGTGAAGAATCAGCTCTGGGTTTTCCCAACACATCAGTTTATCTTAGGCTATTGTTCTGAGACACAGTATACTAAGATAATAAAGTAACTGTGACTTTATTTGGCAATCTCTTTAGCAAGTCTCCCTGAAACAGTCATTGAATTAATGGTGAGCGCAGTGTATGGGCTGTATTGCAAATGAAGTAAGTACATGTTGACAGTGAAGTGAAGCCTTGTTAACCCTGAACAATCATTCCAATTATAAACTACATGCACACAATCACTGTCACATGAAATATCCCCACTAATTACTTCAAGCCCTTTTGTTATGCCAGCATTAGAAATGAAACCCACAATTGTGTCTACTCAGTGTGAACTGTGGAATCAAGAGTATTGCTAAATTTTAAAAAAGCAATAATTTTTAAATTGTTAAAATACATAGATTCGATTTGTGCTTTTGAAGTGTGTGGATAGCACAGTATTCCAGGCTTTCCTACATAACAACGCATTTGTAACAGGCATCTTGGCTAGGTCTATAAACACAGCATACAAATCAGAGAGCTGTTTTGTGCACACTTACTGCTGCCTGAGGGGGAAAGCATGTCCACTGTTCCATGACTGGAATGAAAGGCATACTGAGCTTCAGGTCAAATATCCATGACATTGACATGTACGACTAGTCTACTGAGTATGATACATGTTAATATCTTCCCAGTGGTGGGTAGGAATGCTATGCCTCAGTGATCAACACAACACATGCAACCCCTTTAGGTTTTCCACAGGTGTAAAGCTGATGCAACCTCCAAAGCCGTGGAATGTGATTCTACTTTGGCAGTTAAATGGTAGTGTGGTCATATTTATACAATTTATTCAAGATGTCACCCATATTAGGTGCACTGTCTGATCATATTTTCATTTATTTATTTTTAAAGATTTGTTTATTTTAATTTCATGTGTATGAGTGTTTTTACTGCACACACACACACACACACACACACACACACACACATATATATATATATACCATGTGTGTGCTTCAAGAGAGCATCAGATTCCCTGGATCTGAAGTTACAAACAGTTCTGAGCTGCCATCTGGGTACTGGGAACCAAGTCAGGCCCTCTGCTAGAGCAGTGAGTGCTCTTAACCACTGAGTCATCTCTTATTATTTATTTTTTTGAGACAGGTCTTATTCTTATAGCCCAGTCTGGCCTTGAACTCTCAGTGGCATTAGAAATGACCTTGAACTCTTGTCTCCACCTCTCAAGCTAGGATCACAGGTATGTACCACCACACTGGATTTAATGCAGTACTAGAGGTCAAACCCAGACATTCTAGGAAAGCACTGTAGCGATTGAGTATCACCCCCAGATCTGATGGTATTTCACTACGGCACACTTTAGACAGCATCCTTATGAACTAAATGGTTTCCTTTACTTTATGGGTAGGGCCAATAATAAAAGAAAATTCAGAACTTCATGACTGATTGAGCACTCTAAGATATGTGTTGAATCTACAAAGTGAGTACTGAAACAGTGAACTCTTTGAATGTTATCATGCAATGTCATCAACTAGAGCTAAAGTCCTCAATTAGTAATAAGAAGATGTACATTATGCCTACAATTTTATTCTGAATTTAAGAACAGTGACTAAGCTGTGTGTGGTGGCACATCCCTCTAATCTCATCACTGCAGTGGCAGGCAGATGGCTTTAAGTCTGAGGGCAGCATGGTCTTCACAGCAACAAGCCAACCAAAGTGAGGCCCAGTTAGACCCTTCCAAAAGAGAAAACCCCAAAACATAATAAAATGAATAAATAAAAACAGTGACTAAGCCATCAGACCACGTTTCTGTTTTGTTCTTGTCCACCACTCTCTTTCGCCTTTCATGCCACGGGTATTTCATTATTATCTTTTTTTCTCCCTCACCCTTCCATTAAGGTCCTTTCCTCCCCTTTCATGGTTATATCACACACACACACACACACACACACACACACACACGCACGCACGCACGCACGCACGCACGCACGCACGCACGCACACATATGGCATCCTCTTTAGTCATTCATCTCTTGAGCGTCTAAGGGGGTTCCATTTCTTAGCTATTTGAATAGTACGGCAGTTAACCTGAATGTGCAAGTATCTTAGCTGTGGGACTTAGAATCCTCTGGCTATAAATGGAGGAGATGTATAGCTGGGTCATGTGGTGTGATGTTTAGGTGCTTCAAGGAATCTACACATTGATTCCACACTGGCTGCTCCAGTTTATGCTCCCATCAGCACCGTGCAAGGAGTCCGTTTTCCTTACATCTTTGCCAGTATTTATCACTGTTTGTTTTCTTGATAATAAACATTTCTACCAGAGCGAGATGGAATCTCAGAATTGTCTCTTTGATGGTTAAGAAGTTGAATACTTTTCCCAAACCTTGTCATCCATCTCTATTTCCTCTTGGAGAAATGTCTACTCAGTTCATTAGCTCATTTATTAGTTGGGTGATTTGATTTGGGGTTTTTTTGGTATATTATATGTTACTCCCCCATCTGACAATTGCAGGGTCTTTTTCCCCACGGCGATTGTTTCCTTTCTTGTGTAGAAACTTTGTCATCCATGTGACCCCACAGCATGTTTAAAGCATCCTTGCTTATGTCTGCATATCGACATGTTTCACCTGTGTTTTTCTCCAACAGTTTTAAAGCTTTAGAAATTACACTACGATCTTTGATCTATTTTAACTTAATTTTGTCCACCGTGTGCGTTTTTCCTACATTCTATTCTGTAGGTCTGTGTTTGGGCAGCTACAGTCCTGCTTTTGTTGCTCTGGCTGTAGGATATAGTTGGAGATCAGATATTGTGATGCCTCCAACATTGCTCCTTCTGCTTGGGTTGTTCTAGCGATCTGGGGCCCATTATGTTCCCATAGGAATTTTAGGATCATTTTATCTGTCCTGTGAAGAATGAAATTGAAATTTTGACAAGGCCTGTACCAAATGTGCAGATTGATTTAGATGATGTAGCCATTATTGCCATGTTAATTCTGCCAACATAACCCCTGTTGTCTTGGGACTTGCTACATAGATAAAGCTGGACTTAAACTCACAGAGATTCACCTGCCTCTGCCTCCCCAGTACTGGGATTAAAAGCATGCATCACTACTCCTGGCTCTGCTAATTCTCCAGTATGTCGGTCTTTTCATCTTTGAATGTCTTCTCTTTGTGTGTGTGTGTGTGTGTGTGTGTGTGTGTGTGTGTGTGTGTGTTTAATGCTTTGATAATATCCTACTTGTGTACACTGAATTTGACATTTTTGTCCCCCATTACTGTCTCTCATCCATCCATCTCTCCTAATGAAACTTTTTCTTCCCAATAACTCCCTCCTATTTCAATATCTTTTTAATTTTTAATTAACTTAATTAATTAATTCAGAGACAGGGTCTCACTAAGTCTCCCTGGCTGGTTTGGTAATGTCTTTTAAAATCTAACCCACTAAGTTTAAATAAGTTTGCTTTATGAGCATGAGCTGGGGATTGTTTTCTCATACACAGGCAATTTATTAGTAGCTACATTCCAGAGAAAGATGACAGTCCCGCTCTTGCTTTACACTTCAAAAAATAATTTGTCATACAACCAATTTAACTATCAGATTCCACTTACTCCTATGTTTAAAATATCATGCCCCCCTTCCCTTGAATTTTTCTTGCTCCCCAACATTGCTCAATCTATGATCTCTTGTGTCTGTATTATTACAAATGCTTCCGGAATAAAAATGACTGCTTCTCTTCTCTCTCTCTGACTCATACTTAACACTGATGTCAAAATAGTAATATTTACATGGCATTTTATGGTTTTTTGTTTGTTTGGAGGAATTTTTTTATCTTCTTTTTAACTAGGTTGTTACTATGTAACCTGTTCTGGCCTGGGAACTCATGACAATCATTCTGTTCCAGCCTCCCAAGTACCAAGATTATATGTAAAAGGTACCATTCTTGACTTAAGTCACAAACCATTTTCATTATCATTTTCTGTTTCAAAAATCCTCAGTGTTGCTACTTTGCATATAGGGTAGTATATGAACTCATTAGCTCGGCTTTTGAGAGGCTCCCACACTTTGACCCCTGCAGAACCTTTCCAATCTTTTGTCCTGTTGCTCTCCAGGTCAAGCCCTCTGCTGTAATCAGACCAGTCTCCTCAGTCTCCTCTAAATTACCCATGCTACAGACAGGCAATTCTGTCTCCCAATGATTCCCTCCCTGATCTCCAGTTGTATTTCACTGTCCATGCCTCCTCCATGTGTCCCTGAGGTAGACACTGCCCAGTCTTATGTCAATTTTGAAAACTCCACATTTCAGCTATTGATAGATTTATGCGAACATGGGACCAGTGACCATGAGAGGTAATTCTATCTGGAGCCCATTGGGAAATAAGGGATTTTTATTTTGAATTTAGCACTGTAAATAATCCTTTAAAATACCCACTTACAAAATATCTCATTAGTTAAGTAACACCATATTTGCTTTTCAAAATACAAAGACAAACCTGCAAAAAGCAGGGGAAATATGGGCACCTACATCTAAAACCTGAACCAAATATCAGAGTCTGTATTTCTCTGGCACTACACTACTGCTGTCCTGGAGAAGCCTGACCATCTTGATGAGCACAATATTTAGGTTTGTTTGGAGCCAGGACATAGAGCATGGGCCTTGCCAGATGAATAGTTTGGATAAACATCCTTTGTCAAGTTGAACCATACAGAGAGCCCCACCCTGAATCAGAGCTGGGTCACTGACTTTTGCTTTGTTGAGGCTCAACATTAGCAGGAGGAAGGATATTGTGAAGGAAGCCTTCTCCTCAGCAGGAGGAAGAGACAAAACCTATCTCTCTGTGTTTGCATTGTCCTGAACATGGACAAAGGGGACTGTGCTTGCAAATAAGCTTTGGGCTAAAAAGTATATATTTTCATGAACATACAAATTAGTATAATAACAAGACCTTGTGATAGGCTGGTGGGACCCCCCCCCCCTTAGGCTGCCCAAGAGAACTGAAAATAAATAAGTTCGTTCTAGAGAATTATAAACTTTACTCTTTATCCCATACAAATTTATATGATAACAGTCTTGATGGAAACAAATCCATATTTCTCAAATACAGGACACAAGGAATTCAAGCCTCATGACCACAAACAACAACAAAACCCCACAGATAGTAAAATGAAATAATAATGGAAACCTCCAATAATGGAAATACTTAATAAATAATCTGATGGAGAGCTGGTCTTAGAATCATCTGTCATTGAAACACCCCTAGGTGTTTAAGTTAATCATATAGAGCTGTGCACAATCTGCCTACTATATATATATATATATATATATATATATATATATATATATATATATATATATACACACACACATATTGTCATCTCTAAATTACACAATGTACATACCATGTGAAATCATTGTTATACTGTGCCTGTGCTGTTTTGGGAAAGACAAGAAACCGTTTCTGTACGTGTTTATAATAAATGCATCTTGAAAATAGTTTTGTGTGTGTATATGCGTGGGTACACATACATGTGTGTGGAGACCAGAGGTCAGCCTTAGATATTCCTCAGGCACTGTTGACCTTTAATTTCTGAGACAGGGTCTCTCACTGACTCACTGACTCAGAAGTCACTGACTAGGCTAAGCTGGCTGGCCAGAGAGTCCTAGGAATCTTCCTGTCTCCACATACCCTATGCCTGGCTTTCTCCCCTGTTTTTTGGGGGATGAAAATCAGGTCCTCATACTTGCCAGCACTGTCATGACTGAGCCATCTCTCCAGCCACAACAGATGTTGTATCAATGGTTGGTTGGATCTGTAAAACCCGTGGAAACCAGGGGCTGTCTGCAACCCTTATTCTAACTTTTGGCTACATTCACCTCTATTTGCATATGTATATGGTCTTACCAGTTTTTTGTCTGTGTTCTTTAAATACTTGATTCTTTGATATGATTTCATACAGATATAACACATTCTGGCTACACTCGTTCTTCTACCATCTCTGATCCTCCTCCCTCCCTTGTCCCCAAGTCCCCATTCCACTTTCATGTCTTCTTGTTTGGGTTTTGCTTTTGCTTTGTTACCCACTGGCTTTAACCAAGGCTGCCAGTGTGGGCATGGGTTTAAAAACTACCCACTGCACTGTGAGTAACTCACTCATGCCTACATCACTGACCACAAGACTGACTCCCCTCAGTCAGGAAGAGCCCCATAAGCCCTTCCCCCATCTATAACTAAATGGGGTCAGTCTTACAGCCCTATGCAGACAGCCATAGCTATTAGAAGTTCATAACTAGCATGGCCATGTCATGCCCATATGACAGTGACAGCATTTGTGGTCCTCCTTCCTATCATTGGACTCAATATAATTGTTTTCAGTTCCCTTTATTTTTTCCTGAAGTGTTCATAATTTCATTTTTCTTTATGCCTAAAAAATGTCATTGTATGTATGTATGTATGTATGTATGTATGTATGTATGTATCACATTTCATTATCCACTCATCTGTTGATAGGAATCTAGGCTGATTCCACTTCCTTACTACTGTGAATAGAGCAGACTCTCTGTAAGCTGAGCCATTACAAGTAACTTTATTCATTTTATTATGTTTTTGTTTTAAACTTTCAATGAGAAATTTGCAATGTATTTCTTTAGTGTAGTTTTTAGTCAGCAAATAGCCTTCTAACTCTGACACCTAGATGTTTAATCTGGTCTAGTTATATGAGATGCATAGTATTTCATTAACCTCAATCTTGTTCTCCTATGGAAAAGGGGGGAGGGAGAATTATTTTTCCTAGTCAAATATAGACCTTTACAAATGATTTTTTCTACTTCAAAACAATTTCAAGTGTTCCCTTAATTGGTGTTATAATCGAGTCTCCAGAAGCTCTCATAAACTATGTTTGAACGTGGTTATATTATTCCCACTTTTAAAAAAATCAAATTATCAGAAAATCAAATGAGCAAAATCCCTATAGCTCTCATTTAGTCTCTCCATATTGGATACAAGCAGTCTCCCTGATGGTCAACATAAGATAAGCTAATCAAATCTCCATGCAAGGATCAAAATGGATTGAAAAGACCAATTAATGGTCTTCTTGGTCCATGTGGAGAACAAGACTCTCCCAGGTGACTGATGAAGAAGAGGGGTGAAAACAGACCCTCTTTGTTAAGTGGAATTGGGGGACATTTGGAGGGTGGTGTGGAAACCTAGCTCAGGGAAACTTCCTGGAATCTATGAGGGTGACCCTAGCAAGAAGTCTAGTAATGGAGGATATGGAGTCTGAACTAGTCATCTTTGTAGCCAGCAAGGCTTCCAGTGGTGGGACTCAGTCACATTTGGTTGAGTTGTTGGGCTAGAAGGTCCTGTGGAGACCTCTAAACAACCCAGGCTGATGCTAAGACATAGGTCACTGAGAACTGACAGCAGGGCTCTATTGCTGAGGCCAGCTTCCACACATGAACATAGAGAGGTTGAGCTTGTGCAGTCTTGGAGCCTTCAACCCTACATTCTAGTCTCTTTGATGTGAGAAAGTACTCTATAGACTGTAGAAAGAGGAAACTTAGCTATTGTAGAACATTATTTTAAGATGTGTTACATTTGTTTATGCTGTGGAACATTTGTTTAATGATGCAAAGATATGTTGCAGTCTTTTATGTTGCATTTGTTTAATTTGTGAAGCTGTGTTGCTGTGCCTGGCTAAAACACCTGATGGTCTAATAAAGAACTGGATGGTCAATAGCAAGGCAGAAGAAATGATAGGTGGGGCTGGCAAGCAAAGAGAATAGATACAAGACAAAATCTGGGAGGAAAGGAAAAGAAGAAGGAACAAGAGAACAAGGAAAGGAGGATGCTAGGGGCCAGCCACAGAGTAAGAGTGAAAGTAAGATTGCAGAATTAAGAGAAAGGTAAAAGTCCAGAGGCAAAAGGTAGATGGGATAATTTAAAGTTAAGAAAAGCTGGCAAGAAACAAGCCAACCTAAGGCCAGGCATTTATAATTAAGAATAAGCCTCCATGTGTGATTTATTTGGGAGCCAGGTGGCGGGTCCCCCAAAAGAGTCAAGAGAGCAAAGAGTAAAAACAAATAACTACACTGAACACCAACCCAGCCACGAAACCCTCCATCTACAATCTGTCCTGCCTGTAAGATGTGTTAGCACAATGGAGGCTCAGACTTATGTGAGTGGCTAACCAATGTCTGGTTTAACTTGAGGTCCACACCATGAGTGGGAGCCCATGCCCTACACTGCCTGGATGACCAGGAACCAGAGACTGGATAACCCAAAGACTTGGGATAGTACCAAAGAGGATTGGCAAAAAAAAAAAAAAACCTCAATGCCCTCAAAAACAAAACAAAACCAACCAAACAAACAAACAAACAAAAAGAAATGATCCCTAATGATATCTGCTACACTCATAGATCAGTGCCTTGTCCAGTTATCATCGGAGAGGCTTTCTCTAGCAGCTGATGGGAGTGGTCACAGAGACCCACAGCCAGACATTATGCAGAGTCTAAATTAGATGTCTCCATTGGGTCCCTCCCCTCAAGGAACCCCATGAAAGAGGGGAAGGAAAGACTGTAGGAGTCAGAAGGGATGGAGGACACCAGAAGAACACGGACCACAGAATCAACTAAGCAGGGCTCATATGGGCTCACAGAGACTGGAGCACAAGCACAGAGCCTGCATGGGTCCATACCAGGTCCTCTGTGTGTATGATATTGCTGTTAGCTTGGTATTTTGTGAGACTCCTCTCATTGGAAGCAGGTGTATTTCTGACTCTTTTGCCAGCTCTTGGGACTCTTTTCCTCCTATTGAGTTGCCTTTTCCAGCCTCGACATGAGGACTTTCACTCTGTCTTATTGAATCTTGTTTTGTCCTATTTGGCTGTAATCTCTTGGAGGCCTGCTCTCTTCTGAAGAGGAAACTGACTGGTAGTGGTTCTGGGGAAGGTGGGGTATAGGTGAGCAAGGAGAAGTGGAGGGAGGAGAAACTGTGGTCAGACTGTATTACGAGAGAAGAATCTATTCTCTTTTCTTTTTTAACTTTTTTTTATTGATTGTTTGGAAATTTCATATAATGCACCCCAATCCCATTCATTTCCCAGTCTATCTGCCACCATTATAACTTCCCTCAAAACAAAAGAACAACAACAAGAAAAGTCCAATTTGTGTTGCCCGCCCTCACCCCTGTCATAGCCACCAACTATGAAGAGCTACACTTCAGCAGTCCTATCACAATTTTCAAGAGTTTCCTTCAATGGTTTCCTGTTTAAATTGTTACTATATCTCTCATTCTCGACTGTGAGTCTGGAGTTGTCAATACCACAGCAAAAGAAGTTTCCTTGCCCTTTACAGTCAGCAGCAGCATGGATCATGGACTTCTGCATGGCTTCATCAACATGGCTTCAGGTGACAGCACAGACCACGGACATCCCATGGCCTTTGGCAGTAACATCGGGCATGGACATCAACATGGTCCCTAGATGCATCATGGACCATAGACACCATCATGGACCTCAGCAGTAACATAGGCCACACATGTCAATATGGCTTTTGGGGTAACATGGGCCATGGACATCAACATGGCCCCTAATAAGAGCATGGACCATAGACATCAACACGAATACTGGTGGCAGCCCAGACCACTGACATATCCATGGCCTTTAGTGGTAACATGGACCATGGACATTGACATGGTCCCCCACCTCCTTATATGCATGCATGAAATTGTCAACAGATAAAAAGCCAACTTTCCCACAAAGCATTAGCATAACCATAATAGACAATAAAAGAAATAGGCAAAAGGATTTGAACAGCCATGCCTATCAAGGATCTCTAATCATCTCTACACATAGTACAACTTTTAATAATTGAATTGATTTTAACTCTAAATTCCTCCAACAGAAAGGTAAGAGGGAAAGGCATTCTATGGTATATTTGACATATCTGTCTGCGGTTTGGTAACTCCAGCCTGTTACTCCTAAGACCACACACAGAAAATAAATAAAAATCTTAGACTACATATGTAATCTACAACCTTGTATTGATAACTAAAAACACCTGAAATACTTATTGATGGTTGTTTTATCTATATGGTATTTTAGAAGTTTAAAATAAGTGTATTCTGTGACTTGATATGCCATGGCTGGTTAATATCCATGGAAAGCCTGCCCTGTTTTGAAAAGAAATGTCAGAGCAGTGGACGGGGGTGGAGAGAGAGGGAGATGCAGGGGGAGGGACTGAGAGAAGAGGAAGGAGGGGAAACTTTGAGATGTAAAAACAATACATAAATAAATAACAGTAAATAAATAAAAGTGTATTATTTTTCATTAAAATGAAGTTTGTATTTATTTTATTTTGTTTTTGTCTTCAATACATCCCGGACAGAGTTTTCCCTCCCTCAATTACTCCAAGTCCCCTCCCCTGACCTCCCCTCTCCTCCAGATCCACTCTTCCTCCAATTCCCTTCAGAAACGAGCATACCCCCCCACCAGGGATATCCACTGAACATGGCATAAGAACATACTGTAAGACTAGGCACAAATCTTCATATCAAGGCTGGTGAGCCAACCGAGTAGGAGGAAAAGGGTCCCAAGAGCAAGTGAAAGAGTCAGAGACACCCCCACTCCCACTGTTAGGAGTCCCACAGAAACCCCAAGCTAACAACCATAACAAATATGCAGAGAATCTAACAGCCCTATGCAGATTCCATGATTGCCACTTCAGTCTCTATGAGGCCTTACAAGCCCTGCTTAGTTGATACCCATGGGACGTGTTCTCCTGGCATCCTCCACCCCTCTAGCTCCTATAATTCTTCCTTCCCCTATTCAGTGAGAATCACCCAAGCTCCAAGGGAAGAGACCAGATGGACATCTCCAGTTTGGTCTCTCTCTCTTTCTGCCCAATGTTTGGCTGTGGATCTCTGCATCTGCTCTCATCAGATACCAGCGGAAGCCTCTCTGATGATGATTGGGTAGGTATCTACATATGAGTATGGAAGAATCATTAGGAATCATTTTATTGATTTTTTTTCTATCATAGGACTCTGGGTTATCTAGCTTCTGGTTCTTGGTTATTCAGGCAGTGTTGGGTATTGGCTCCCTTTTGTGGCATGCACTTCAAATTAGACCAGTCATTGGTTGGCCACTCCCACAAGTTCTGTGTCTTCATTGCCCCAGCACACCTTGAAGGCAGGATAGATTGCTGGTCAAAGGTTTTGTGGCTAGGTTGCTGTCCCAGTCCCACCACAGGAAGCTTTGCCTCATTACAAAGGATGGCTGGTTCAGGCTCTGAATCCTCCATTACCAGGAGTCCTTACCAGGGTCACCCTCATAGAATCCTGGGAGTTTCTACTGCACTAGGTTTCCACATTGTTCCCCCAAAACACCCTCCAACCCCAATCATCTCTCCCCATATTTTCTTCCATTCCCCTGCCACCCAATTCCTTCTGTTTCCATTTCCACCTGCCCCTGTCCACTTACAAAAATCTTTTCTATTTCCTCTTCCCAAGAAGATCCACATGTCTCCCTTGGAGTCCTCCTCTTTACTTAGCCTTTCTGGACCTGTGGATTGTAGCATGATTATCATTACCGAACAGGTAATATCTACTTATAAGTGAGTACTCACACATTTGTCTTTCTAGGGTCTGGGTTAACTCACTAAGATGACTTTTTTTCTAGTTCTATCCATTTTCCTGCAAATTTCTTGATGTCATTTTTTTTTAACAGTTGAGTAATACTCCATTGTGTAAATTTACAACATCTTTACCCGTTCTTCAGTTAAGTGACATCTAGGTTGTTTCCAGTTTCTGGCCGTTATAAACAAAGCTGCTATGAACACAGTTGAACAAGTATCTTTGTGGTAGGATGAAGCATCCTTTGGGTGTATGCCCAAAGGTATATACTGGTATAGCTGTATCTTGAGGTAGATCAATTCTCAGTTTTCTAAAGAAGTACCATATTGATTTCCATAGTGTTTATACAAATTTGTACTCTCAGCAACAATGGAGGGTGTTTCCCTTGTTCCACATCCTCAACAGCTTGAGCTGCCATTTGTGTTATTGATCTTAGTCATTCTGAAAGGTATAAGATGGAATCTCAAAGTAGTTCTGACTCACATTTCCCTGAGGGCTAAGGATGTTGAACGTTTCTTTGTTTATCGGACATTTGAGTCTCCTCTATTAAGAATTATCTGTTTAGATGTATACATTGTTTTTAATTGGATTATTTGTTGTTGTTTTTTTACTTCTGATTTCTTGAGTTCTTTATATATTTTGGATATTAGTCTTCTATTGGATAAGAAGTTGGCAAAATCTTTTCTAATTCTGTAGGCTGTCACTTTTTTTCCCATTGACAGTGTCCTTTGCCTTACAGAAACTTTTCAGTTTCATGAGGTCCCATTTACTAATTATTGATCTTAGTGCCTATGCTATCAGTGTTCTGTTCAGAAAGTCATCTCCTGTGCCAGTGTTTTCGAGGGCACTCAGATCAGTATGGCCCCAGTGGCAGTGCCACCCTCAGACATGGCCTCTGGCAGCAGCCCAGACTGTAGAAACTGGCATGGCCCTTGATGATAAAACAAGCCATGGACATCAACACAGACCCAGACATGGCCCTCGGCAGCAGCTCGGGCACAGACATCACATGGCCTCAGGTGGCAGTGCAGACCACTCTCATCTGCTTCTTCCTCACCAAGGTCATGTCTCCATTTCTTCCTCTCTCCATAGCACATGAACCGCTCTGCTTCTCTTACCCTCCCATCTCTCCACCACATACTTGCTCACCATAGTGATGCCCACCAACACCATAGCTTTGCTAGACTGAGTCTTTTTATTGGGTAATTGAGTCCATTGATATTGGAAGCTATCAATAACCAGTGTTTGTTAATTGTTGTTGTTGTTGGTGGTGGTGGTGGTGGTGGTGGTGTGTGTATGAGTATGTTTCCCTTCTTCAGTTTTGCTGACGTGAGATTATCTCCTGGGTTTACTTACATGGATTCAGTTAACATTCTTGGGTTGGAGTTTTCCTTCTAGGACCTTCTGGAGTACTACATTTGTGGATGGATATTATTTAAATTTGACTTTATCGTAGAATATCTTGTTTTCTCCCTCTTTGGTGATTAAAAGTTTTTCTGGCTATAGTAGTCTGAGCTGGCATTTGTGATCTCTTAAGACTCTGCAGGACATCTGTCCAGTCCCTTCTGGCTTTTAGAGTCTCCCTTGAGAAGTCGAGTGTAATTCTAACTGGTCTGCCTTTATATGTTATTTGCACCTTTTCCCTTGCAACTTTTAATATTCTTTCTTTGTTCTGTATATTTAGTCTTTTGATTAATATGTCATGAGGGGACTTTCTTTTATGGTCCAAACTATCTGGGTGTTGTGCAAGGTTGTTGTAACTTTATAAGCACCTCCTTCTTTAGGTTAGGAAATTTTTCTTCTATGGTTTTGTTGAAAATACTTTCTGGAAAATATTTTCTGGGCCTCTGAGCTGGGATTCTTCTCCGTCTAGTCCTATTATTCTTTCAGGCATTTGGTCTTTTCATGGTGTCCCAGATTTCTTGAGAGAGAGAGAGAGAGAGAGAGAGAGAGAGAGAGAGAGAGAGAGAGTAATTTTTTAGATTTAATATTTGTGTTGACCAATGTATCTATTTCTTCTATCATATCTTCAATGCCTGAGATTCTTTCTTCCGTCTTTTGTATTTTGTTGGTAATGCTTGCATCTGTAGTTCCTGTTCACTTACCTAGATTTTTCATTTCCCAAATTGCCTTAGCTGTGTTTTCTTTATTATTTTTAATTCCATTTTCAGGTCTTGAGTAGTTTTATTCATTTCCTTCAACTGTTCATTTTTTCTTAGCTTTCTTTAAGGGATTTATTTATTTTTCTCTTTAGGTACCTCAGTCATCTTCATGAAGTTGGTTTTAAGGTCATTTCCCTGTGCTTTAGCCGTATTGGAATATTCAAGGCTTGCTGTAGCAGGATGACTGGGCTCTGGTAGTGACATATTGCCTTGGCTGTTGTTGATTGTGTTCTTACACTAGCATTTAGGCATCTGGGTTTGGGATGATTATAGGTCTAAGTGTTGATTTTTGAGTTTGTCTTTATTGGATGGTGTTTTAACTTCGGCACAGTGACTGTGCCTTAATCTACTGCTATTATTAACCAGCGATTGCAACTCCCACAGTTATTAGCCTGCTTCTCAGCAGCAGCCTGGTAGCTCAAGCCACAGCCTGGTGAGAATTCTTTTCCCACAGGTACTGGTTCTGCCGCTGCCACTAAAGGTGGCTTTAACTAAATCTCTATCATTCTATTTATAAATGACACTTGAGATTCAAAGGCTAGACTGAAAACCTGCTAGCTCAGAGAGGTTGAATAACAACTACCTCTCACCTTGCTGATTTCTCCCAAAGAGAGCAACCTTCTGCCCTGCCCAACAAAAGAAAGTCATGCCACTCAAAATCCTTCCTTATGCTTTCTGGTGCATCTCTCTATCTCTTCCAGATGCCCTCTGATGCTCAATGATTACTTTCTGTCAACTAGTTGCTAGCTCAGCTTCCTGACACAGGTTAATTTATTTACTTAACACAAATGGGAACTCAGGGTTCGCAGTATGATTGAATATCCCCCAAAAGGATGGGTGTTGTGTTCCTTGGTTTCTGTTCCTCTCTAGTCTTCTGGTCTGTGTGGCCTATAGTAGAGTAGGGATTTTCCACCCGAGAGCTGGAATTCTTGTGGTTGATGTGGACTCTCATCAAGTAGGAGGTCTCCATCTAAGTTTAAGGCTGGGACACAGTGATGCAGAAGGGGTAAGGGTTAGGGATGTAGTGGGAGGGCACTGAGAGAGCAAAGAAGGTCCTCCAATAGCTACTTGGACTGCTGGTGGCCAGTGCAGTCTCTGGTAGAGCAGGGAGTCTCTGCCTCAGTCTGTATTTTCAGAGTTTCTGCACTTCATTTAAAATTAGAAAACTTGAAGTCAATAGTATCTAGTTTACTGCCATAAATGTATTCAATAAATGATCACGTTCAAAGACAACCAGTTATAGAAATGAATTTAACAATGATTTTAGCAGTTCATTGCTCTAAAGACATAGAACTGAATCATTTAGAGATGGCACAAACTTGCTTACAAATGGCAATTAAAAAGTAGAATAAGCACAACGATCCACAATAACCGAATAAAGCTCCTGCTTTTCTTGCGGTACCAGAGGTCAAAGGGAGGGATCAGTACATGAGAAGCAAGCATACACATCATGGAGATCCAGCCCTTACTTCTTCTGTAGGGAGGTTTTAGTGTCTAATAGAAGTGTTTAGTGTAGTTACTGAAGTTAATTTAGTCCAGCAGAAACTGCAAAGTACAAAGAAAATATAATTCTATAAGGGAAAGTTTGACAAATGGAAATTAAATCAAACTTGTATTTTAGCAATAGAAGCACGGAGGGGAGGCTCATAACCATGCATACATAGTCTACATGAGATCTGCAACATCAATATGCAGATATTCACTGTGGCCATGCTCATATTTTATTTCCATTTTGCCATTAGATTTTTTTGCCTGCTGTATTAGGATTTCTACTCAATCCTTTATGGATGAACATGGGGTGGTTTGCATGACTGTGTTCTCTGTCATCTCTGAATTCCTGTAACTTATACATTAGACAACTTACCTCCTGGAGATGCCCCTCTCTCACTTGTCATTCTGCCCCTCAAGGACTTAATCCTGAGGTATTTGAGCTATTCACTGGGAGTCTCTTCAGAAGTGAGCATCCGTTAATGGATTTGACTGTGACTTGGATAATATGGTCATCTTTCCTGTAGGTTGTTTTCATGTCCGGGACTTAGTCTCTCCTCTTTCAAAGCCTAGCACTATCTCCCATAAAGGCGCATACTCCGCTTGTCTTGGAGTCAGTAATTAGCAAGAGAAATAATCCTTTTTTTTCTTTTCTTTTCTTTTTTTTTTTTTCTGATTCTGGCTATTGGGTGGAGTCAATGGTTGGGCTTCCACTAAATGCTCTCTGTCGTAGGAACTAAAGCTTATGGAGCACCTCACAGCTATTCTAAAATAGTTTTAGTGTTATCTTCTGTTAAAGACTTTAAGATAGGTCATGAAAATAAGAGTCATAGAACAGTAATAAAACAAATCCCCAGGAAGGAAAATTCAGCCTTGTTGAGTGGTGTCTACAGTTTTATAAACCCACCTCCGGGGGGCAGTAGGGTGCAGAGGGTGAGTATGGTTTCTTTGTGACTTCAAATCCACACAGCCACTCACCAACTGTGTGATCTGTGCCTAGGTTTACACTGCGAAACAGACATCCTTGCAAATCCTCCCCTATGGGGTTTTTGTTAAGATGAAATGAGGTACTTCCTGCCATGCACACACAATTGCATCCAGCACAGAGTAAACATTTGATACATGCTCACTTTATCATTATCAAGCCCAATGTCTGCTTTTGTACAGTCCATGTCATTACCAAGTTTAAGCAGACGTAGGATAAAAAGCTGGTAGGAAATTTATAAGCAAGATTTAAGTATTAAAAATCTCCCACAGTCCCAAAGATTTGTGTTTCTATCATTTTATTTCAAATACCAAGGTATCTTTTAAATGTGGCAATGGCGGTAGTCGCCTGCATTACGTGCTTTTTTTTCTGGGTGGTGCCATTCTAGCTATACAATATCCTATAGGCAATCTGGGAGCCTCACTGTAGAACAAAGAAAACCACACTTAAGGTCAACCATGTGTTGGACCTCATAGAGCAAACCAGTTATAGTGTTAGAGGCCCAAACACATAGAAAGTAGTCATTGTAATACATCGTTAATGGGAATAAAAATTACAAATATTACTAATGTCTACAATAACTTAAAATGTAAATGTTCCTTGAATTACCAACTCCACTTCAATTTTTTTCTGTAGAAATATAAATAGCAATATTGAAGGGCACATTTAAAAGTCTTTATTGTAGCATTGATTGGCAGTAAAAAATAACCACAGTCTGACTATCTAGCAATAATTCAATGTGGCATACTCTTACTATGGAATGTTAAGTGACTTTCAAATAATGTTTAAGAGTTCTATTTATATAGCTGAGAGGCCTAGGATATGTTGGTAACTGTAAAAGAAAGTTCCAGAAAGATATTTATGACATCATCTAATACACACACACACACACACACACACACACACACACACACACACACACACACACACACTTCTTCCAGGCCCGTAGACCTCTTATCTTTTTTCTCTCGTTTAATGTCTGAAGATTAATGATTTGTTTTCTAGTTGTCTAACACTGATGAGTTAATGTGGCCCCACACTCAGTTTATAGTTTGAATTCAGATCACTGATTTTTGTTGATGATATTATTTGGATTGTATCTACTGTGTAACCAAGTTGGTCTTGTACTCCTGAGTTCAAGGAGTTCTCTTGTCTCAGCCTCCTAAGTAGCCAGGACAATAGGTGTCTGTCATTGTGCCTGGCTAACTTATTACACTTATTTTTAACTTAAAAATGGACAGTCTACCAGGTTTTTCTCTGGTTTCTTCCACCTGTGTAATTTCATAGTCCATCTTATTTTATTTTTTCGCAGGCCTAGAATCTGAGCCCAAAGCCTCACATGTGCTACACAAGCCTGATATCACTGAGAAAAAGCTCTACTTTTTCTTCTTAGTTTCACAAATAATCATCTCAACCAAGAATTAACTCCATTTCTCATCTGTTGGCTTAATGGCAAGCAGAATCTGATTACATAGGTGCTTGTACCATTTTTCTGCACCTCAAAGAAATTCCTTAATTACTGATGTTTCTAAAATATCAGGATCTGGATTATCAATAACAGGAAAAAATGTTGTGTACAAATATCCAGTCCATTGCATGGAAAATACCAACTAAAATCCCAGGCTTGACCACTACCTCAGAAGGAACAAGGCCCAGAAAACTCCTAGAAAGGAAGGTGATGATAACTAGGAGAAAGACAATCATAGATTTCTTGCCCAGCTACCTGTTCTTCAAGGCAGAGTGGCCCCTCCTAACAAACTTCCAAAAGGATTTGGCATCTGTCTTTCCTCACTGTGTTTTCAAAGGGCATGCCAAAACCTCAGCTGCTGACAGTGCATACCAAGCAGGTGGATCTCCATGAGTTTGTAGCTAGCCTAGTCTACAAAGGCCCTGTCTCAAAAACAGATGAATAAAATGTCAACAGTGACTGGTACCAGAAAACAGAAGGATGACTGGGAACAGGGCTTATATCTTCCCCTTTCTGATCAATTTGTAATAAGAAACTCCCCAGGAGATATGAGTGGAAATAGAGGGAGGGCCGGCAGAGCAAAGGATAGAGGCAGGGAGGGTGTAGGGAGTCAAAATCAACCGCTAGGGCAAGTTTTCTTGTGTTTTCAAGGGTTTTCTTTGTTTCGACTCACATATTTTATTTCCACATCAATCCTGCAATGTACTGGGAATACCCACTCTTGTGACAGAAGTCAGGTGATCCTAGCATGTGATATCAATGGTGTCCAATTGCCACCAAAGTCAGACTTTCATTCTCTGCCAAGAACAAACCAAAAGCACTTTCTCAAAGGAGGATTGTTGCTGCTAAAATATGACTTTGCTTTAAGATTTTTTTTTTTTTTTACTAAATTGGCCAGAAACATCACAGCTGGTCATAGACATTTGAATATAATTAAAGCCTTGTTGTCATGACCTTAGACGCTTGTTAAGGTTTCACTTCCGTTGGGACTTCTGCAAAGCACTTAGCCTTTTGGTGAATCTCACAAATGGATGGGAGCAGTATCTGTTGTGTCTAATCAAATGCTGTTTACTAAGCGTTGTTATTTTCTTTATTGTAGGCACTGAGAGAATAGATAGAAATATTCTGTTTCAGTAGATCCCTACTAAAGTGGAGGATCCCTGCATATCAGTGGATCTAGTTTCCTACTCCTGGAACACGAATATTTTATCAAGTCATCCTGCATATCTGCCACTTCATAGATGCCAATGCAGGTGGTGAGCGTGGGCTCTTGTGGGGTTAGGAAGTGATATCTTTGTGGATCCATTGTAGCCTAGGACTAATGGCTTTTACCATTCTAGAACAAGATAACATGGGTGTCATGTTGTCCTTTTTGGTGAGCTGTTTGTACTGTTGAGCTGTTTGTACTGTTGAGCTGTTGGAGGAATGTAGATAAGGGCTAAGGAATCCCCAGATACCTAGAACCTAAAAAATGTCTAGAAAATTCTAAAAGTGGAGAATGTAAAGGTACTGATGTTAATATCAAGGCATGGGATACTGATTTTAAATTTCAATTACATATCCATTAGATGCCAAACTTGTATTAGATGTTGGGGATTCAGGATTTACAAAGTTTGCTGTTAAACAGCTTGTGTACCTCCATAGAAAGATACCTAGTGAAAAAGGAGAGATTGACAGGTTTTCATGGAGATATTCATAGAGGCTCTGTGGAGGATTTAACATTTGAACACTGGAATATAATACATCAAATAGTCTGTACTTTGGTATTGAGAAAGATGCTTATGTAGTTCATTGAAGATGTTGCTGGGTGGTGGTGGTGCACACCTTTAATCTCAGCACTGGGGAGGCAGAGGCAGGTGGAGCTCTGTGAGTTCAAGGTCGGCCTGGTCTACAGAGCGAGATCCAGGACAGTCCAGCTACACCAAGAAACCCTGTCCTGAAAAACAAAAACAAAACCCAAAAAAGAATGAAGAAGATGCATTATTGTTTCCATTACCTATTTTTATAGAACAAATCATCTGAAAGCAGGTAGAGAGCTGGGAGCATGGCTGCCCAGTAGCACAGGGCTAAAATGTACAAGGTCCTAGGTTCAATCCCTACCACAAAAGTAAGTGACTACAGCAAAAATCATCCCAGAAGTGAGTTGCTCTATTCTCTGTTCCCATGTTACTGTCTCATTCTGTGGTTGTTTCTTTCTCTAGATGGGGGCCTCCAAACTATAGTGCCCAGGACAATCTAGTCTGCTGTCTGTTTCTATAAATAGCTTTAGGGGAATCCCCATGTTCATTTGATCACTTCTTGTCTACACTGTTAAGTGGAAACAGTACAACTGGGTGTTCATGGCAGATTCTTCCTGGTTTGAAACAGTGAAAGGCACCACCTATCCTGTCTTCTAGTTCAGTGTTGTCAATGGGGCTCCTAGGATGATGTCAGTGTGACTAGATACCATTCGAAATATGGCTGCTATAATGGGAAAGATTATTTTAATTTTTATATAATTTTAGTTCATTTAAATCTAAACAGATATTTGTTACTAATGGTCAAATACTGAACAACCTAGTTCTAGAGAGTAAGTTCCCTGAGTCCAGCATTCAATCTTTGCTTATAATTTTTACCCAATTATATCCTGTCATGCAAACTATGGCTTTATACACAGTCAAGTCTATAAATCTCAGCAAGCATTTACTGAACTCAATTTCTCATGTTTTTCTCTTATTGCAATTCAACTTTGCACATGACTAAAAGTTAAAATGTCTTCTTAGAATGGTTAGTAATGGGCTCAGCTCACATACTCCTTAAAAATGTCTCCAAATATTCCAGAGCGTCTTGAGGGTCCAAGTCATAGCACGCAGACTTCAACTATAAGGACTCAAGAGCTGTTTACTCTTGATGCTGAGGCAAGAACTTGTCCCTCCAAAGCACCACGGGAAGGAAATGTGTTTTCTTTGGGAGAATAAAAATTTGCCTGGGGCCTGGAAAGATGGTTCGGCAGATAAGAGCACTTCCTGCATTTGCAAAGGACCTACATTCTGTTCCCAGCACCCACATGGAAGCTCACAACCATCTGTAACTCCAGTTTCAGGGGATCTGACGGCTCTTCTGGCTTCCATGGATTCTTACATACACATGGTGCACAGGTATATACTCAGGTATATGCACAGGTATATATACTCAGGAATGCACACACATACTCATAGAATACAATTTATGTGTATATATTTAAAGCTTGCCTGGGGTCACAAGGACTGGGACTCTTAGTGATTTGATCTGAGATTCCAAGCAAAGTAACTTCCCTCGGGGCAGCAATTGACTGCAGCAACAAGGAAGGAATCATGGTTTCCCATTTTTCAAAGGTCCAGCACAGGAGCAGGTGCATCTAAAACATCCCGGCTGTTTTAAGGCCTATCGATACATCTCCACTGTGTCTTAAAGCCCATCCATTTTATCCCACAGGCCTTGTGGGCTTTGAATTTGAGAGATGAGGAGTTTGGGTATAGGTTATTTCTTGTTGGGGAATCTGGTATAAATAAATAATGTATAAATCAAGGGAAGGGACAGATTGTTAAACTGGATAAATGATTCTGCTCTGTTTTTCTCAGTCCAGGAGTCTTCTTGTATTGGCATAACTAAAGGACACTACTCCAGGCTAGCAGGAAGGAGATGAGCTCCAAGACAACCTCCGGTGTTTGTTTAGGATGCGGATGAGTTAGAGAGAAAACCTCAGCTGCTCCACTCTGGAAAGGAGAGACTTTTCAAAAGCAGGAAAGACTAAGGATACAAATGCTTAGATATACCAGGTAAAGTGGCTCACACTTGTAAGTCAAAATCCCAGGGGTTGAAGCACACATACTGTCATGAGTCTGAGCCAGTCTGGTCTACATAGGGGTTTCCAGGCTAGTATGGACCACAGAGTAAGATCCTGTGTCAAGGAGGAAGAAGAAGAAAAGAAAAGAGAAGAAATGGAAAAAAAGTGAAAAGATGAAAGAAAAATGCCATGACAGACATGGTTACATAGACCTTTTCCATTTTGTGTAAATCCTTTATTGATAATATTCAATTCCTTATTATAACTATCACACACAACTATCATTCTATACATATGTCTTTATAGTTGCTAAAGTGTTTCTATAGAATACAATAAGATTTGCATGTTTTATATTTCATAATTTAGCAGATGACCTTGCAAAAAACGTTTGCCACTGAAGTATGTGTTGCCGTTTTCTGTTACAATTTGAAAGTTTGGCTGGCCATCCTGCCAAGTAGCTATGAGTTTCAGGCTTTAGTCCAGGCACTGTGAGATCCAATTCCTCCTTGCCCTCATGTTGCTACGGCCTGCCTCTTTATTATGAGGTACCTAACTTGGCTTCCTAATCCTCTTGAGTCTGCAAGCCTCTCTGAGTACACAGCTTGGGAAGTAGTGAGTTCCAAATAAGAAGCCATTTTAGGACTCACCGGAAATTCTAAGAAGTAAGCCACTGTCCAACGTAATGCCAGAAATTCTAATTCCTTAGTAAAAATTTTGAGTTATTGCACATGGCTATCAAAAAAGAGAAAGGTGATAACATAGAAAGTACTTCTTCCTATTTGCAGGTGGACTGGGCGTAAAATTACTTGTTAGTAGTTAGAGGCTCTGACTATGTTTTATCTCAGAGAGATGGTAACTCAACCTGCAGAAAGTCTTCGGAACCCACAAAGTAGACATTGCTACTTCTAGTTTGTGATAGCCTGAGGGCATAAGAGAAAGTTTGAGCCAGAGGATCTGGAGGCCTGATGGCACATTCATGTAGGCAGGGCTGATGCCCATGTTTGCATAAGGCTGGGAGATTGAGAACCCTGGGATGGGTTTCTAAAGATAATGGGGTAGGGAGGTAGTGAGCCACAAAGCTGTAAGTTTTTCTGTGCGTGAAAGCCAGGGGGTTCTCTGATCTAGTTTCAAGAAAAAAGGCAAATCTGCTCAAAGGAATGCAGATAGCATAGTTGCCTCACCTTCGGGCTATAGCTCAGATTTGGGGCCTAGCCGTGATCTTCTTGGTCAGCCTCCAGCCAGTAATTGAGCACTAAGGGAGATTAAGGCCTTGTCATTCCTGCCCAACATGGGCTCTTCTAACACAATATTTTTCTAAGCTCTGGATTGCAGTGGCTGAGGATGTGCCAGATCTGCCTTCTGGCACGAGATCTCCCTGCCAAATTCTCTTTCCTTTCCCCGTTTCTTTTCACAAGTGTCGGATCAGCAAGACGCGTGGAAGGCTTTCCCTGTCCAATTCAGCAACCTCATCTTTTGATCTTTCATGGGTCTTGTTACCCAATAAACTGCTGGCTCTTCAAACGCTGCATCAGCATCTGCTTCCTGGAGGACCCAGCCGTTCTTTGTGGGAACCAGCGCCGCCTAAGAAGGATCATATAAACATACACAGTCGCCGAGTCAATCTACGACAAATGCTGATTCGGGGGAGTTTAAATTAACCGCACACAAACGACAGGAAAGTGCTTTTCTCCACCATCAGTTACGTGCCTCTGATTCTGCCTCGCATTGCGTGTTTGCTTGCATCTGGCTTTTGCTTGCAAATTCAGTATATACTGAGAGGAAGAATGGGGAAAGTTCTGACTTCAGTTCCATCCTTTAGAATTTGTGAATCTGTATCACCTTACTTGTAATTGGATTTGAAACCTTAAGCTACTGCTTGAGACAAAAATCCCCCTCCTTGTCATAATGAGTTTTATATTTCTGTGTTAAAAGTCTGAGCTGATTCTATCAATGACTCCCTGGTAAGAAAATAATTGAAGGTAAACCATGCACGTAGAAGGTGCCCCGGGGAGCATCAGTTTTGTGCCAACAACATTTATGTGCTCAGTATTTATGTTTACTGAAGAAAAGTTATGTTTGGAAACAAAGGAATTATTTGTGGGTTCTTTTTTCTGCTTAGATTTGAGGAAGCCCTGCCTTTAGCAGTGGACAGAGGGAAGGAAGAACGGATGGACTCTGCGAGACACCCCTTAAAGAGACATGGCACATTTTATGTCCCTTATTTTAAATCAAGGCAGCAAAGAAAACATGGAATGGGTGATTAAAAGGAGACAATAGTTTATGGAAGTCTCTTAGATAATTACCTTCCAAGATAGTCTACTACTGCTTGTTTATTTGTGGTTTTATTTAGTTCTTTTTTAAAAACTAAAGCATATCCAAGTAATGAAATATTTTGTGTCAACAGGGCTTTCTTTTTGTTTTACAGGCTTTCTTTCTTTCCTTCTTTTCTTCCTTTCTTTCTTTCTTTTCGTTCTTTTTAATTATCAAACCTGTGATTGCATTTTTATTAGGATAGTGTTGTTGCTTGTTTGGTGAGCAGTACATATTTACTATGTTTACTATGAATTAGCATTTAATGCCAAATCACAACTGCCATCATTTCTTTTGTCTTCACATACAGTTTGTGTGAATACGTGTATTTATTTTAAACATACTACAAATGAGAATAGCTAAGCATATTGTACCAGTTTAGAAAAGAACATTCAGAGCACAAAATGTCCTGGGAAGTCATGGAGCATTTATTGATGGTGACTGCTGGATGAAGTAATGTATGTACATGTGTTAGGTTCACAGAGTGGCCCTAGCAAACACTGGTGGTGTTTGCATCTCTAAAGACCTTGTGTTAATCTGGTTTTCATTATAACAAAACACTCAAAGCCCTAACCTTTGAAGGAAAGGGGTTTATTTAGCTCACAGTTGTTAAGGTTGAAAGCCCAAGATTGTGTGGCTAGACAGCAGGAATGTCTGTAGGAGAGAGAGCACCTGGCCATGTAGGAAGCTGAAGAGAGAGACTCTCAGCTCAGGATCAGGTTTTATGCCAATTTTTGTGAGAACTTTCTTCAGAAGAGCAGCACCTCTGAAGTCATGGATACCAAACAGGCTGTGGGTTCTATCTCTGGAAGGTTCCATCCGCTCCACTATCACCACACTTCCAATGTGTGAACCATACTTAAACCAAATTCAATGCTAGCAGGCTCCATTTCTAAGTAAAATCACAGTTATAGGTACTGAGATAGGAGTTTGAAATATCACTTTGGATGAAACAGTTAAACCAGAACAATATGTAAAGCATGTTGTCTGTATCTTAAAGGTTATAGATAGTTTTAATTGTATCTTCTACCTTGATTTCAGATATATAATTCTTTCACAATTCATCTTTTCTCAGGTTGACTTGAAAGGACTTGATATGACTCATAATATTTTCATAGTTAATTCTAGAATAATTAACATTCATTGTTAGGGTGTGAGATGCACTTATGAATGAAATCCAACGTAGCATGACATAGTTCAAATATTCTGAATGTATACACAAACATGTCAGTCACCTGGCACAAAATCTAACTTTTGTCCAAACTCTTTCAGTTTTGAATCAGTATCTCTCAATGTAGATATTTTTAATTAATTAATTAATTTGTTTATTATTTATTATTTATTTGTATGCTCTGTCTGTCTGCCTATCTGTCTGTGTGGATAGGTGTGGGGTGTCCAAAGAATCTAGAAATAGGTATCAGATCCCTTGTGAACTGTCTGATGTGGGTGGTAGAAACTGAAGTCAGATTCTCTGAATCTTAACTGCTGAGTCATCTCTTCAGGGCCTCCTCCAACATGTAAAGTGAGCAATTATATCTCATAATTTTTATGCAGCATACATATGGGATAAGTACTATTAGTTCCACATGAAGACAACAAAGACTCTGACATAAGATTAGCCAATAGCTTTCCCAAGGTCCATTGGTTTCAAAGTCCATGCTCTTAATAACCACATATTGCCTCTGTAGTAAATCATTTATCAGAGCCCAACCTAGACATTTTTATACTGCTTTTGCTGTTGTTTGTATGGAGATCATTCTGATAGCTCCCAGTATCTGTGCATTAATGAGAGATTCTCTTTAATGCTGTTATCAATCAAAAGAGATAGAATGTGAGTGATGGCTCAGAGTGTAAGAACACCGGCTGTTCTTCCAGAGGTCCTGAGTTCAATTCCCAGCACCCACATGGTGGCTCACAACCATCTGTAATGAGATCAGGTTCCTCTTCTGGCCTGCAGGGATACATGCAAACAGAAAAAATAAAAATAAAAAAAAATAAGAGATGGAATGTGGCACAGAAGTTTGTAAGTTAGTGGAACAACCATTTTACATATTTAAAAAGTTAAGCAGAGGGTCTTCAGAAGGTCGTTGAAACAATTTCTTGCCTCTAACTAGCATTGTTTTATTTTTTAGCTAACTTACTTTTGAAGATGCTTAGCTTCTCCTTTGTAAATGGCCATCAGGGAGAGTGACTTGTGGTCTTTAATATGGACTAGTGACTACGAGCTTGTGGGTCCCACGGAAAACACCCAATCACCCTGAAGCATTTGGAAGGGTTCAGCCACATTTCAGCAGGCTGAGAACACATCAGAGTGACATACATAGATACTAATGTTCTGTTCTTGTGGCTGAATGGCTGCCAAAACTTAGAAATAGATAATGTGTTTATAGCAAGCCTCTGATAGTGGATCATTATGATCAATCCACATACCAAAACCCAAGCACAACAGAACGCAGCTGTACCCTCTTCACATTCATAAGAACAAAGCATGCTACACTCTAGGGATGATATTGCTGATGGATGAATTTTGTAACTCTGACTTTCACCAAGGGGCAAACTGTAAATCACTGGAAGGAAAAGTTAAGGGAACGTGGTCGTCATGCCCCTCAGGCTCCAGGGAGGACTAAGGGATTTTTTGTTCAAGTAGGTATGAGAGGTTAATGTCTGACTCATGGCACTAGATAAAGGTTGTCCACTATCGGAGGAGAGGCTGAGGGAATCTGGTAGGAGGGTAAATCAAGTGTCTGGCGTTACGTTTGAGGAACGGGCTGTGGGAAGCCCCAAGCTCTCGGCTGATAACTTATCTGTCTGCTGCAGTGAGGCTGGTTCATGCAGCTGAAATACAGCCAGAGTATATTTTACATGTGGAGCATTGCAGAGATATTTATAGCAAATTCAATTT
Source organism: Onychomys torridus (assembly GCF_903995425.1). NCBI lineage: Eukaryota > Metazoa > Chordata > Mammalia > Rodentia > Cricetidae > Onychomys > Onychomys torridus. Next base: position 54,537,688 of record NC_050453.1, on the reverse strand, counting down.
CTTAAAATAATACAGTTGCTCAACAGATATATGTAGAAAGCAAAATGAGGCCATTGCATAAGAGAAATACTAGCCCACCTAGATTTAGTGTTTACCTTGTTGCTTGTTTTCCCCTTTTCTCTTCCTTCTCTTCTTAAAAAAAAAAAAAAAAGAAAGAAAGAAAAAGAAAAACTTTAAATATATAAGGGGAAGGCGCAACAATCTTATCCTGTCCACACCCTCCCCCCTTTTTCAAATCCTTACAACATTCACAAGGAAATCTTGTCCATCTTTTCACAGCAACCATGCATTTTTATGCATTGAATTATAAAAGGATTATTTAGAAAATATAGCCCAATATCATGTCACCTAAACCATTTAATAGCAGTTCCTTAACATGCTAGAGTGTCCATTGGTATCCGAATTTTTCTGCTTTCTGTTTTCTGTAATTTCTAAGTCTGTTCTTACCAGAGTGAAAATGTCAAGAGCCCTCACCTTCCACTCTGAGGGTTCCTTGTCTCCATCTCTGCTTATCTTCCTTGCAGTAGATTTGTTGAAGAAACTCACTCGGGTTTCCCATTGCTTCATAGTCTTTCCATTTAACGTTTTTCTCTATCCTCTGTTTTCATGACAGTGGGACTTGGATTTAGACATCGACATGGTTATACAACTAACTGTCCAGGCTGCCAGCTGTCTGTCTACTCTTGCAAGACTCCCGAAAGTTGCTTGCATCCTTCTCCCATTTCTCAGGTATTATTATATTCCTTCTCAGGTCTTTGATGAGGTTGGAGATTAGCAGTTATAGTTACAACTTAGTATATATACATATATAATATCTTAGACAGAATATGTTAAGTATTGGACTCAGGTTCTTTTGGATAGAACACCTTTTGGAATGATCTTTGTAACATGCCACCTACCCATGCTCTAGACTTCCCTGGATTTCACTATGTGTTTTTTGCTTGATATTGTTTGCACTTATTGTAATTCCAACTTATCTAGGTCATTATCCCTCGTTATTCCTGGACAATATTTGATAACCATTTCTTTGTATATAGTCTTGTATTAGGTTAGAACTTTCTTATTTAGACAAAAGGGGGAGATGTAGTGGATAGCCATCCCAGCATTGGCCTGCAAGTTCCAACCCCCATTGAGGCTTCAGTAATGGTCACGCCCACAAGGCGGGGAGGAGGAGGAAGCAGAAGACCCAAGATAGAGAGGAGGGGCGAGCTCTCTTGGTTCGGGGACGCTGGACGCAGGAGGTAGAATGAGCAGAGTTCTCCAGAGAACACCGCCAGACTGCGCCATACCTTTGCTAGACCCTACAACCTATCCCTTCATTTGTAAGTTACCCCACAAAATAAACCTCCCTTTTAACTACATGGAGTGGCCTTAATAATTTCACCAATATCTGTCGCCCAACGTTACATTCTCTCTCTCTCTCTCTCTCTCTCTCTCTCTCTCTCTCTCTCTCTCTCTTTCAGTAGGAATATTTTATAGTCACCATATGCACCTCTCTTAGGGGTACATCATGTTCTCTTGTCTTCCTTTCCTGTCTATGGCTCAGATCACATTATTGTGTGCTCTTTTTCCATCTCTTTAAATAAATAAAAAGTTAAAGTTACAGCTAATGTTCTAGCCCTCCACCTTTCCCTCTCTAGAGTTAAAGATGATTCTGAGTTTGTGTGCTTCAGGTTTTCATACCTTAACTAAGTATGCATATTTTTACAAACTAAAACCAGACTGTGTATGTGTATATGCCCACAAATGTATATGTGCCTACAAAAGCCAGGAGATGATATCAGCTCTCCTGGACAGTTAAAGGGCCTTTGTGAACCACCTGATGTAGATGCTGGGAAATGAACAGGTCCCCTGCAAGAAGAGTAAGCTGTAGCTAGAAGTTTCTCCAGCCCTGCCTGGGCCCTGCAGTCCTGTGGTCTGTGTATAAAATAATCACACAGAGGCTTAACATTATTTATAACTGCTTGACCATTAGCTCAGGCTAACTACTGATGAGCTCCTACACTTAAACTCAGCCCATTTCTGTTAATCTATATGTCACCACGTGTTCCATGGCTTTACTTGTGTGTCATTACATGCTGTTCCCTGGACGGTGGGCTGACATTCCTTACTCCACCTTCCTCTTCTCAGAATTCTCCTTGTCTGCTTATCCCGCCTGTATGTCCTGCCTGGCTACTGGCCAATCAGCGTTTTATTCAACCAGTGTACAAAAGCATTATCCCATAAGCACTCTTAACTACTGAACTGTCTCTCAAGCTCCCTTTATTTCTAAATTCCTAAAAAGTTAGTGAGCTGGCTATTAAACTTAAGAGCTATTAAAATTAAATAGCATAAACTTATAATTAAGTGAATTATATTGAAACAAAGGGAACACTTAAAGCTAAACTCTTGCTAATTATTTTACTGAACATTCTAGAATTCTCTATTTGCTAGGCTATTTGCTGTTGTGATAACAGTTAAAGAAATATTCCACGATGCTGAGTGACTGTGCTTTTCATCCCTCCTCTTCCTCAGGTGACTTCACATGGTCTATTTGAAATCAGCTGTGTAGGAAAGATTTTCACAATAGTAGTTAGATACCATCACAAATCAGGGCTGAATTTATCACTTTGCTGGTCGACTGGACCCACAGAAATGAGCTCCAGATCATAATGCATACAACCAAAAGCACTGAGTGTGCAACCCTTAAAATTAAGGGACTTTTTAAAATCAGTACTCCAAATCTATTATTTCCTAAAACATCCAGTGTCCCATTATGAGACCTCATTAAAGTTCTTCAGAAAGAGGCAGATGATTCAGTGAGTGACAGAAGAATTTAGAGGTGTAATTCAAAGAATACCACACTCAAGAGTATACTTAACCGTGGATGAAAAGCATTTTGTTTTGGGAGAAAACGTAAGAGAATGTCTTTGTAGCCAATAAGGAAACACCACTCAGAACCATTTTCGTAAATGTTCTTATTTGTCAGATGCAAGGTGTGGGGGTGGCTAGCTGTGTCCTGATATAACTTTAGTCTGACTGATGTCTGCATTTAAATTATCGTCCTGCTGTTACTGGGGAGGGGTTTTCCAGGCCATGACTGAGCAACAAGCTAATTAATGTTTAAGCCGTTTCTACCCAACATAAGATTCCTTGGATGAAATTCTTGGTTCCATCATCTTTCTGAAGGGGTAAAACCTTATCAATTCTGCATTTTGTTCTATCAGCCCCCAACAGTCATTCTTCCCTTTTGTGCATATTGTACCCACAAATATCCTAACTCCATCACATCATCTATTCCCTGGGAACCCCACTTACCACAATCTTTATGACTATGAGTTAGGGAAGGTTTTATCCTGTACTAGTTTAAAGTTTTTATTCTGACACTCCACTGGATTTGTGTTGGAATTACTGATTTTCTTTTTATCACAGTAAAGCTTATATACAGTTCTACTGAGTTTGAAATTCTGAAGATACAGTTCTGACTATTGACATGTGCCACCAAGCCCATCTACCAGTGTATTTCTTTATGAGCTATTGGAGTCATAAAGGGAGGCTTGGGCACCTGGTCTACTCTAGCAAGCAACCCTTTGCCTGATTACAGTTGACCAGCATTGCCTTCAAACTGCAGGCAATTAATAACCAAGTCTTATTGTCCCTGTTCTCCATCTTATAAATGAGAATCAAGGCTGGAGACACTTAGTAGGAGTGTTGTGGACAACTGACTGTATTCTATCTTAATTTGATGTAGTGAAATGAATGTGTAAGCTTCTGCTTTACTCAGTAGTACCACTGCATCTAAATAATTGCTGTCTAGATATAGTTACAGATAATCTTTATTTTTATTTATCTATTTATGTATTTATTTATTTATTTATGTTGGTAACAAAGGGTCTTTCTCTCATTGTTTCAAAATAGCACAAAGAAGTGCCTGTTTTGTGGGTGGGAGAATGTCTTCCACTGCTTGGCTAGTATCTAGCACTCTCCAGTGGACACCAACCATGTCCCTGTTGGCTGGAGGCAACATGTACATGTTGAAGCTATAAATAGAAAGGCTGTACAAGCACGCATGCCTGCCTTCTCCTTCAACCACACACGTTCCTAGTCTGTGATCTTTTCTTGATCTCTGATAATCAGCCCTTTCCACCCTAGAGTGTCAAGAAGATGAGAGCCATATGTTCACAAATTGAACTAGGAAAGCATGCTCTGGCATTTCTTGGAAATAAAATAAGGCACGTTTCTTAAAAAGACATTTAGATTGGTATTGAATGAAGAATGTGTAGGAACGAGGAGGAAATAGTTACATTGTAAGCCTTTAAAATTAGCTGGTCCCCAAATCCCTTATGACACAGAGAAATATGTGTCTGATGAGGCGTGGTACTAGACTAAACTCAGCGACAGTGATGATTTAGAATCTGGCATTGCAAAGGTCCACGTTCTGTGTCTGAATTTTAACACCCCCAAATCCTGTAGACATGAATGAGGGAAGACACTGTGGCCATCTCAGTCAGCCTTCAAAGCAAAGCTAATCAGAACAGGGGCTGGAGGAGAGGAGCGAGTACTGTTCCAGGTCTACTTTGTCAGGGCCACAGCCTCTGAGTTCAGTCTCCCCTAAACAGAAAAGATTGCTTATTGTTTTCTTTGTGCCTATCACACATCTGGCAGTGTCTCCCAAAATTCAATTTATTCTGTAGCTTCTGAGGACCAGAAAAAGTCAAAGGAGAAACTTTTCTTAAGGTTACTCAGAGGAAATGAAGTAAACCTTTGCATACCTGTAGTTAAAAAAAAAGCAAAAAGAAAGATCCACCAAACTAAAGAAATATGGAATTCCATTTATGTTCAGACTAGTTCAGAGTTTAAAACAGAGATGCCCCTGAGCAGGCCATCATAATTGTATGTAATAGCAACATATCACCCACAGCATAGTTTAGCTGAAACTCTCATGTCAAGGTATTGGGGAAGACAAAGAATCTATGCAAAGACATATGTTCTCAGTAGCTTTCTCCAGTGCTATGGCAACAACTGTAATATTCTCAAGCCCTCAGACCTGAAATTTTAAAAGGCCTTGAAACACCTGACTAGCCAAAGGCTTGACTATGCTTTAAACATCAGTTCTCATAGTCTGCACTTCTAAGTCCATGGACATGCGGTGGTAGATTGATCCTTCATGTAGCAAAATTAGTATAGTTAGTCTATTTAAGATATTTTTCCAGCCATGCAGTGGTGGCACACGCCTTTAATCCCAGCACTCGGGAGGCAGATCCAGGAGGATCTCTGTGAGTTCAAGGCCAGCCTGGTCTACAAATCGAGATCCAGGAAAGGAGCAAAGCTACACAGAGAAATCCTGTCTCGAAAAACAAAAACAAACAAACAAAAAGTTTTTTTTTTTCCTATTTTTCCTTTATTTTTATGTAAAGTAGAACACATTTTATCTTCATGACCCATTATTAATTAGTTAGCAGTATTTCTTTTTTCATTGAGAAATAAAATAATTGCCCTTTTATAGTAAAGAAAATAGCAGAACTATAATGATATTTGTATCAATTTAACTTTTAAGACCTTCTTTGCACTTAGTCACAGTGCTAAGTATTTTATAATTAGTATCTTTTGGGAAGAGTGGAGAGGAAGGGTCTCCCTATGTAGCATAGGCTTGCCTTGAACTCAAGATCCTTTTGAGAGCCACAACCTCTCAAGTGCTGAGATTATAGTCATGTGTCACCATCCCTAGTTCTGGTGATTATTGTCTCATCTAAAGAAATAAAAAAGTGTTAATATAGAAGTATTAGCCTTGTTTTATATACTAGAGAACTGGCATCAAAAGAGTTAACATACATGAGATGAGGTCTTGCAGAACCCAGTTATCTGAGTACAAACTGTTCTCTTTAGCTAGGTTATCTTGCTTCTTGCTGCATCTTCCCCCAGTTCCAACAACAACAGTAGTATGATCATTGCAGCAGCAAGCATTTATGTGCCTGACACTTTGTATGTGTGTACGCATACATATGTGTGTAAACTCATTTAATATAACCTATTAATAAGGTAGTGTGACTACCATTCCCACTATTTCATAGAAGAGGAAGCTGATACCCAGATGTATTCTTCACATGATAGAGCCAACCTTGAGCCAGGCAGACTGTGAGGCTCCAGTTTTGAGTGTCCCCAACAGTATCAGTAAGAAGCACCAAGACCCCTCTCTTCCCAACTTGAGCACCTAACGCAGTGTCCACAATCATTCATCTGATTTCAGGAAATAGATGAATTAATCTTCCGGTTTATTGTCTCCCTATGACTTCCCCCAAGTCCCCAAATTCTCAGAACATACTTTTTGTAAACTGCAAAGTAAATGTATATATAACAGCATTTCTTTGGGACATTTTATTGAAATGGCAGTGCTTAGCCACATAAAACGTTAAACTATAGGGCAAAAATGAGGAGTACTGACATGTTTGGCACCTGGTATGGTCCAGGCAGTTTGCTTATGTGGTGCATATCTTCCTAGCCATCTACAGCTTATCTATAGTTTTTATTGTAGAGAGGAGGTGAGTGTAGGGGAGAGACTTAAGGTAACATGAACAAGGTAACATAAACACAGGACGTCCATGCCATGACTGTGTGATTACCTAAGCGGACACACCAAAAAATGTTCAAAACGAATGAATACTCAGTATAGGAAGAAAGAGGAACCTTGTTGTGATCTACGAGGATGGAGAGTGTGCACTCGGAAACAGTTAAAGTTATGAGAGACAAAGCCTGATGGCCTTGCCATGTTGAGGAGGATATTGACCCTAAAGGAGTGGAGCATCTTACGGGGCCAAGAAGTGGGCTTGGGTACCATCTCACTTTATAATTCTGGGGGCTAGAAGATCACATGGATAGTTTGTGTCTGCAGTCATTGTGGGACATTGTAAGACCTGAGAAGAGTCCAAAGGATGACATCATAATCACTAAAAGGGAATGATTGTTTACTGAGCATCAAGGAGCACATCTAATTTTTCTCTTTTATTTATTCTTTTCTCATATATTACACATCAATTGCAGTTTCCTCTCCTTCCTCTCCTCCCTGTCTCCTGCATCCACCTCTCCTCTTCCCTAGATCCATCCACCCTTTCTCCATTTCCCTTCAGAAAAGAGCAGATCTGTTAGAGGTACCAATGAATCATGGCATAACAAGTTACAATAGATTGTAAGGCACGTCCCTCATATCAAGGCTGGACAAGGCAACCAGCAGGAGGAAAAGGGTCTCAAAAGCAGGCAAAAGAGTCAAAGACAGCCCCTCCCCCCGTTAGGAGTCCCACAAGAACACCAAGCTACACAACTATAACATATATGTAGAGGACCTAGGTCAGACTTATACAGGCTCCCTGGTTATTGGTTCAGTATAGGGCACATCTATTAAACTAAAGCTGAGATTAATAGAAAGTCTATAGTTAAAATTCAGAATTTGGCAAATGATGTAGAACATTTGGCCAACTCTCTCTCTTTCTCTCTCTTTTTTTCCCACAAATCTGCTACACTTAAAAAAAATAGTCAAAGATCTTCAAAAATAATGTCCAGGCAATTGAAAAAGCCAGCATGTGATTTACAATATGCCACCGAATTTAAAGTGCTTTGGAAGATCGTTTACTTAAACCTCATGAAGACCATGATTTAGAGCATGGAATGCAGCCACCAGCGTGGGCAGAAGTGAGAAAGGTCATTGCCAAAACAGTCTGTCTTCCCTTGTGCAGTGGAAAAGCCAGAAGCAGGGAGCATCTGTGGTCAGTGTGTCTAAATGGCTATGTCACCCTAAAAAATTCGAGACAACACTGGGCTTTTCAGGGTGGAGACGAAATCCTCCTCCCTTGGCCTCCCTCTGCCCCCCAGGACCCTGTGACATCCTCCTTTGTGATCAGGGGTGGGGTAGACACAGCAATGAGTTGGAACTGAGATTTGGAACCGAGCACTAGGAAATCAACACGCCAGCTGGAGCAGAAAGTCCAAACAACATAAATTTCTTGGAAAATGACCCTGTCTTTTGGCAATTATTACTGTGAATGAGAATAACTCAAAATCTGAAGTGCAGCATGTCTTCCCCCAGAGTCCTCTATGGTGTGTTTTACTCTTGTATTTATTCCTAGCTCAAAATTGAAGGAAATGGTTATCAATCAGCCCCCCATTTTAGGATGGTTATAGCTGACTGACTTTGAAGGATGAATGCTGTAAGACAATATCAGATCTTATTTTGATTATCTATTGGAATTTCCTTCCTTCCTTCCTCCCTTCCTTCCTTCCTCCCTTCCTCCCTCCCTTCCTTCCTTCCTTCCTCCCTTCCTTCCTTCCTCCCTCCCTTCCTCCCTCCCTCCCTCTGTCTCTCTCTGTCTCTCTGTCTCTCTGTCTCTGTCTCTCTGTCTCTCTGTCTCTGTCTCTCTGTCTTTCTCTCTCTCTCTCTCTCTCTCTCTCTCTCTCTCTCTCTCTCTCTCTCTTTTAACTATGACAGTTTTCCTTTTATGTTGTGCTTACCTGGCAGGGGAGTTAATGTGGTCACAGAACTAAGGTTGTTTTTTGTTTTTGTTTTTCCCCAGAATGGGACTGAACTCTTAGACTCTAATGTGCTTACCTCTGAGATTTTTCCAAAGATGAGGAACTCCACTGCATAGTTTTGGGCAAGTGTATTCACATTCATCTCTATTATTTAAAAAATACTATAAATGTATTTCTGTGGAATGATTCCAAAATGAAAAACATAATACGTTTAGAATCTACTAATGTATACATTTTAACATTTCCATACTTAAGCATACATCAGCATAACAAATTAGCCTAATGAGCAAGAACCCCTGTGAAAAGGCCCTCTTGGTGCGACTGAAGCAAATGACAGGCATGCTGACTACATTTTGATGATTATTTCCTTTGGGTCATATACAGTAGGGAGCCTGGTTAATAGATTCCACCTTATTCATAGTGAACACACCATGCACAAACAGGGTCTTTCTCTGAAGAGAAAGGGTTCATCTTTATAACATTATCAGTGCTTAGAGCTTGGACAATCAGAAGAACATAAAATAATACCTCACCTTGTTTAGACCCCGGAACTTCATTTTTTTTGTCTCCCAATTCTTTCTCACACTCTCTCATTCTTTGCCAATTTAGTAGGGACCATAAGCAAGGTATTGTATTTTACTCCCTCTGGAAGCTGGAATTCCAGTCACAGCTTTGTCATTTTACAATACGCTCCTGGACACCCTTGACCCCTGGGATTCAGGATTTGTTACACATTTTATTTTCCTCAACCACATATTCAAACATATTTCCTGTGTGTTTTGTGTCTGGACCTGGGTTAGACACTGAGGGTGGGAACTAACTAACATTCTACATAGAAACCCAGGCGTTGGGAAGCTTAAAACTTCCAAGAGGAAATAAACACAGAACAAATTGGTATAGTGATAATCAGATGATTATGTTTTCATTGAATGACAAGAAGGAATAACAGTGTGGAGGTTGACACATAATAGTAGACTCTAATGTGGCTTGTGTGAATTGACACCT